>NW_008353213.1:262972-283034 GCF_000622305.1 Nannospalax galili | reverse complement strand
ATTGACTGCTCTCAAGTCTTGCAATAATCTCCATTTTCCTGACCTTTTTTTTAATATCAAATATGGGTGTATTCCACGGGGAACAAGTCTCTTCAATGCGCCCTGCCTCAAGTTGTTCCTGCACCAAATGAGTGGCTGCTGCCAACTTTTCTGCTGTAAGCGGCCATTGATATACCCAAACTGGATCGTCTGATCACCAGGTTATATGATCCACACAGTTTGAGGGTGCAGGACTGTCAATGGCCGCCATTATAAATTTCCCAAACCTCTCTTATCATTCTGTCCTTGGATTGGCAATGGAAACAATCGACCATCCTCTTTCTTTCCTAGCCCCTTGCCAGGAGTATAACCCTGAGCAAGCATCTGCACAGTAACAACATCATTGGGACTACACAAACTCCCATTTGTGAAAGCAAATCCCTTCCCCACAGGTTTACTGGTAAATAATGAACCACAAAAGGTTTAATCAAGCCAGAATTATTCATAGAATCCTTCCAAGCGAGACATTTTGAATTCTGTCTTGGATTTTGACTCTGCCCTATATCTTTCAAATTAGTCAGAGTCTCCACCGTGGGCCAGGCTGCTGGCCAGGCCTCAGCAGAAATAATAGTGTCATCAGCTCCAGTGTCAATAAGACCATCAAATCTTTTTCCATCAAGCCATAAAGTTAATGTAGGCTTTTTATGAGTAATGGCCTGAACCCAATAAGCATCAGAAGAACCAAAATTATGAGCTGCACGAAAATTCTTTTTTAACCAGAGGTACCAAAATTATCTGAGCAAAGCGTTCCCCCTGGGGAATAGTGACTATGTTGCCAACAGCTCGGGCTATGATTCTAATTTCCCCAGTATAATCTGCATCAACTATCCCAGGCACAATGGATAAACCTTTTAAAGCAGCACTACCTCGCCCTAATATTAGCCCGCAAGTATCTTTGGGTAGTGGTCCATAAATTCCAGTCCCTATGGTCTGCACTCCCGTCTCTGGAGTCAATACTGTGTGGGAGGTGGAACTGAAGTCCAGTCCTGCGCTTCCTGGGGTTGCTCTGTAGAGGCTAGAAATGGATTGTTGCTGTTGAAATTTACTGCCCCAAATGCTTGTTTCGGGGCCTGGGGCTGGCCCCTCCACCAATTTCCCTGAAGAGGAAGTAGAGGTCTCCCTTCAAAATCAGTTTTAGATCTGCAATCCCAGAGCCAATGTCTTCCCTTCCTACAAGCTTTAACTCTTTAATCATTGGAAACTGAAAGCCATCATGATGTCGCCATGTCTGGTTTTGATTATCCACTGTTTCTGTTACTGGAAAAGCCTCCATATGAGAGGAAAACCTCCCCGGACTATCAAGAGTTTCCTTATACGAATGAAAGCCAGGCCTCCCACGAGTGGGACGAACTCTGTTTCCATCCAGTTTTCCTTTATCTACACCAGCCTCACTACCTCTAGCCAATTTAAGTTTTTGTAACTTAAGCGCCAGTGCCTGATGCATCTCTTCCTGCTTAATTTGTTTGAGCATCAAGGATTGATGCATCTCCTCCAACCTGATGTCCTCCTGCAACTGTTCTATCTGTCCCCTTGCTTCTGATCTGGGCTCTATTGCCACCATGACAGCTGGAACAGGCAGTACACCATAGGAAGGGGTAGGAGGCCACAAAACCTGCCTCTCACGGCCATTTTGTAATCCATCCTCAGTTTTACTAACCACCCCCTCTCTCACAGCCTCTGTGCCATCTCCGTCCAAGGCTGAACAAGCAGCTTCTGACAAAAGAGCCTCTGGCAAAAGAGGATAGATACGAACATGCTCCTGTTTCAGCTCCTGAACATCATCCTCTCGATCTCCCTTTCCTTTGACTGACTCTGAGGGCTCCTTTTTCAAGGACTCCCTTTTTGAACTTTTAACAGAACTCTCACCATCACTATCCAGAGAAATTAAGTCAGGAGGCTCCGGAGGCTCCTCCTTGGAAACCTAGGACCTCTGCTAGAGCAGTGCTCTTAACCACTGAGCCATCTCTCCAGCCCCTAAATTGCTTATTGATATTAGATGTTTTAATGTCTTCTTCAATTTCTTTAAAGTTTACTTTGTAGTGGTCTGTTATTGGTGTACAGACAAACTACTAATTTTTCTGCATGACATTTTTTTATCCTGAAATTTGATGAGAACATATTAGGCCTATGCATTTTCTTGTTTACCTATATTATCCACAACACGTACACAGGTATGCATATTTAAATACATGTGAATTTACATGAATGCGTGCACTAAAGCAAAAGAGAATGAGTGTGAGAGAGACAGAGACAGAAAGGCAGAGAAACAGTGCGGGAGGCCACCCCCCAATGAGACTCGGTTCTGACCTGCAGAACTTCCACAAAGTACCTGGATTAGGGGGTGGGGCCGTGGATGAGGCAAACGATAAGAGAAATGGAGACAACACAGGAGCCTGATCAAGTCTCGTTTATTGAAGTTCAAGCCGGAATTTTTATAGAGAATGAGAACAAAGGAACACAGACTACAAACCATTGCATCAGTCAGAGCATGAGGGCTCTGACGCACATTAAGGGAAGAATCTCTGATTATAGAAGAAGAGAATAGAAAATAGAAAAGAGAGCAAGGCTGTGGGCCAAGGCTATCTAGCAAGGCTATCTGGCCCCGGCTTTCAGCCAAGGTTTTGAGCCAAAGTTGTAAGCCCCTGCTGCAAGCCAAGGCCGCGGGCCCCGGTTGCCTGCCAGAGTTTCCAGGCCAAGGCTGCGGGCAAAATGGAAAGCTGCCAGCTCAGGCCTGTCAGCAGTTTTGAGAGGTAGCTGAGAGCAAGGCTGTGGGCCAAGGCTATCTAGCAAGGCTATCTGGCCCCGGCTTTCAGCCAAGGTTTTGAGCCAAAGTTGTAAGCCCCTGCTGCAAGCCAAGGCCGCGGGCCCCGGTTGCCTGCCAGAGTTTCCAGGCCAAGGCTGCGGGCAAAATGGAAAGCTGCCAGCTCAGGCCTGTCAGCAGTTTTGAGAGGTAGCTGAGACTCAGTTGAACCTCAGGCTCCTAGGCTCCCAACACCCAGCACTGTTTTTAAGGAAGCAGAACGGAATGACGATTCTTTGTAAAAAAAAAAAGGACCCTTCACAATACGTCAATTGGCTAAACTTTCAGATCACCCTTCATATCCTCAGTGCTGCATTTCACAGTAGAGAGAATCCATCAGCAGAAGATGGGTGTAGTCTGTCTATGGATCAGTGAGTATCAGGGCCAGATCTGAACTGAGCCTTGTCTGAAGGTAAGTATGTTCTTTCTATATCAGAGATGAACTACAGCCTGTAAAATAGGAAGCAGAAGAAAATAGAAAACCAAATTCAGAAATCCCTCTGCTTCTTCACCATCCCATATTTACCCTATCTGAAATTGTTTGAAAATTTCATAACATCTAAATGTTTAATTACAAATGAGAGGCAAGGGGAAATGGAGCTTTTTCCTCATGAATTCTTTCCCCTTCCATCACTCTGGCTCTTTTTGTTCTTCTGCTGCTCTGCATAGTAAAATTATTTTTTCTTCCTAATATGTAAGTAAATGAACAAACCATAACTAAGAACCTCTTGCTCCATCAACTTCCAGTACTGAAACTCTCAGAAACAAATTGACAAGAGATAAACAGTTTAAATCAAGAGATTTTTCTACCTATGATCTCAGGTGCTAGCTGTCCTCATCATAAAGTGTTCCAGGTCTCAAGTTAAAATTGACAACGATGTTTGGGGATCACAGGACAAGCACTCATGGAGGAAACACCCTCCATTCCATGTCCTCAGTTCTCTATTGGTTCCTCAAAACTGATGATTTTTTTATTGTTTTCAAACTAATTAATAGTTACTGTCAACAATAGCACCAGAGGCCTCTCTATTGATACAAGTTATTACACACCTCACCAGCAAAGTAAGAATGTGAGGCTGGACGACCTACCTGCTTTTCCACAGGTGACTCTATCTGATAATATTTCTCAGGGGACTGGTAACGTCATTGAAATATTTTGAAATAAGGATTCAGGAAGCTTTCTCTGTTTCTGTCTTTCCTTCTCTTTGGTTCCAAAAACACAGACATAACAACAGTTATTATGATTTTCTCAAAAATGGTATGTTTTTTTCAGCATAGGTATCTAGGTTGTGGGATCACTTGACAGTTATGTAGCAAAGCAGAAATCTCCTATTGTTCCCAGGAAACGGTTTCTGGAAAATAACCATTAAATGTCTGTGGGGTGCTGTAGTAAGCATAAAACAAATGACATCACAGAGAAGAGAAGAACTTTTCATTAATATCTTCTAATATTCCATAAGGCAAATGGCTATTGATTTCTAACAAGTTATATTTGATATACATGTTGATGTATACTTCTGGACTAATTTTGAAAAGGAATCAATTTTTATTGAATGATTTTCTTTTTTAATAAATTTTCTTGGTCTTTTTTGAGACAGGGTCTCCCTGTAGCCCCAGCTTTCCTGGAACTGACCAGGCCGAACCAGGCTGGCCTTGAACTCACAGAGATCCACCTGTCTCTGCCTCCCAAGTGCTGGGATTAAAGGCATGTGCCACCACACCCGGCCTTAATAAATATTTTAATAATTTTATTTTATATGTATGTGTGTATTGCCTACATGTAGGTAAGTGCACCCATATCATGCAGTATCTGCAGAAGACACAAGAGGCTGTTGGATCCCTGGAACTGGTGTTACAGACAGTTGTTAGCTGCCATGTGAGTGCTGGGATTTGAACCCGGGTCTTCTGCAAGAACAACCAGTGTTCTTAACCGCAGAGCCATCTCTCCAACCTTGAATGATTTTCTATAGAGTTTCTCATGAGATTTTAGAGTAAGAATTGGTGAATAGACTATACACACACAGTTGCTGACAGACGTATGGACAGAGGTAAACACTGAAGAACCTCCACTGCAGTTTTGCAAGTGGAGGTAGGCTTCAGTGTTACAGTTTTGTGCTACTAGGACTGAGTTTCAGTGACACATAACTGATTAGCTCATACTTTCAGTGATAAAAACCTCTGCTACTAGACCAGACATAATGAACTATAGAGCATAAAATGAGTGTCCCCTGTATCTAATACCAACTTTCCTGACTACTTGACAGTCTATTTCCTCAGCCATTTAATTGCTGTAATGTGAACTCATTTTTCCATGTTAAAGAGCACCTGCTTGTCATACCTAAAATGCCTCCTATTGTACTTTTTGCAGTACAACTGATGGTAAAACCCAGATGCCTCAGGGACAACAATCCATGCACTTTATAATAAAGTAAAGAGGAGGCCTCATTCTATGGTACTGAGGGGGAGGATAATGGAGACTTATGATGCAAAGAGCTTTCCTGGCCACTTCTACCAAAACATTCCAGTTATTCTTCAATACCAAGTTGCATTTGATAAATGCTCTCTATGGACAGAGGCACTCAGAGGAGGATCTGGTGCAACCGAGCCTCAAAAATTTGGTTTCTCTGGGGGATTATGTTATGATTTTCCTCCCTGTGGGAGGATACACATCATACTGGCAGTAATGTCACAACATCTGACAGCAGACTTCTGATAATGAGGAACTAGTTTGTTCCAGATCCATTGCCACTGAACCTGGATGTGACCCCAGATTGGAAACTGCATGTCTAATATGTCAGGAGCTTTGTATCTTAATTAGATTTCTGTTAGTAACAGTTGCTAAAGTGCTGCACATATTTTGACTTAGCCAGCAAGGAATTGTGACTCTGGCTCATAGCGATGCCAACAGGGAGGATGGACATTAGGTTATCTGGATGGCACATTTTGCACCCGAGATTGGAATGTGCAACAAATATGCTCTGTTAAGCCTGTTACAAGAAAAATGTATGATGAATTATTCAACACTGATCTTAGTGGATTAAGTAAATTTTCAATATTGTCCTTCCTTACCTAGGATCCTAACAGGTACACCATGGGGACATTCATGTCATATGCTATGGCTACAAATGATTACTGAACACAGTGGAACCAGGATTTAAAGAGGCAATGATGTTAAAGTGTAGAGATTCTTGGGGACATAATCCAGTATAACTGGTGCCATTATGAAACAAAAACATTAGGATTCAGAAGCACCAGGGAAAAGAATCATTGAAGATATTTGGAATGGTGTCTACCATTTGATCTCCCTCAAAGTATACACAATAGTGGCACAATATCTCAAATGAGAAAGAAAATAGAGCAAAAACAGAAAAGAAGCTGAAAAACAACCAGGAAAACATCAACTACTATGTTATACAGATAATGTCACTGTAGAATAGCACTGTCAAGAGTTTTCACTCTAGAAATGCTTGGTGTAAAGGGGTCTATTAGTCAGCAGCCTATAAATTAGTTTAGGGTATATTCTTATATGGTAACTCAGATAAAAACCTAACTGGAATGGTTTATAGCCATACTAAGTCCTCAAGAAATATCACAAATATTTTACAAAGAAAATGGAACGTGATGTCAAAGATTCTTGGCACGTGAAAATAAAAAAAAATGGAGGTTTGAGTATGAATGAAAAACAGCAGGAAATCTGAGTCTTTTCTGTAATTCTGCAGTCTGTATACTTGCACAATGGGGGTCTGTACAGGTTGTAACTTCATCAATTTTAGGAGGAAGGCCTTTATCCTTTTCCTCCATATGGCCACAATGAACAGAGCAAACCCCAGAGACCTAATTTAAGATGTTCCTTTATTTTAGAGATGCAGGTAATCAAATCCAGTCATACATTGCCTGCATTCATCTGTTCATAACCTCTCAGGCTTGCTTCTATTCCTTCAAAACCACATGGTTAATGCCACTGAATTCTGGTGCCAGTTCAGGATGGAGCCTGATTCTTTTAGACCACACCTGTGTCAGCGTCTGTGTGCTCACCACAAGAAAACACATTTCTGCAGAGTTACTTCCAACCCCTTTGGTTGTTTACAAGACAGAGTCTCCAGTGGTAGGATTTTTCTCTCAGGACACCTTGTTAAAGAGATAGAGATACAGATAGCATGTACTGTGGTATAATGACTTGTTGATATGTGAAAACAATAAAAAACCTACTATATTGCCATTTTACAGGACTCCCTAAATGACAATTTTCAATATTCGTATTATAAAGTCTCTCTCTTTATATATATTTAGTGCTCATTGTTTCTTCCTAATTTCACGTGCCTAAAGGGACATCATTATGATCAGTCTCCTGGCTCTCTGGCTATGTCAGCAGGACAGAGGGTCACCATTAACTGCAAACTACTAGGCCTGTTACCAGCAGAAACCAGGACAGCCTCCTAAACTGATGATCTCCTGGGCATCCACACAGGACTCTGAGTTCCTGATCGCTTCACAGGCAGTTGGTTGGGACAGATTTCAGTCTCACCATCATTACTGTCCAGGCTGAAGAGCTGAAAGATTATCACTGGCAGCATTATCATGAGTTTCTCCCATCGTGCTCCACACTCGAACACAAACCTCCACTCAGAGTGCAACCAGCTTATTCCACCCCACACAGTCCTGGACCTGCACACTTCCTCCATCTGCCTGAGAGGCTGTAACTCACATCTTAACCAGAAAGTTTGCAGAGCTCAGGAGAAATTTAATAGACTACACACAGTCTCCTAGATTTTATTTTGTGTGTGAAAGATCCTTAAAGAAAAATACTATAAAAACTTTGATTTGGTTTTATTTTTTTTCTTTAGCAATTTGCCACAAATATTGTGGCTTCGATGTGAGGAATTCTTTTTATATAATTTTTGAGTCCAGAAGTGCAGCATAGCAGTCAATGGGCTGAAGTCAAGACGTTCATTCACATGTTTCATTTCTATTTGGAAGCTGTGAAACAATCTGTCTCTTGCTATTTACAGCTCCTGTTGGTCTTCTTCACTCTCCAGTTGGGGACCTATTTGCTCCATTTCTTTCTAATAAAATTAATGTTTCCTTATTAATGTGCATTCATTTTACAAGTATGGGTTTCATAAATGCAATATACTTTAAAAATATGAGTAGTGATTTGAAAATTTCATATGAGATATTTTGCTCCTATTCAGAACCTCTCCCCCCTCTTCAACAGCACATTACTACTCCACCCCCAACTTCATGTCCTCTATTGTTATTTTCTTTTTAAAGGTCTTTCTAGTCTAATCTGTGTTTTCAAATGTTCTTGGCTGTGGGTCTATCCTTTGGAGTCAGGTCAACCTACCACGTGTCACACCAGTAAGAAAAAATTACTCTCTCTTTCTCATCAACTCTCAGTTGCCAATAGGTCCTCAGCTAGGACTGGAGTGTGTTGTCAACCTCCAGTTTCTTTCAAGTTCCTCATGTTATTTGAAGACCTGCATCACCTTCTCCCTTTCCATTCCCCACTTTTCCCCATTGTCCCTTAGTGTTATGCTCCTTCCTTCCTCTCTCCCTTGTAATGTGTGTGTGTGTGTGTGTGTGTGTGTGTCTGTGTATGCTTTATCTACTTATAAAATGTAAAAAGTCTAGGATCTACCCATGAATGTAAAGCAGTGACATCTGTCTCTACATAATCATGTGATACTTGTGGTTTTGCCATCTCCCTTCTCCCAGGCCACATTTCCCTCTACAGTCTCCTTTTCTACTTTCCAGCTGTGGAAACTGAGAAACATCAGGCTATATTATAGTGATGGATGTGATTTTGTGTCAACAGACTCTTCCATTCCTGTATATCACAAGAATTGCTACAATGTAATTATGCCCCCATAAAACGACATGGTATCTATCACATTAATTTATTGAAACATTAATTGTATACATATTTTGAAAAAAAATAATACAACAGGAATGAAGAGATTTATAGACTACATATGACTCTGAAGAATCTGAATATCTTTTAAAGCTGTCTCCATAGGAAATGGCCTTTCTTGATTTTCTCCATATTCCCATACCTAAAATGGGGACACAGATGTGCTGGGTGTTTCCCTGGACAACTGTGGTGCTGTGTGGACTGTGCTAAGTGTACCAATTGTTTATTCCTTGTGCCAAAAGAACTTAGGAAGCCAACGTAAAGGAGCAAAGACTAATTTTGTCTCGCATTCCCAGTCGTTTCTGTACATGGTAGATTTGGCTCATTGCTGTGAAACTAATGAAAAGTTAAAATATCATGGAAGGTGAGCATGGCAGGAAAGAAGCTATACACCCCCGACATCTGGGAATCAGAGAGAGAGGGGGAGAGAGAGAGAGAGAGAGAGAGAGAGAGAGAGAGAGAGAGAGATTAGTTTTTCAAAGGTATACACTAGTTCATCTGATGACCTACTTCTTCAAACCCAATCTGGGCTCTCTACTTTCTACCATATACCAATAATGTCATTAATTTATGTATCCTCAATCAATACATCCTTTGACTGTGTTAGAGCCCCCATGAACCATCTCTAAGTAGTGGGATCTAATAGCTGGGCACCAAAACTTTCAAACATTAACTTCTTAAGGTCCACTTCATAAGGGTCCCCTAACATGAATTAAATATGCTATAGAATAACGTTCTGCATTTTATTTGTAATTAGTATATGTTTAGGCTAGAAAAATAAGAACTGTCACATTAATTCAAAAATAAATGGAAAATTACTAATTTTTTCCTTAGTGTAAGACAAACATTTGTATAGTTTTGTGATTTACCATAAAAGGACACATGAAATTTCTGGTTCCTTCATTCATTGAGCAGGAAACCAAGTGGACCTATTTTGAATGGATTGATATCAGTTCTCTCCTGTCCCTTACAGAATACCTTATCAAGTGATGTTACACTGTCATGCACCACGTCCATGAAGATAGAAAGCACCAACAAAGACTTTCTTCAAAGCTTCTTCACTCCTATTTGTATTTTTGTAGAAGAGAATTTAGCCTTGATTATGTGAGTATGAGATACAGTTCAGGTTTACTTATATTGAGCCACTTCTTCTGGCTCCTAAAATCTACCCACCCCTCTGCTGTAAATACCCTGATCCTTGGGAGGAGAAGGTTCACTATAGTAATCCATTTAGAATCCAACACTCTGAGGTCTCTTACTCTCTGCACGACAACCACTTGTGCTTCTCTGTTATTCTACATCTGCTACAAGGTGAAGCTTCCGTGGTTGCAGCTGAGAAAGGCTCAAATCTGTGAATGTAACAATAACTCATTAGTAGTCAGTTTAATTGTTTGATTACTCATCAAAAGAAACAATAACACTTCTCTCCTATGGCCTGTGTCCTGCCTATCCACAGGTTCCTGGCCATAAGTGTGAACTATTTCCATCGCATATATATATGTAAAATGGAGAGAACTTATGTTGTATATTTTGATATGAAATGAGAAAAAATTTACTGCTAATTATCCTTCCTCATCCTCTCTCCTTTGCCCTGAACTTTACCCCATCATATAACCTTTCCTATGACATTATTACTATTTCCCCTATTATGTCACTGTACTCAAGCTCCCCTCCCAAAAACCTTTTCCTCTTATATTTAACTCTATGGATTTCCTAATATAAATACACATATCTAAAGATTTAAAGGTGTATACACTTATGAAAGAGGACATGTGATGGTTATGGATCTGAGTTCCCTCACACATGATGTTTGTTTTCTGTTTCATTCATTTATCTGAGAATTTCATATTTTCTCCTTAACATCTAAGTAATATTCCACTGAAAAAAATGTGCCATATATTCATTATCTATTTTCAGTTAATGGCCATTGAGGTTTCATTCATTTCCCAGCTATTGTGAAGAGAGCATCTATGAAAGTAGATAGACAAGTATCTCTGTACTAGGATAGAGAGTTCTTTGAGTATATGCCCAAGAGTGACATGACTAGATCATGCTGGAGATATATTTTTAGCTTTTTAAGGACACTCCACACTGATTTCCATGATGACTACACAATGTACATTCCAAACAGCAGTAAATAAGTACTCGTCTTTCCCCACATCCTCACCAACATTTGATATCATTTATTTTTTGGATTTTAATCATTCAGACTGTAGTGAGATGATATTTCAAATGAATTTTCAATTGGAATTCTGTAATGGCTAAAAATCTTGAAAATTTTCTCTGACATTTTCATTTTATCTTCTGATAATTTTTTTCAGTTCCTTGTCATAATTGTTAATCAAATTGCTTCTTTCCTTGGTGTTGTTTTGCTGGTTTCTTCATGTATTCGAGATAAAAACTTTATGTCAGAATATGAGTATAGTTGAATTTTACCCCCATTCTGTAGGCTGCCTCTTCAGTTGAATGACAGTGTTCTTTGCTGTACAAAAAATTTGTAGTTTATGATGCTCCATTTTTCATATGCTGGTCTTAATGCCAGCACTATCAGGGTCCTGTCCAGAAATTTATTCCTGTGTCCCTAAAGTCTAGTGACCTCCCTACTTTCTACTGTATGAGATTCAGTGTATTAGTTTTCATGTTGAAGTCACTGATATATTTGGAGTTAAATTTTGTGTAGGGTGAGAAACAGGAATCTAGTTTCCCTAGCCTATATATAGTTATATAACTACTGCAGATTCAGAAGTCCTATTAAATGCAAGTGGAAATTGGAAAAATTTATACTCTTTATAGTTAACAGTAATTTGTGATGTCTCATCTTTGTAAACAGATATTCTGCCTTTTTTGTTTCCATATTTCTATACACAAACAAAAACATATAACCACACAAAACATACATATATACATACACACAAAGAAATTTATGTATATGTGTGTGTGTTTTCATATCGGATTACTTAAAAATTTCATAATGGAAGATTTCCTAGAGATTATAGACATAGCAAACAAGGAGTAATTTTTTTAGACTTTTTGATATTTGTTTATTTATTGTACATGTGTGTGTTTGTCTGTGTTGGTCAGATGACAATTTGCCAGATGGAGTCAGTATTCTCCCTCAATCAAGAGCCCTGGAGATCAAACTTATGCTACTGTTTTGGAAGCAAGTGCCCTTACCTGATGAGTCATCTTTCGGGTCCTATTACAAAGTTTGGATGTGTAGCCAACTATGGCTCTCAACTTATGGTAATGCTCCTGCCTCAGCCTTCCAAATACTAGGATTTCATTTTTACACCATCACACCTAACTTAACAAAGGACAATTTACATCATTATTTTCTGAATATATATGGTGGACTGTTGAGTCAAAATTGTCTCCCCAAATGCCCTTCAGTGTGGGACCATCACTGGAGCCTGGTTAACCAACGAATATTCTCTTACACAAAACTGACTCTTTGTGTACCCACATCCATAGGTTGTCAATAGTTCCTCACATAGAGTTAGGCTTTCTTACCCACCGCCCCAGTTCCATTCTGCAGTATTGTCAGGCTTGAGCTTAGGTGGGACTTGTACTTACTGTGACCATTGTTGTGAGTTCAGATGAGGAACTGCCCAGCTATCTTGAAACAATAGCACTTTCCTTTACTTTGAAATCTAGTCAGTGGAAATGATCAGATTCAAATACCCCCTGTAAGCTGTGAAGATACCATCATATGAGTGAGTCAAATAGTATGTGAACTGGGAAAGGTCCCAGGGTCTAAGGTCTAGAATGTGAAATATGAGGAACTCTGTGAGAGTCAGGTTACATCAAGTTGTCCTGTCATCTGGTCATTTGCTAAACTTTATAAATTTGCTTTGTGACTGCTGTAGTGAACTCAAATTTCTTTTATTACTGATTATTCAGTTTAAACACATATATAATAGCAACTTAAAAATCTAAAGGAGTCCTGAAATAAACATAATTGTTTTTCATATTACTTGCGGAGAGATTATATAGACCCAGGTCTCAAACTGTCCATATTCTTTTATTTTTAATAAAATGAAATATGACAAAATCGTTCATTATATCTTTTCCCCAAAATATCTTGCTACACTATAGCATGGTTCATTAGACTGTTGGGGCTGTCATTTTTAAAGGACCACAAAACTGTTGGCTGAAAACATCATAGATTGTTACAGTTTTGGAGGCAGGAAGATTCAGCTTAGTGTCCTTGAGCACCTCAGCAATCTCATCCTTTGCATAGATACCATCTGAGATAAATGTCCAGATAAATGTTAGTGTTAGACTTAAACTATCCTGAGACAATGCAAGACTGAGTTCAGCACAGCAGTTCTAGCATAAAGTATCTCTTTTCAATGCTAAATAAGTGATTCTGTGTGTGTGTTTGTCTTTGTGTGTATGTGTGTGAGTGTCTGTGTCTGTGTGTGTCTGTGTCTGTGTCTGTGTCTCTGTCTATGAGAGAGGGGAGAAAAATGAGGGGAGAGAGAGAGGTGAAATTGGAGCAGTTGTTGGTAGAGGGTGAAGATGGGAGTGGAAATCTAAATTTGATAAATATATTGTATGAAATTTCCCAAAAAGTCAATAAAAATAAGTCTTAACTTCCCTCTATTTGCTCAATTCTTTTGATCTTACTGGATATTTTTTGCATGCTTTATATTTTCTAAGGATCATAGACTTGAGGTCATTATTATATCATTTCTTTAGAACTAAATGCACTGAAATGTATCTTAGGTTTTAAATGAAAACAAGTCAGTAGTGGGTCTAGTAGTTCTGGTTTCAGAGCCCTAAGTTCACCTTCAGCTTCTATGTTGACTTCCTTTCCAATCATTGCTTTCACTTTCTATGACAGTATTTTCGGGTGTTGATTTACACCAGGTTCCCTCATGCCCAACAATCTGCCTTTATATCTGCTGACTGCTTTGCATAGGCTCCTCCAGGCCCAGCACAGTTGCTTAGATTTTATAAACCAGGCCTAATTAGTGAAAACTGAGGTGCATCAGAAAGACAAGAACAGCAAGATGGTGTCACAGATCCAGGTCCTCATGGCCCTGCTGTTCTGGGTGTCCGGTGAGAATTTTATAACTATTACAGTATTAGATTAATATTATTAAGGAGATACAGATAATTCTAAGATGTAATGAGATATAATTACTATTTCCTATATGAACACAGTGTGAATACTGACATAATGCTTTTATAAAGATTGTAAATGTCAAATTCCAATGCTTCTATTGTGTGTGTGTGTGTGTGTGTGAGTGTATAATCATTTTTTCTACCTAATTACAGGTACCTGTGGGGACATCATTATGACCCAATCTCCTCGCTCTCTGTCAGTGTCAGCAGGACAGAGGGCCACTATGAACTGCAAATCCAGTCAGAGTATTTCATCTGGTGCTTCCCACTACTTGGCTTGGTACCAGCAGAAACCAGGACAGGCTCCCAAACTGCTGATCTACTGGGCATCCACATGGGAATCTGGGGTCCCTGATCGCTTCGTAGGCAGTGGGTCTGGGACAGATTTCACTCTGACCATCAGCAGTGTCCAGCCTGAAGATCTGGCAGATTATTACTGTCAGCAGTATTATAGTTCTCCTCCCACAGTGCTTCACACTTGGACAAAAACCCCCACTTAGCATCACACCAGCTGCTTCCACCCCACACAGTCCTGGACCTGCACACTTCCTCCATCTGCCTGAGAGACTGTGCCTGATTTATAAATCAGAAAACTTACAGAGCTCACTATAATATTAATGGGCTCAGTGTGTGTTTGTAAATAATTTCCCAAGCTCTTCATTTCTAGTTTTCTTTGTCTGGCTTTTCCCTGGAGATTCTCTACCTTCAGTGAATTCTAATTTCAAGCCTTGGATTGTTTTACTTCACTCATTCAACAGTGTGTGTGTGTTTCACGGTTTTCATTCACCTTTTATACCTGTCTTCTTTCAGTTCCCTGAACATATTTATGGTTGCCTAGGCCCAATTGATGTGATGGGTATCTGTTGGGTTGGTTAAACAAAGAAGCTTTGAGTTCTGGAGCCAAGTGACTGGGATTGGTCTCAAAGCAGGTGACTTATGACCCATCAGAACTGGATATGGCTATCTCTCCTAGCTAGTCAGGAACTCTCTGGCAGCCTCAGCAGTACAGGGCCAAAACCCAAGGAGTGTTGATGAGAACAATGTGTGCTGGTTCTTACTAACCAATGAATAAGGGGTGAGCTATGGACTAGTGGGAATGGCTGGAGATTATCCCAAAGTAAGGAGATTGGAGCTTGGGGGGAATTTTATAGCACACCCAGGCTAGTTAGATATTGTCCAGTAACCTGAGCAAGATGGGGGCAAGGCCCCAGAAGAGCCTATGGGAACCATTATTTCTGCTGAGTCAGAAAAGAAAGACATAGAGAAAGAAGTCTAGAAGATTGCTTGACTGCCTCTACTAAGACCTTACAATGTGCATTAAAGCCTTGTGAATCTCAGAAACAATCTCAGCCAATTTAGGCACCAGTGGGAAATTCTCAGGCAGTGTTTTCTTACAATTCTGCTTTTCTGTGTGCTTTGTCTATGAGAAGGATATATCAACAGTGTTGAAAATAATAAACTGCAGTGTCTTCAGACTCCAGACTTCTGATGGTGAGAGAACACTCTGCCCCAGCTCCATTTCCACCAAACCTTGATGAAACCCCATCTATTAAGTGGGATGGCTTATAGATCAAGAGCTTTAGTTTCTGTTGATACCAGGGTCTTTAACTATGAATTCCCATACTAGCCTTACAAGTGATGATGACTCTGTCTCCCAGAAAAAGTATTCTTTAAATAATCAACCTTTTTAGCCACCAAGGAAACACAAATTAGAATTGCCTTGACATTTCACCTTATCCTAGTCAGAATGGCTAAGATTTAAAAAAAAATAATGCTAGTGAGGATGTATGGCTAGGGGCAATCTTATTCACTGCATGTGGGAGAGAAAACATGTGCAGCCACTATAGAAAGCAGTATGGAGATTGGTTGAAAAGCCAGAAATATATATACCATATGATCCAACCATACCACTTTTGGACATATACCCAAAGGACTCTATACCCTATGACAGAGATACCTGTTCATTCATGGCTGCTGATATTTTATTCACAATAGCCATGAAATGGAAACAACCTATATACTGATCAACTGACTCCTGCACAGGTTATAAGGAACCTATTAAGAATTCTTCAGAGTAATGGAATATACTCTGGGCACAATAAAATCATCAGGGACTGAGCAGGGCTGGTCACAGCTGCAAGCCTTGTTCATGTCAATAACTCAGAAATGGCACAAAGGTCACAGGTGTCCCAGGCTAAATTAGATATGTGCAGATTTTTCTAGAATGAATGTATTGCACTGGCTTTCAGAGTGACAGTATTAATTCTGTGTTCTGTGAATAGCATCTTATCTTGATTAATTTCAGCTACCAGCACATGCTTTATTGCTACTTTTCTGTCTCACACAGGCACTATTAATTATGGCACAATTTCAGAACTTTAAAAATGTACACAGGTTCTTTTCACTGGTACCTGTAAAGCTTATTGGTCACTCATTAACTTCCCATGTGGATTCATTTCAGTGATAAACTGGATATGAAATAAGAGCAGTAATTACATTCACATCTAAAACAAAAACCAACTCCAGAGTCAAGATTTATAAGGAGAGAGAGCCTCATTACTACCAGCACAGCCACACAAATTTAGGAATTTCCTCCCTTCGTATGTGATGAGAATGACTTTCCTTCCTAGTTTATGTTTATACACATCTGTCCCAATTTCTCCTGTTATTCCTGCTCGCAATCCAGTCTTAACCTAAGCCATTCCCTTTATGAGTGGAAATCCTCTATTAACAAGGGTTTATTCTTGGTCTTCAATGTACCATGTTCCTTAAATCTGTGTATTCTGTTACTGTCAAATCTTTTCCAGCCTTAAGAGGTAAGAGTTATCAATGTCTGTCCCTAGGACAATCGGGGCTAAAGAAGATTAATGAGAAGAATACAGCATTGAAAATGGGGATGGGCAGGAGAGAGGACACAACAGTTAAGAGCACTGGCTATTCTTACAGAAGACTCAGGTTCAAAATACACCACACATGACAGCTAACAACAGTCCACAACTCCAGTTTTAGGGGATCTGACACCCTCTTCTCTCCTACAAATTAAATTAAATTAAATTTAAAAAATTAATGGAGTCCAGAGTATTTCTTCAAATAGAAGTATAAATACCTGTTTGATATTATGGGTAAGAGGGAATGACATTCATAAAAGTGAATGGTATCAAGGATGAAGGGTTTTGAGGCTTTGAAAACCTGTTTAGGTTTAGACAAAATGACTTGGATTATCAGCATGGGTCAAAATGGCTAATGCTAGACATCTACAGGGGTAGGAATCCCCCCAAATGGCTGACACTGGGTATCAGATGACCCGAAAATGAAACAGTGATCTAATCTGCTGCATAATTAGTTTCAGTGATCTAATCTGCTGCATAATTAGTTTCGGTAAGAAGCCAACTTTCTAAGATTTCCTATAAAAGGCAATAGAATCAAGGACATATGTGTGCTCACCTAGCAGATACATGCCCACAGACCTCTGTGCCCTCACCTAGTTAAAACTGTCTCATTTGTTAGTGGCTCCAGGAAACTTTAATATCCTGGCTCCTCTCCACCCTCCATTCGTGGCCCCTCAGCTTGGCATCCACAAAGGGAGGGGTTGCCTGTACAGTTATCCCGATCAAAGAATTTGAGAAACATACCTATGCAATGACAGAAATGTGTTGATGGCCACAGAGTGGTATCTGATATTATGTCTATATAATAATATGTTGGAAAAGATGTATGCAACTGTAGTAGAAGATGAGAATTAGTTTTCATGGGAGAGTTGATTAAACAATGGCTTTCTCCGTTAGAAGTAGGAACTACTTATTTGAAAGGAAAATACTTAAAGTATGTGCTTTAGGTTGGAATTAGAACTATCAGGTTAAGTTCATGCCTTCTGTTTTAGAGAAATGAATATCTGTTTCTGTACATGACTAGAGAGATTAAGTAAATAACTTTCTTTCTGTTGAAGAATGACTCTTCAAACACCAACAGCACCCATAGTTCCTAAACAAAGTTTTAATAGGAAAGTAAAATCAGTTTATGGATAAATGCCTATTTTTAATCTAGTGTAAGGAAAATACAACACAACCCTATACCTGCCTTCCAAATTCAGCTTTCACCTTATCAATAACTACAAATACAAAAAATGTTTTTGTATATCTGTGGTCATTGCTTAAATTTCCACTAAGTGAGATGTTTCAATTTTAAAAATTTCTGAGTTTTCAGGCCTTAGTGAAGTGGCTCTTTGAAAATATAACTGTCCTATCAATACATATTCCCATTTACTATGAAAATTTTACTATATAGATTCATTTAGTGACTTCATTATGCTTTTCCACATTTCACATGAACTGCTAGTCTGATACCTTTACCTATAAAATGAATAGTAATAAAATTGAGAGTGATTCTCTATGTGAAAGATCAAAAATAAACCTTAGAGGAGTGGCAGTAAATCCTAGAGCTGCCTATCTCATGCATTGTCGATGATGTATCTGGAGTTGAGATTTATGAAAGCTCTTATAATACAGGGATGTCTAGGATCCACAAAGCAATAATAAGCATCAATTTTGTCCACTTTGCTGATAATGAGGAAAAAACTGTCCTGGAATGACCATCAATGAACTGTGTTGGGATTTGTTGCATGATTATCTTGAGAAATTTCTAAAAAATTATCTCCAAATTTGGATGGTAACAACAACTGAGCACAAAAATGACATGTACAAATGTATCTTTATAAAAATTTTAAAAATTATTAGCTCATCTCTCTCTCTCTCTCTCTCTCTCTCTCTCTCTCTCTCTTCTCTCTTCTCTCTGTCTCTCTGCTGCCATATGCTGTTGCTAACACAGAAACATGACTAGATTATCAGATTACCTGCAGTTACAGGTGGTTGTCAGTCACAGGAATGAATCAATCCATATTGATAAGTTTATCAGGGGTTACTTACATAGTTGTGAACCAGTCATTGCCTAAAATTTGCAGAAATGATTCACATTCTTCCTAACAAGATCCTATTCTACATGGCTGCTAGTCTACAGCTGAATACATGCAAAGTGCACTTAGATTACCTCCTAGTGTCAAAAGAACTGAAGTGGCTATAGGCTCAGATGATATAAGGCATAGATAAAACCCTACTAGTGAGAAGCTACACATTGGTTCACTCTGTCATCTTTCCAATCAGGAATTCTACTGATTTTGCCAAATGGTATCAAAACATTTGGAGAATGGCTATGTTTTTCTGGATTCTGTCCTGTAGAACAGCTAAATGGTGGTTAGGATTTAGAAGACCAATTTCACTTCAGGACTCTGGAATCCAGGAGAGATATATCCCTAACCATTACTTACTAAAGTGACGTGGTGTGTTGTAAACAAAAACACTCAGTTCTTCATTGGGATTGATTTTACAAATGACAAGTGATTCTCTTCAAAATATAGATGGCCAGGGTAACTAGAAACTAGATTAAGTCATTGCCTATTTGCAGATCTTATTTATAATAGTGAAAAAATAAATTAAATATCCAATCTATTTAACACACATGACTCTGTAGAGATTACTATTTTAAGATTTAAGGCAAACAATCAGTTTTCTCTGGAAAAAGATTCTGTTAGTCACATAGTTATCAGAATTATTTTGATAATGCTCTGAAAACTTCCATGAGAAAGAAACTCAGGGAATTATTTATCACATTCCTAGTCTCATCTGGGATGAAGATGAAAAGAAATCACAGCGTGGAGATGGAGAGCTGATGTTGCTTGGATAGGGCTACTCTACTCCAGACAGTCTTCATGCTCTCTGGGGATTCAACAATAGCACTTGTGTGAGGCGGGAATTTCTAGATGAGAAATATGCAAAGCAGATTCATTTAGAATTGAATGTTCGGGGTTATTCAGCAGATATATTCTATGTCCATTCTTCATCAGCTGCATTATTAGATATGGAGGAATGAACATGTACTATTGCTGTGGGATACATGGTAACACCTATGTAGTGGGACACGAGCTAAATGAGAGATGATGGTAGAAGACTTTGCTCTTCTGCCTCCTAGTTCCTCAGAACTGAGAGCATTAATGAGGGCAGCAGCATCTTAGTAAAAATAACTTAGTGACTTGGGAATAGTATAACTAGAAATATGTATAAGTCAATGTGGAAATACAGAATTTGAGCACTAATCCAATCCTGTGATTTTTTTTTTTGATCCAGTATACC
>NW_008353213.1:262054-262680 GCF_000622305.1 Nannospalax galili | reverse complement strand
TTACAGTTTTAACAATATACAAAATATTACAGTAATTCAGATTTTTTGGCATAATGATTACAGATTTGATAAATACATTTTATATCTCATAATAGCGATGAAGATTATACAAAAGCTATTAAAACAATTATAAGAATAAATTCAATTGTCACTTAAGTATCTAAAGCTATTTTCCATTGCATTCTTCCAGAATGATTTGTTCTTATTCTTTACCTTAATTTGAGGGACTTCAAAAAGATAGTCAAAACACACTGTTTCATACAGAAAAATTCATTCCAAGGCTATTGACATAGAGATGTTTTCATATACACTTCTAATCTCTATATACATGACTATTACTGATCACAGTTGCCCTCCTTCTGAGCTCCTTGGCATCTGAGCATGAATACAAACTCATCAGATAGACAGCCTTCCTCTCCCACTAGAGCCTCCATACTCTGCCATCCATGCCACTGTCCACTGTGCTGTCAGCACCCCCATCCATTCCCCCCATCTGCCCTTCTGGTAAATCTAGTCAGCCAGAGGTCCGTGATCCTGGAGGATCAGCTGTTCTTCATCTATGGCATTCTATTGTCGATATTCCTTTGGATAGAATTGGGGTCTGCTGTTCATTTTTCCAGTAGTAT
>NW_008353213.1:260953-261438 GCF_000622305.1 Nannospalax galili | reverse complement strand
CTTACTGCGTGTCCTGCAGATAAATCTTGGGTAATGACCAGTTGGTCTCAAATAAAACTTATCTAGAGATATATTTCTTGATCTGTTAAGTATACTTCGTCAGTAGATTGTAGGCATAATATGGTTCCCTCTGGTTTTTGTGACTAGCTAGGTATTGTTTCTTTCTTATATCATCTATCATGGTTTTCCCACTTAATGTGCCCCCACTTCCCCCCCTTTCTTCCTTACTAATACCCTTGCTCCTGTGATCCTACCTCTGTTGAACTGCTTCTTTCTCCTTATCCCCTAGGTTACTCATATACCCTTCCCTCCCCCCCTCCCTTAATCTAACCCAATTTTTATCCATATCTCCTTTATTAAGGACTGTTTCCTGCTGTTCTTCTCTTTCAGGGTCTTACTTTTCCTTTATCTCCCTGGTTCCTTTCCATTATCCTGGTTCCTGTAGTTATGTCTGGATACATACTCACTTACCAGGATTTGGCTGT
>NW_008353213.1:259107-259494 GCF_000622305.1 Nannospalax galili | reverse complement strand
TGATGTCTTCTTTTCCAATAAGTACTCCTTTAATTTCCTTCCCCTGTCTTATCGCTCTAGCAAGAGTTTCAAGCACTATGTTGAAAATGAGTGGAGATAATGGATAGCCTTGTCTGGTTCCTGATTTTAACAGGAATGGTTCCAGTTTTACTCCATTTATAATGATGTTGGCTGGGGGTTTGTTGTATATGGCTTTAATTATGTTGAAATATGTTCCCTCTAGTCGAAATCCCTCTAGGACCTTGAACATAAAAGCATGTTGAATTTTGTCAAAGGCCTTCTCTGCATCTGTTGACATGACCATGTGGTTCTTGTCGTTGAGCCCATTTATGTAATTTATGACATTTATTGACTTACGTATATTGAACCATCCCTGCATCTCTGGAA
>NW_008353213.1:258012-258595 GCF_000622305.1 Nannospalax galili | reverse complement strand
TTTCATCTCTGATTTTGTTAATTTGGAGGTGCTCTTTCCTTCTTTTGGTTAGTTGGGCTAGAGGTCTGTCAACCTTGTTTATCTTTACAAAGAACCAGCTCTTGGAATTGCTGATTCTTTGTATTGTTTTCTTTGTTTCAATTTCATTGATTTCTGCCCTGGGATTTGTTATTTCTTCTTGTCTGCTGGGTTTGGGTTTTGTTTGCTGTTGCTTTTCAAGGGTGTTAGTTGCAGTGTTAAGTCATTTATTTGTGTGCTTTCCAATTTTTTGATGAAGGCACTTAGAGCTATAAACTTCCCTCTAAGTACCGCTTTCAGCGTGTCCCAGAGGTTTTGTTGTGTTGTATTGTCCTTTTCATTTAATTCCAGGAATACTTTTATTTCTTCCTTAATTTCTTTTTTGACCCATTCATCAATCAGGAGTGTATTGTTTAATCTCCATGTGCTCATGTGGTGATTTTGGCTTCTTCGGGTGTTGATTGTAAGTTTTATTGCATTGTGGTCTGATAGAACACATGGAATTATTTCAATCTTTTTGTATTTGCTGAGCTTTGTTTTGTGCCCCAGTATATGGTCGATTTTG
>NW_008353213.1:231977-256960 GCF_000622305.1 Nannospalax galili | reverse complement strand
GGTGGCCCAATTCCAATGTGGGTCAGAAGTTTTCAGACTTTCTCCTTAGGTCTGGAGTCTTCTAATAATGATTTTGGCCTCAGGAACTTGAGTGTTGGACTGACCTGAGATCCTGGCCGTGACCATGCCATGCAGGGATGCAAAGGCAAATGGGGTGGGAAGAAGCCCCAAGATTTCCCAGGGAGTGGATTGAGTAGCTGGGTTGTACTGGATGCATAGTATGAAGGAGTGGAAAGTTAAGCCTCGGAGCCCCAGAAAGAGGCTGTCAGCCCCAGATAGAGGCTAGCGATTGTTGCAGGACCAGGGAAGTAAAGGGAGGTGAGGGTGGAGCCGGGTCCAGAAGCAGTGCTCCTAAGGTCCAGGGAAGGCACTAAGTTGGTCTGGGTGAAAAAGATCAGGAAGCAGTATTGGTTCCCCAGGTGTCTGGGGACCCAAGACTAGGAATGGCACAGGGCCCAAATTAGGAGTAGAGAACAGCGGGGGAGATGGAAAGGTTAATGTGGCTTGGGGAGTCAAAGCGCAGAGGGCTGCGCTATAGACTTACCCCAAGATGTCTGAGGATGGAAGTGCAGGCTAGGAGACAGCCGGTGGTGCATGTCCTGGGAAGCAGAGAGAGGTGAGGGCAGGGCCAGGTCCAGAAGCGGTGCTCCTGGGTCCCAAGAAAGGCACTAAGTTGTTCTGGGTGAAAAGGATCAGGAAGCAGTATTGGGTCCCCAGGTGTCTGGGGACCCAAGACTAGGAATGGCGCAGGGCCCAAACTAGGAGTAGAGAACAGCAGGGGAGATGGAAGGGTGAATGTGCCTTGGGGAGTCAAAGTGTGGAGGGCTGGGCTATAGACTTACCCCAAGTGGTCTGAGGATGGGAGTGCAGCACTCTGATTTTTTAAATTAATGCAGAAATGAACTGAGAGGTTTTGTATGTTATAATCAATTTGAACATGAATTCAGCCAATTTTGTTTTTGGTGAATAACATGATTTATTCTTAGAAGAGAATATATGTAACGCAAGGCACACGAAGCCACCTTTAGAAAAAGATTTTGTCCCAAATAGTATAATCCTATAAAGAACCCCCGGGAACCAGTTTTTGTAGTTCATCTCTCTAATTCTAGGACTATAAAAGCTGAGGTCTGTGCTGTGAATTCTAGACCAACATGTGATAGAGACTGAGATACTATGTCAATTCTCCACCCTTCAAAAATATCCCATAACTTATACTTTTCAGTGCTCACTTTGACAGGACATGTACTAAAATTGGAATCACACAGAGAAGATTAGCATGGCTCCTGTGCAAGAATGACACACAAATTCAGGAAGAACTCCTTATTTTAAAAAACCTACACCTTTTTCTTCGTGTTAAATATTCTAATCATTTTGTTTCCAAAACTATTTTTTTCTTGGTTTCATTTTCTTTCTTGGTATTCCCAAGAAATGATTTATGCTGTATATCAGAAATGGGATTTCTGGTACATAGTTTTCACAATTATATAAAAGTTCATAGAAGAAATTTCAAATTGTAGACTGAATATTTTAACTTATTTCCAGGCTTATGTGTTCTATGCTTCAGTTAGAAATGTCTGCAAAGTTTCTGTTGACTCAGAAAGACCAAGATCCAAATAGAAGGACTCTAGCTATACAGCTCATAGATAATATGAGTTCAGCAATGCTTAACTTTATTATACTATCTTATGGCAATTAATGAGCTGTCTACCTCATACCTGGGCTTTCAGGTACATGAAGACAGGCATGCATAACCACCATTGACAATATGAACAGTACTTTGTCACTGAAGTGTCTATGTTACATTGTTATCTGGAACTCTTAGAGAAAACATGTAAGATAAATTATGTTTTAGTTACTGAGGAGTGAATAAGACTTCTTGAGACTAAGAAGTCATGAAACAGTTTGACCAAGACAAGGATCTTAAAGGTTTAGTGTTAGCAAATTTGAAATTCCTTCCTATATACTTTGAAAATATACATTTTAAACAAGGTGCATGTCTCTAGTGCTTCCTCTGAACTATCTCATTTATTCTCCCATTGATATTATTTCTCAATTAGGAAAAACACATTTTTCAGAGTATGTAAATATATGTCTTTTCAGACGATATACTTATGTGATCTCCAGCTAGCCTTGGACCCAGGAATCCTCCATGTCCTCCTGCTCAGATCCCTGGACTAGATTTCTAAGTCAAACTAGCTAAACACCTGTAAGTTAAACTCATTTCTGGGAGGTACACGTGGTATCCAATCCCCTCCTCCCACAGTCCTTGCAACAGCCTGAGGAAAACATTCTCCAAACCCTGGTTTGAAGAGTCTTAACAAGTTTATTGGACTTGGTAACTGAGCTTGGGGTGCGGGTTTATTTACAGACAAGTGGGCACCTCTGCTCCCCCTCCTTTCATGGCTGTGTTGGAAAGTCCACACCCACATATAAATCCTGTGGTTCTGGACAGCCTTACAAAATGGTGAGAGATCAGCCTCTTGGTTTTCCCAGCTTTTATACCCTTAGCCCCTCCCCTGCAAGTGGCTAGGGTCAACTGATTGACTGGAAGAGGGAAGGGGAGTGATTTCTTTGCAGAGCATGGGAAGGAGGCAAGACCATGGCTTGATATTAAAGGGTCAGAGGAACAGCCTCTGGGTCACACTCTCCACCCCTTCCTCTGGCTCTCACAAAACTTTCCGCCCACCTTTTCCACTAATATCCCTGAGCCTCAGAGGCAGTGGGGCTACCTTTCTTCCATTGTAATAGGGCACTGGACACTTCAATTCTCTGCATCCTCTGTCATGGTCTGATGGCTCGATTTAGTGGCACTCCACCTACGATAAAAACACAAAAAAAGAAAGAAGCAAGATCATGTAAACAGTATCTGCAATAATAGCTCGTGGTTGTAAACACAAATGCTTGAATGGTACTTTAGTAGGCATATTTCATATATCTAACAATTCAATTGGAGTGGCTTCTCCACTGGGGTCTATAAACTCTCCTACCACAGGGTGTTGGCCTGGTCTGCAATACCAGATGTGTGTTCCAACCCTAGGAGTGGGCATTAGGTCCAATCAATAATTAGCTGGTTGTTCAAACAGTAGACAAGCTACTATTGCACCAGCAGTGACATCTTGCTTTGCATGTTGATAGTTCCACACTAGGAGTCCTCATTGAACAAGATAATAGGGGACAGTTCTCGCCCAGCCATCTGCATAGCGCCTTCTGGCACTATGAAAGCCACCCATCCACTGGTAGGGAGTTTCCAGCTTAGTCCAAGCTTGATTTCTCCCACTCCTGTGCTTGCATTACATGGCTTCTTCAATAATTAGGTCTTACCATCCACTTCAGGTGTGAAACCAACATTATTGGAAATCTCCTTTGTAGTTTTGGGGACCTCTGGGGTCTCTTTGGCCAAGTGCTCATAGGGAGGCAACCCACCCCTGGTACTGAGATTTTCATTTAACAACCTTATGGCTTCTCGAAGGGCCTTTTTCAACCCACACAGGGTTCCTTCTGGGCTTAAGACTTTCAACTGTTCCTTTAGCAACCCGTTTTTACTTTCAATTAACCCTGGTCCTGTAGGATTGTGTGGAAGGTGGAAATACCATTGAACCTGATTATCCTCAGCCCAAGTTTTCACATCTCTACTTGTGAAATAAGTGCCTCTGTCGCTATCAATTTGCCTTGGACACCCATAAATGACACTGAGTTCAGTAAGCCCCTTAATAGTAGTAGCCTTGCCATCACTCTCTTGCAAGGAAAGTCCTGTGTAAAGCCTTTTGCAGTGTCCACACAAGTGAGAGCATATTTACACCCCTCACTGACTGGCAGGGGCCCTATATAATCTACTTGCCAGTCTCTCACAAGGGCAGTTGCCTTGTGCACATGTCCCATCATGGCATCCATCCTCTAGGGCCATAACTGGGAACATGCCTCACAGGCCTGGACATCCTGTTGGATGTCAGCATATTTTACGGGAATGCTGACTGCTTTTGCTATTCTCCATCCCGTGTCAGCTCCTCTGTGGCCCAAATTGATATGAATCCAGTGACCTGCTCCCAGGGGAACCTGAGGACAGACAGCCCTCCCCTTGGTGAAGGCATCAGCTTCCTGATTCCCAGGAAGACTCACCAGGTGGGGGCAGCCACATGGTAAACTACCAGGGGCACTAGCTCCTCCTGCATTTTGTTATATATGTCCTTCCACATTTGTTGTCTCCATAATGGCCGTCCCATCACCTGCCAGTTTTCTTTCTCCCACTGAACCATCCATAAGGTTAAACCCATAAACACGGCCCAACTGTCAATACAAATTGTAGCTGACAAAGTCTCCCTCATTATTACTATCCATACAGCTCTCAGTTCAGCCCATTGACTGTTGTCTCCTCCCCTCTCTAACCATATAGTGTCAGTGTTCATCTGTATTGCCACTGTCACCCATTCTTTTCTGGCACCCCTGCTAGTGCCATCGGTATACCAGGCATCAACAGGAATTAGGGGAGCTTCTAGCACTCGGTCATGTCTTGCTGGATGGTCAACTATAGGAGGTGGAGGGAGAAGCTCTGTGCCTTGAAATGAGACCCATCCTATTACTTGCATTGCATTGCTTATCAGGCTTGCTAACACCACACCTCACTGTTGAAAATATGTATGCCATCTTTGCAGTGTTTGGTTTTGGGCCACCCCTGACACGGGCTTTACTAACAGCCCCTCCACCCATCCTTTTATGGGGTATTCAGTTTTTACAGTAATGGAGGTGGGGCCTGTAATGGATTCCACCTGTTGCAATGCTTTGTACACAGCCTGCAGTTGCTGTTCTAGAGCTGTGTAATGGGACTCCTCTCCCTTTCCATGATTGGGACCAGAACCTCTCCTGGTTGTTGTTGCCACAAGCCCCACCCATAATCTTCAGGGTTCTTGGTGACTTCCAAGAGGAAGGGATACCAAGGTATTGGGGCACACAGATGCTTGGCTTGCCCAACCAGTACCTTGGCCAGCCCAAAAGCCTCTTGGGCCTCTATATCCCATTCCCATGTAGCACCTCTTTTTATTAGATTATACATGGGGCGGGTAACCTGAGCAAGTTTAGGTATAAAAATTGGCCAATACCCGAGAAGTCCCCAAAATACCTGTAACTGCTTAGTTATTGGTATAAGCTTTTGTAAGATTTTCTCAACTGCCACACTGGGTATCATGCCTGTTCTGCCTGACCATAAAACTCCTGAGAATTTTACTGGTGTACTGGGCCCTTGAACCTTCTGTGGATTAATTTCCCATCCTTGCTCCTTCAGATGCTCTGGTATGTTCCAAAGTCTGTAAGGCACTCTGAAGTTAGCATTATGTCTTCTATATAGTGGAACCTCCTTTCAAAAGGAGGGCAGGGTAACAGGGCCAGGTCCCAGGACAGCAACCCATGAAAAACCATAAGGCTGTAGAGGTAACTTTGGGGAAGTACTCTGAAAGTCCAATTTCATCCATTCCATGTGAATGCAAATTGAACTTGGATTCATCAGATAGGGGAATACTAGGGGACCCCATTTCCTGCACCAGCTGATCAGTTAGCAATGCAACGTTGGGCACCCCTGCATGAACGGGAGGCACCACCTTATTTAACTCCCGGTAATCTATAGCTATTCTCCATCAGCCATCTGGCTTCCTGATAGGCCAAATGGGGTATTGAAAGGGCTCTGGGCTGGGCAGATAACTTCCATTCACTCTAGTTCCTGAATAGTTTCAGTAATTTCATTTTGACCCCCAGAGAGACAGTATTGCTTTATATTCATCATCCTCCGTGGGGTGGGCAATTTGACTGGCTCCCATTTTTCCCACTCCCGAGTAATCGTCTTTATAGCTAAAACTCTCCCTCAGTAGTATGTACTGTGTGATCCAGCAAGGCATCTACTTCTAAAATGTTCCCTTGATGCACACCTTATACTCCTGGGGGGGGGCAACAATTCCCCACTCCCAGAATGAGCCAAGTAAACTTTATTTTATGGTTTCATCCCCTTACCCATCCACTGCTATCCACTGGCCCTGATGTTTTTAGGGATTGCCATGAATTAATGTACGCTCTGCCACAGTATCCACTAGGGCCCATGTGTTTTGAATATTAGAAGTGGACCAATAAATCCTCAATTTGACATGTGACCTCTGGTCACCCAGTATGGCCCTCACCTGTGGGAAACCTTGGTCACCCCTTCAAGGCAGTGGTTGTGGGGGTCCCATTCAATGAGGCTGCCTTTCCCTGGAGCAGAGTTACCTATACCTCCTGGTTTCCAGTTTCTCTTACTTCTGTGATGAATTGCTGGTCAGGTCTTAAAGCCCTCTACAGACTCACCAGCACAGCATTTGGCTGCCCATCTATCTTGAACCTAGTAATTCCTGTTCTGTGCAGATCCATCCATATCTATGCTGGGGAGACACGGAGGGGACCCTTTCTTGAGTTTTGGCCCTTTTCCCTTGTGTCTACTTGCTTTAGCACCTTTCAAACCCTGTTTACATGTTTCTCTAAATCATTTATATCCACCAGAGCCTCACCAGCCTCATACAGGTCATGACCCAACATTGGGCTTAACAAGGCCACCAAAGCTCCATACCAGTCTCATGGGCCTTGCTGAATCAGTTTCTTTCTTAAGTCCCCTGTAAACACAATCCTTCTGGGTCCATGAACTGGGCAGAAAATACAGCTTACCTAATGCCCAGTTCCCTCAACAGAGCCTGTCCTTCCTCAATGGTTTTCCATGCTTTAATATTCATGGAAATCTCAGCTGGAGATACCCACATATCCTAAATGGCTCGTCAATGAGCCAGTCAATCATGGACTGGTTTCCCTCATGTTGTCTTAAATTTTGAAGTCTCTGTCTCAAAGAGGGATAAGTGGTTATGTTGCTTAACTTCTCTGCTTCTGTAGAACTTAAAACGATTCCATCTGCCCCCATATCCCATAACCTCACAAGCCAGGTGGCCACAGGCTCTTTCATAGATTTTCTAATGTCTTTCCCAGTTCTAGTAGTTCTGGTGTTGAGTATACTCTGATTACCATGGTCTCCTGCACAAGGTTAAGCCCTCCATCAGCATGTTGGACCATGGATTTTCCCTTTCTTTGAATTAAAGATCAGACCTGAGGAGCATCTCCCATTACATCTAGGTCATTTCCTTCTTCCTCACTACCTCACTCTTCCCAGGGATTCCAGGTTTTAAGATCCCAGGATGGGCCTTTTATTATCATTCTGATCTGGGCTTTTTTCCCTTTTGACCTCCTAGATGTAAAAATAGTGACATGCCATCACCTCCATCTCCTTTTTTCTCTTTTCTAATTTACTTGCAAGGTCAGAGGCCAGTACAAAGAGGCCAGCCTCAAATACCTCTCCTGTTTTAATTCTTCTCTAACACTTTCAGTTTCCCTTCTGGCTAAAGCCTCCTCCTGGGACAGGTTTTTTTATTATGAATAGCAGGGGCCAAGTGGCCTCTGCAGCTGCTTTTTGACATTTCTGTCCCTGGTGTGCTACTCCCAGAGATTGTACAATCCGTTCCAGACCTTCTGCTGTTTTCAAGGCCTCTCCATATACCTGTGGTAGACCCCCCCCGTCAAGCTGGCGTGCCACCCCATGCCATCTACAAGATGGCTGCCACCCTGGGATCACTCTCATCTACCCCAACTGTTTAGGGCATCACCCTAGTTACATATTCCTCTGTCCACTGCATTAACCATGCCACTGCAGCCACCCCCATTAAGCCTATGGGAATGACCCACCTGGTTAACATTTCCTCAGCCCACACGCTCCCCTCACCCCACTTTATTTCAGTTGTTGTTCTCTTTCCACATATCGGTGATATCATCAATGCTCGTCCAAAACTCATTCTCAGATTCATGGTATCCTACTGGGCTATGCCAAATGTAAGTCAAATTCACTGCTGGGAGGCAGATGTGGCATCCAATCCCCTCCTCCCATGGTCCTTGGGGCAGGCTGATGAAACTATTCTTCAAATCCCAGTTTGAAGAAACTTAAGGAGCTTATTGGACTGGCTAACTGTGCATGGGGTTTGGGTTTACTTACAGACAATGCCCCCCCTGCCTCCATTCATGGCTGTGTTTGAAAGTCCACACCCAGACATAAATCCCGTGGTTTTGGACAGCTTTACGAAATGGCCAGGGAGGGGAAGGTTTTCCCAGCTTTTTTACCCTTAGCTCCTCCCCTGCAAGCAGCTACGGTGAACCGATTAGCTGGAAGACAGAAGTGGAGGGGCTTCTTTGCAGAGCATAGGAAGGAGGCAGGTCCATGGCTTGTCATCACAGGATCAGAGGAACATCCTCCTGGTCACAACATCCTATCATAGATTGCTAGGTCCCACTAGGCGATTCAATCCATCTCCATTTTCCCTGGCTCCTGATCAGTCAGACAGATCTGTCCATGTAGGAATCTCATAAGTCAGATCCTGCATATTGCATCTCTATTCCACTCTTGTAGCCCACTCCCAACTTGTCCCTGCCAGCCTCAGACCCAGGCAGACTCCAATTCTTCGGTGTCAGATCCCTAGACTAGATCCCTAACCTATACCATGTAAACACCTTACCATTGACTGCTGAGTACCTACTTGGGCAATCCCCCCAACTCTACCATCTTCCTTGCCTTCTGATCTGCTGGATAGATCTGTCCAGCCTGGACTCTGGTAAGTCTATGCCACCCACTTCTCTCTTTTCCATTACAGTTGCCCACTGCCACCCTATTCCTTGCTAGCCTGTACCCAGGCAGGCTCCAATTCCTCTCCCTCAGATCCTTGGAGCAGCTCCATAATGCAGACTAACTAAACTCCCTGGGATAGACTCCACTGACTTCTGGTCTTTCTGACACAGACCAGCCCTCCTACTAACCTGTCCAGCCTACCTACTCCCATGTCCCACCATCCACTCAGGCCAGTCTACCACCCAGCAAGAACCTGACACACATACCAGTGTATTTTCCAAAGCTCACCAAAAACCAACCAAGCTACATAAACAACATAAAAGGAATCAAAATTAAAATACAAAAAGAAAATTAGAAATTTCTACTGGACCCAATCAACAAAGAACACCCACATGCCCAAACAGCAATGCAAAAACACAAATAATATGAAAAACCAAGGAGAATATGTCCTCAACAAAACCCACTAGTCCCACTGAAGTGTACTATGATGTGAACCATACTGAGGAACCTCAGGCTGCCGAATTTAAAAGAACAATCATAAATGTGGTCAAAGAATTACAAAAAAAACACAAACAACTCAAAGAGGAAAGGAATAAATCTGTGATGGAAGTCCAAGAATATATAAATATGTGGCTTAGTGAAATATCACAAACAATTCATTACTTGAAAAATAAATTAACCAAAGAGATAGAAATAGTGAAATGAACATGGGATTGAAAAACTCAATAAACCAGTAAGAAACAACAAGAGAAAGTCTCACAAGCAGAATGAAAGAAATGGAGAACAAAATATGAAGACTGGATGATAAAGTTGAAGATCTGGGCTGTAAACCTTATAATCAACAGCAAAAGAAGCTCTAGCAACTACATGAGCTCATGGAGATTAAATAACACATACCTGAATGATGAATGGATCAAAGAAAAGAAAGAAATAAAAGTGTTGCTGGAACTAAATGAAAATGATAATACAGCACCAAAAAAAAAATCCTCTTGGACAACATAAAAGAAATCCTAAGAGGAAAGCATATTATTATACATTAATAAACCAAACAGAGCACAAGTAAATTACTTAACAGTGAAAGTCAAAGCTCTGGAAAGGCATGAACAACCCAACTCCAAACCTAAGAGATGAGAAAAAATAACAAAACTCAGAGCAGAAATTAATGAAATACAAACAAAGAGAACAATACAAAAAATTATTTCATCTAAGAGCTGAAGGATTAATACTCTTAATAAAGTGGCAGGTTACAGTATCAACTTAAAAAAATCAGTAGCCTTTCTATATAACAATAACAAGCAATCAGAAATAGCCCTCAAGGAAACCCTCCCAGTCTCAATAGCTTCAAAAAACATATTTAGGAATAAACCTAACTAAAAACATTAAAAAGCTCTACAATGAAAATTTTAAATCTCTAAAATAGAGATAAAGGAAGACCCTAGGAGATGGAAAGACCCACCATACTCATGGATTGGTAGACTCAATACTGTGAAAATGACAATTTTACCAAAAGCAATTTATAGATTCAATGCAATCCTGATCCAAATACCCACAACATTCTTCACAGAACTTGAAAAATTCAACCTAAAATTCATATGGAATCACAAAAGACCCCAGAGAGCCAAATTTATCTTGGGCAAAAGAATAACTCTAGGGGGATCCCCCTACCAGATTTCAGATTATATTACAGATTCAGTGGCCTGAAAGCAGCCTCTTCCCTGTGTTCATGAAACAGCCCTGATTCTTACAATCTTTCTCTCCCCTCTTCCACCATGGTCCCTGAATCATGGGTGAGTGAGTTTGAGTATAGGAGTCTCATTCAATGATACATACTCTTCAGTCCTTTATTCTTTAAAACATGGCCAGTTGTGATCTTCTTCATGCATCACAGTAAAGAAGGTTTACTGGTGAGAGTTGAGAAAGGCATTAGTTTTCAGCCTACTGCCCTGTTCCATAAGTCTTAGGTGTAGAGGTTCAACTGTAGATGTGTTACCTAGAACGTGGCATCTCTCAGATGTATATTCTCTGTTTCTCATCAGTTGTGGAATCTGCAGTAGCCTCCGTCTGTTGTAAAAAAGCTTCTTTTCTGAGTGGTATACAGTATGCTTCCCTGTAAATGTAAGGATCAATATTACCATATGGTAAGAAAATTCATTTTTTCTAGAGATATGAAAGGGATAGAGTTTTTTCTAGGATCTATGTCCTCTCTTGCCATGTGTTTTTGGCTGAGTTTACTGTGCTGCCCATGGGTTGAGAGGGCTTTAATTCCAATTAGATAGCTGTTGATTGCTCCCACGTAACAGTGCCACCACTGTACCAATCGAGATAGCTTGCTGTGCTGTCATTATGGTTATTAGGATTTAGGGCTGGTTTGGACCCTTGGTGGTTTTCTCTCTTGATGGTTTGCATATTATCATCCAGAACTGTGATTGCTAAATTTTGTGTACAAAACCTCCAGGCCAGTTCTTGCTCCATTCCTCCATGTCCTGGATTGAAACTTTGTCCTTTCTTAAGCAGTAGTGACTTAACTACTAATTCTGGGAGAAAACTAAGAGATTTGGCAATATCCCATGCTATTTTGGGTGTCTCTTGAACCACTCTCACCAACCACTTAATGGGAGGTCTTCTGTCTGGCACTGTGTTCCTTGCCAAGCCGTTCCCAGGTATACATAAGAACTAATGTTTAGAAACTGTATGGGCATTTCTTATGGGTTAAAGGGATGAAACATGTCCCTCTGGGATTCCTTGTCCTGCCCATTCATTCATTTCTACACGTTTCACTCCAACCTGGCCTCCCTTATCCCTCCATAGTCCTAGTGCCCCCATATCCCCACCCTCCCTCAATAACATATGCTTCCCACCATTCCCCCTTTGACCCTCCCTCAACTTAATGTGTGACATACATGAAGTCTGGTGGGAGATCAGGAGGCATTCATGGAGTTGAGGATCTAAATTTTATAATAAATATTGTATGAATATACTAAAGCTCAATAAACATTTTTAAAAAAGAGATACTTATATCTGAAGACTGATATTTAGGCTGGGCTTGGTGGTGCACACCTATAATCCCACCACTTAGGAATTAGAGGGAGGTGGGTCACTGTGAGTTTGAGGTCACCCTGGTCTATATAGCAAGTTCTGGGCCAGCTGGGGTTACAGGAGACACTTTCTCAAAAAGATCAAAAACAACAAAAATAAGCAAACAAAAATTGAATAGAAAATTTCAGGGATGGTCAGTTAACTCAATGGGTAAAGGCAATGACATAAAAGCTTAACAAACTGACTTTGATACCTGGAACTCACATAAAAAGCTGAATACTGTAAGTCAATATTGTAATTATGAAATTTCAGCAATCCTAATTGGGAAAAGTAGACAGAGATAAGAGAATTTTGCAGAATCCCCCAGCCCAGCCATACTGAAGTACACAGAACAGAAGAAACAACAAAGCTGAGAGAACTGATTCATGAAAGTTGTCAACTAACTTCCACATGTGTGTAATAATACTCATGTGAAACCATACTTGCATATTCTCTTAATTACTACTCTGTTACTGTGATAAAAACCCTCTGAGCAAGAGAGTGACATGCTTTCTCCAGCATGGTCACAAGTTCTAAGAGTTCTCAAAACAGCTCCATCAACTGGAGACAAAATGCCCAAATACTTTGAGCCTATGGTTTGCATAATTCAAACCACCACATTCCAGTCCTTGGCTCCCATAGGCTTATGAACATCCAAAAAGACCAAAAAAAAAAAAGTAAAATGCATTTAGTATTAAAAATTCCCATAGCCTTTACCAGTCTCAATACTATTCAAAAGTCCACAGTTCAAAATCTCTTCTGACACTCAGGCACTGCAAAAGTAAAAGTCAATTTACATATTTCCAACATACATTGGAACTGAAAACACATTTCCATCTCAAAAGGGAGGAACAGAGGCATAGTGAAGAAATATTGAACTAAAACAAGACACAAAATCAGCAGGGCAAACACCAAATCCAATAGTTCCATGTATGACTTCTGGGACTTCCAAAGGGTTTAGATGTTTTAACTTCTACTCAGGCAAGCTCTTAGGCTGTGGGCAGCAAGTAGCCAGACTTTTTACTAAATATTCCAGTTTCAGCCAGCTAGGTGGTGAACGCATTTAATCCCAGCACTTGGGAGGCAGAGGCAGGGAGATATCTGTGAGTTCAAGGCCAGCCTGGTCTACATAGTGAGTTCCAGGACAGCTGGGGCTACAGGGAGACCCTGTCTCAAAAAGACCAAAAGAAAAAATATATACATATATGTTCTAGTTTCAGTTTATGTCCTTTGTCCCTCTGGAATAACATTGCTCTCATCAGTACATTTTTCCTTTTGAAGAAAGCATTATATTCTTCAAAATGGCACCATCAATTGGGGAAAAATATCATCAAATACTTGGAGCCTATGGAGGGCATTATCATTCAAACCACCACAGATATTTCCATAATACCTGCACCATGTACATAAAATCATAATAAAAAGTTTTAAAGAATTTTAAAATTCATTACTGAGGAACATCTGTGTACTCAAATTTCTAAAGCAACTTCTCTCAGTGTTCTAAAGATTAACAATAGAGAACTGGTCTCATGGGGCTAATATAAAAACTACTCTTTTCCTGCTGCTGCTATCTTGCCACTGTAATTCTCCATTGATATCAGAACCCAGCTTCTTCAGTCTTCTAAAGTAAACTGAAGACTAGTCCATCTCTAGCCACCCTTAAGGCCTTAGGTGGTAAATTGGATTGCTGAGGCTTCCAGTCTTGTGTACTGAACAACTGTCATGTTCTCAGCCTCTCCAGTGTAAGGGCAACTATCGTTGGATTACAAGAATCAGTCATATAAATCAATCTAATATATTCCATATATATGTTATATTTATGTATATATAAATTAAAAAATATATATGTATATATAATTTCACTTTATTAGATCTTCCTCTCAGGAACTCTAATGCAATCCTCTTTTCACAGGTACAAAGTATTTCTGTCATTGTAAGTCAAAAGTATCTTAAAGTTGTACAAAGCGAGAATGGTGTCTATTCAGCAGGATGTTCCCAGTCACTACTAAAGGCATAATATAATGAATAATGCTGTGTTGATGGTGGGTGCCAGGGTCAGCCTCCCTTTCTCAGAATAGATAGATTGATGAACTGTCCTCTCCTCAGAGTTTGCCTGTTCCCCACAAATCCAGGGTCCAGACAAGCCTCACATAAACCCTCCAGAACATGATGTTGGTGAAAGAAGCTGAAGGAAAAGCCCAGTTGTGTCTTGGTCTTGTTCCTTTTCAGATGCAATTGATCTTTGGGGTCCTGGAGTGATTCCGAAGTTTTTGTTTATTCTAATTCACATTCCAGTTCTGGAGGAAGAAGCAGAGCTTAATGTTGAAGTTATTAGGACCAGGATGACTATGAAATTTCAGACAGGCTGAGGAACTGTGGAAAATATTAAGTAATGGAAGTAAGGGGTGGGAGGTAAACATGAAAGCCAAATAAAAACTAGAAATGCAGTGTGGTCCAATTTGTGGTAAGGCATGATTGAAGCCTATAGATTTTTTTTTTTCGAGACAGGGTCTCCCTGTAGCCCCAGATTTCCTGGATTCACTATGTAGACCAGACTGGTCTCAAACTCACAGAGATCTGCCTGCCTGTGACTCCTGAGTGCTGGGATTAAAGGTGTGCACCACCACACCTGGCTGAAACCTATAGATTTTTATTACAATGGTTCTGTAAGTAACACACATACTTAAGAAACAGCACTATCTTTGTGTTTTGAAAAAAAATGATTAGTATAACTTGCAAAATAACAAGATGACCAAGAAGGGATTGCAAAGTGATTTTTAAATTAGTGTTTCTGATAAATGCTCTAATACTTACTTTAAACAAAACCATACCTTATAGAAATATTGTAAGTATAACAAATTTTTTTCTAACTTCCAAAAATACATTTATATTTAAGAGGAAGTCTTAAAAGCTCCACATTCTAATGTTTACTATGCTTTGTTTAGAAATGGTATTGCACATAATTGTAATACAATAACAACAACCAAAAAACTTAACTACATACCTATGCCTCCATCCATTTCCAGTTGGATGAGTGTCCCCCAAAATGTAGCAAAATGGGTCACTGGCATAAACAAATTATCTGCTACACAATTTGCAATGCCCTGGTCTGATTTGGGACACATGAGGACATTACCTACATGAATTAATAAGGTGAAACAGACCTGTGACTGTACCCAGTCCAGCCCTGTTCTGGCTTCTAGGTAAAAAAGAGCACTGTGAATTTTTTCAAGGTCCGAGGAATTCCCCCAAATTGACCACTTGGACACTGAGTCTCAGCAAAAAGAAGCACTTTATTGAGGCCAACCAGCTGGGGACACAGACAGTCTCAGGAGAGAGCTGTACTGAGACCCCTAGCACTGAAAATGCAGGGCCTTTAATCAGAAAAACCACAAAAAACACAAAGCAGGGAATGTCCATAGAAACTATACACAGAATTATGAGGAAAGGATTGGAATAATCTAGGACTGATTTCTAAAGACTTAAGCTATACAGCCATTGGCTATCTTACCTTGGGCAGAATGTTCTTTCTCTTCTGCCCTAGATTATTCACATAGAAACCATACACAGATGTATCAGGTGTACTGTCATTGGATGGCTTACCTGGGGCAGAACGTTTTATCTCTTCTGCCCCAGACCATTTCCATAGAAATCATAGGCAGATACCAGGGAAGGGTTTGAACAATGAAGGGAATTTTCAGAGTCAGGCAGAGGGCACCATTTTTCTCAGAGGCCAGGGAGGGGGGTCTGAGGGGCACTTTTTTTCATTCCCCTCTTTAGCTTTTGGAAATTCTTGAATCAAACCATTGATTCATATGGGTCATCTAAGGGGTTGTAATGGGCTCTCACTGATTCATAGGTAGCATCTAGGGGATTGTAATGGGCCCTCATAACCATCAGTTGTACAGCAGAGACACTTTGTCTAACAAACTTAAGTAGAGAATTTAGGATACAGGGTCCAAAGATTAACAGTGCTATAAAGATAAAAAGAGGACTGGCTACTGCAGTGATAAGGGTGGGAAGCCAAGGCGACCAGGAAAATAGGGACTCAAACCAGTTCTGAGAACCTTTTCTAAGTTCTTCTCATTCTAGGAGACTGTTTTACCTGTTCCAGGGTGTCTTTAATCACACCTGAGTGGTTGGCATAAAAACAACATGTTTCTCCTAGAGCCATACAGAGTCTGCCCTCCTTAAAAAGTAGGTCTAAGCCCCCTATATTTTGTAGGACTACTTCAGCTAAGGAGTCCACTTGTTCTAAATAGGAAGCAGTGGTATGTAATCTCCTGATATCTTTATCAACTTGTTCACTTAAAACTTTTAAGTTTCGGTCACTTGTGACCCAGTCTGCCATTCTGATGGCAGCAGACACAACTATCCATGTCCCCATGAGGTGAGAAACCAAAATGGAGGCTGCTATAGCTCTTTGAGGCTGAGAGAGACCCATATGATGTCTTCCAGCATTCTCCTCATAGTTATAAACCTGGGGCATAACATGTATTAGTACACAAAATTCCTGTCTCCCTATGAAATAATGGGAGTGTGAACAAGGGGTACGGCCAGAGGAGCAAGCAAAACAAGTGGAGTGGGGGGGGCAGCAAGCAAATGGGTGTCTCCTATAGACCAGGTGTTTCCAGGTACTGTATAGAATTGATTACATACCTCGAGGTGGGGGGAGTAGTTAACGGATATTCTTTTGACATAAAGCATAGCCTCTGACCCTTCAGATCCCCTAGGGTGAAAGTAATTTCCCACATGAAGCAGTGTCATTCAGGAGCACTATTTTTTAATCTTTTCTTTTTGCAGTGAGGGCAAAAAACTATGTAGTAGGGTGGTCGGGGATCCAGGCAGCGCCAGCAGTCTTTGGTGATCTCAGGGCTCATATTATTTAAATATTGGAAGGTAGCCTTTATGGTATTTATGAGGGGCTCCCCTTCTAGAAAGGGAAGGAAATCTTCATCCCTAGAGGCATTGTCTTTCCAATCAAGAGAGTGATCAGTCTGGGAATCAGTTTGGTCAGGGTTTCTGAAAGGGGGGGGCTGAATCAGGTTTAAGTTCTGCCAAAAGTCCTATAGGTCGAGGCGGTATGGGTCTTGGGAATTTTTGAATTGTAAATAGGGTTCCAGGGTCCACGCCAGATATATAGTCCATCAGTCCCTATGTGTGGCCCCTGTCCCATTTCTAACCATAGTAAAGACATCCGATTGTTTTAGGGTTATAATAAGAGGGTTACAAGTTCTGGGGACCATAGAAGTCCTATTTTTTTTCTAATTGAATATTAATGTATGGAACTTTTTGCTTTAAAGGATATCACATCAGGGACCATGTTTCACATCCCCAGTATGCACAAAAGTAACTGCCCCCATCATCACAATCAGACCCAGTGTTTCCTGGGCATACATAGAAGACCGTTCTCAAGGTCTTCTCTGCACTTATGGTGCCGGCTTCGCATCCAGTAGCAAGAAGGGATGTTTGGATGCTCCTGACATTGCTATTGCTACTGATCCACTAAATGATCCCCCATAGACACTGTGGGCCTCCAATCATTTTAAGGAGCCTAGTGTCGGCCATAAGAAACACATGTCAGTTTTAAATTGTGGAGCAACTTGAGGGCTAGAAGGCATAACTTCCATATTAGTTTTTCCTGTTTGTGTATCAGATAATCTCCAAATGTAAGTCTGGGGTCGGTAAATTCCCTGCGGGTTAGTTTCAAGGGGGAGAGCTAATAAGAGTAGAATCATAATCACAGTGGGGAAGTAATAGGTAGGTTTTCTTTTACCAGTCTAAGTTTTAAGGGGTCTTTTGGATGGGTTTGGACTCTTCATTTTTCCCAGTCAGCATTGGGCAGGCTTGACGTTCAAGTGATGAATCCAGGTTTACAGTCCATCTACCTTCAATGCCGTGGGAGTTGTTACAATAACAGTGAATGGTCCTTTTCACTGAGGGTCCAGTGTCTCCTTCTGATGGTGTCTTATTCAGACAATGTCTCCAGGTCAGTAAGGATGTGGAGTGACTGGAGGCATTTCTTGCACATGCTGGATCAGGGGGTAGAGATGCTATTGTACAGTCTGTAATGGCCTAATAGACTGGAGGATTTCATGATTAGATATTTCAGCCAACAGTTCTGACTTTAATAGTGGGACTAGGGGAGGAGGGTCTTATGAAAAGAATCTCAAAAGGAGTTTTTCCCTGGGTATAGGGGTGTGATGACCCTCTAAGGGGTTCTTGGACCTGGGTCTAGGAGTGGTGAAAATCAGGACACAAGAGATGCAAAGGGCCTGAAGCCAATGCATACTTTACTCTTAGGAGCCTTCTGCTTTTATAGATAAATTTAGGAAAACACGACATTCAACACAAGCCAACATATTCTATTATAATATTTACAGTAACTTCTTGTTCCTTGATCGCAATCATTTTTGAATCTTATCTCAGTCTCTGCCTGGTACACACAACACATTCTATTCTCTATGTATTTACAACTTTATTAGTTATGCAAACTGCTTATGTAACTTAAACAAGGGTGAAAGAACAGCCTGTCTCATGACCAGAATAACTCCAGGCCAAGAACTCTGAGGCCCTCAAGGAGGAAGTGTTCTTCCTCTTTACTCTAAGCATTCCAAGAATAGCTGAGGCCCTTTGCTCCAGCCTTGAGGCAATTCTTAAGTCAGAGATCAGACCTTCACATAGGGGGAGTTTCTAGCCCTGAGGAGGGCAAAAGGAAGGAGTCACTCAGTCTCCACCAGATTCTAAGGTTGATTTAGTCAAGGTCTCCTTAAGGGTCCAAACCATCCTCTCCACCTGTCCTGAACTCTAGGGATGGTATGCACAATGTAGTTTCCAATCTGCCACAGGGCCTTTGCTAAGGCCTGGATTACATAAGAGATGAACGCTGGTCCATTGTCAGATCCTAACAGCAGGGGCACACCAAACCTGGGAATGAGTTCATCTAGCAACATCTTGGCAACTGTGGTTGCTGTTTCCTTCTTGGTTGGAAAAGCTCCTACCCATCCTGAAAAAGTATCTACAAAAACCAGTAAATATTTATATACAAACTGGTCTGGTCTGGCTTTACCTCAGTGAAGTCTACCTCCCAGTGGACTCTAGGGGAAGTCCCTCTTTCATGTTTTCCTGAGCCTTTATCATTCTTCGGATAGGCATTAGTCATCTGACAGCCACAAATCTGGAGGTGATGTCCTGTATAGTAGCTGTTGAGGAAGGAAACTGGAATCATCTGGTTAGTAAAGACCGGATCTTTTCTTTTCCCATGTGGGTTCCTTCATGGAGTTGGCAAACTAGCATTTTCCCTAGGTGGTGGGGGAGGATGACCTTACCATCTGTAGTGTGTCTCCATCCTAAGGAGACATATCCATTTGAAATATTTGTAATCTTCTTTTGTGTGTGAAGGCTTTTCAGGTAACGTAGGATCTGGCAGGGATAGGACAGCAGGTTCAGATGGGGATTCTTGTATTTTCTTGGCAAACTGATCTGCCTTTTGATTTCCTTAGGCCTCAGGTATATTGTTCTTTTGGTGTCCTGGGCAATAGATGATTGCCACCCTTTTTGGTATCCATATGACTCTTAATAAATCAATGATCTCTTCTTTGTTTTTGATTGTCTTTCCTTCTGATGTCAGGAGGCCTCTTTCTTGATAGATGGCTCCATGTACATGAACAATGCAAAAGCATATCTACTCTCAGTGTAGATGTTGAACGTCTTACCCTCTCACAGTCTTAGGGTCTGAATCAAGACTATTAGTTCTGCCTTTTGAGCAGAGGTTCCTTTGGGCAGGGTTTCTGCCTGTAAGACATCCTCCTGGGTGACTCCTGCTGTCCCTGCATACCTGACTCCATCTCTTATGTAACTACTCCCATCTGTGTATGTCACCAAGTCAGGGTTCTTCCATGGTATGTCAGTGAAATCAGGTCGGCTTCTCTGGACATGTTTCAGCAGTTCATAACAGTTGTGATGTACACCTGTCTCAGACTCAGTCTCAGGGAGCAGGAATGCAGGGTTTAAGGCATGAGTCACTGCATATGTCAGGCGGGGCATATCTAGTAGGAGAGACTGGTAATGAGTTAATCTTGCATTTATGAGTCAGCAATTAGGCAGTGCCCTCGGTACCCCCTCAATAGCATGGGAGGTGGTCACAACATCAGTTGTTGTCCCAAGGTAAGTTTATCAGTATCTTTAACCAGGACTGCAGTGGCCAATATGATCTTTAAACAAGCTGACCATCCAGCTGCTACTGAGTCTAATTTTTGAGAGGTAGGCTACTGGTCTCCTCCAGGGGCCAAAAGTTTGAGCAAGTATGCCCTTTGCTATACCAAACCATTCATCTACAAAAAGGTAGAAGGGCCTCGAGATGTCAGGTAAGGTTAGGGCTAGTGAAGAAGTGAGGGTCTGTTTTAGGTTGTCAAAGGCCTGTTGCTGTTCTTCTCCCCAGGAAAATGTTGAGGGTCCCCCCTCCTTGTTACCTCATGTAGAGGCTTGGCCAGCTCTGCAAAACCAGGTATCCATAGGTGACAATATTCAGCTGACCCCAGTAATTCTCTGACTTGTCTCTAATTTTGAGAAATGGGAATGTCCAGGATGGCCTTTTTCCTTGCAGAGGAGAGCTGTGCATGCCCCCTTCCAATTGAAACCCCAATATTGTGCCTTCTGGTAAATCTGTGCCTTTTTAGCTGACACCTGGTATGACAGGTGTTGAAGTTCCTTTAACACTTCTGTTGTAGACTCCAAGCAAGAAGGGTGCTCTGGGGTGGCAAGAAGCAACTCATCTACATATTGTAGAAGAGAAACTTGGGAGTGGGCAATTTGGAACCCTCGGAGGTCTTCATGTAGGGCTTCATCAAAGATGGTGGGAGATCTTTTAAACCCTTGTGGAAGCCTTGACAATGTCAGTAGGCCACTAAACCCTTTTTCAGGATCTTGCTATTCAAAGGCAAAGATAAGTTGACTCCCCTTATGCAAGGGAATACTGAAAAAGGCATCTTTTAAATCCAAGAAAGTATAGATTGACCTGTTAAGGGCCAGGAAGCTCAGGAGGGTGTAAGGATTTGGCACAGTGGGTTGTATGTCCATGACTCTTTTATTCACCTCTTTCAGATATTGCACGGGTCTATAGTCATTAATCCCTGTCTTCTTCACGGGGAGTAGGGGAGTGTTCCAAGGAAATTGACAGGGAACTAAGATGCCAGATTCCCATAGTCTTTTTAAGTGAACCCACAGAGAGTCTTGTGCTCCAAAGGATGTCAGGTATTGTCATACCCAGACGGGGCTAGCAGTGGCTTCTAGAGAGACCATCACGGGTGGTCGGTGGGCTGCAAATGCTGGGGGATTTCCCTCGGCCCAGACCTGGGGAATTTCTTGCATCAATTTAACAGCTAGGGATGGCAGTTGATCCAAATGGGTCTTTTCATGAAGACAGTATTCGTCCTCAGCTCACAGGGTAAGAACAAATCCGGTGGTCTCTAAATTGACCTCATCTTTGTCAAAATGGATTGAGGCACTGAGTTTACTTAGCAAATCTTGGCCCAAACAGTGGGTAGGGAGAGTCAAAGATAACCATGAAGGAATGTTGAATCTGCCCTGTACCCAAATTGACCATTCTCTGAGTAGTCCAAGGATAAGAGTGTCTACCTGCAACTCCTTGAATATAGGTGTGTCACAGTGTGGCCAGTGGGCCAAGGGGCTTCTTCAAGACCGAGAAGGTGGTACAGTATAGAACAAAAAGTCAACAGGCCTGCCTCCCACTTTCAGGGTTAGCCAGGGCTCGGGGAGAGGAGTTGAGCCCTGACCCCCTCAGTTATCCAGTTCCAGTACCTTTCGAGTTCCCTTATGACATTGAGGGCAATCACAAATCATGTGTCCTATTTCCTTGCAGTAGGGACATTGATTTCTCTTGAGAGGGCCATTTTTGGGAGGTGGTCCAGTCTGCCAGCTCTACTTTCCTGGAGAATATTTTCTTAGGGGGTGTTCTCCTTCTCTGAGTGGCAGAGCTCAAGCCAATTTCCTGTTTTGATGTTCCTCATGTTCCAACTGGGTTTCAGTTATTAAAAACCTTTTGGGCTATTTCAAGCAATTCAGAAAGATTCTTACCTTCAAAACCATCCAGCTCCTGTAACCTTTTGAGGATATCAGGTGCTGACTGAGTTACAAAGACTATGTTTATGGATAGTTGATTCTCTGATGCCTCAGGGTCAATTGGGGTGTAGGCTCTATAAGCTTCCATAAGTCTTTCCAGAAACTGTGCAGGAGCTTCTGTCTGTCCCTCCAAAACCTGACTTTTGACAAATTTGTGGGATTTTTGGCAGCAGCCTGGAGATCCCGCCCCCATAAGATTCTGGTGATAGAGTTTGAGTGTCTCCCTACTTTCAGAGGTGTTGGGGTCCTGTATTAGTCACTTTTCTGTTGCTGTGGTAGAAACACTGACCCAAGCAATTTATAGAAGGAAGGGTTTATTTGAGCTTATGGTTCCAGGGGAATTACAGTCCATCATGGCAGGGAGTCATGGTGGCTGGACCAGGAGCAGCAGAAGGTAAACTCTCACATCATTATGCAGGCACAGGAAGCAAGAGACCTACTGGAGATCTAGCAGGGCTTAAGAGCTCTGTAAGCCCACCCATAGTGACGTGCTTCCTCCAGGATAGCCGTACCCTCTAAAACCTCCCAAAACAGCGCCATCATCTGGGAATAAAATGTCCAAACACTTGGAGGCTATGGGGGCCATTTTCATTCAAACCACCACAGGTCCCATCTGGGGTGGCATCGAGGAAAGGCCTCCTCAGTCTCTGCCGGATCATCAGTGAATCAGTTGTTCTCAGACCGAACCCATTTCTGGGCCCCTGAGAGGATCTGTGTATGTTCCTAAGTGGTAAAGAGAGTGAGTAGAAGCTGCTGGACATCTTCCCATGTGGGTTGATGGGTAAGGAAAATCATCTCCAACAATCCAAACAAGGCTTGTGGTTTTTCAGAGAAAGGGGGGTTTTGCAATTTCCAATTGTAAAGGTGACTAGTTGAGAAGGGAGTATAAACAAGAAAACTATGGCCAGAGCCATCTGGTGGGGCCATAGCATGGAGGGGAAGGACAGCAGGAGTTGCCTCAGGCCTATAGGGCTGTCCTGAACACATGTGGTTAGGGGTGAGGAGCAGAGGGATGGTTGGGGAGGGAAGAGAGGCTGGGGAAGGAGGAGAAGCTGGGGAAGGAGAAGAGGGTAGGGAACGAGGAGAAGCTGGGGAAGGAGCAGGAGCAGTAAGGGACTGTTAATAAGGAGGAGGATCCAAGAGAGGGTCCTCAGTTGAAGGGGGGATGATAGGGGGTTGGTGAGACTGGGAGAGAGTCTGTCGAGGACCCAGAGACAAGAGGGAGAGTTTTGAGGTAGATGGAGATAAACCATTTGGGAGGTTTGTCCAAAAAGTAAAAGAAAGCCATAACCTAAGGAAGCTGATCAGGATGTCCTGGGCTTCCAAAAAACACAGCCTGAAGAGAAGAAACTTTGTTAATCTCAAAGGAAGCAATAGAGGGCTATCCTATATCAAAGCACAGCCATTCAAGAGAACAGAAGTTCCAGAATTTCACCAAACAGTGTCTCCAAAGATTGTAGCTGCTTTTTGAAAATCTTTAAAATGAGAAAGAATTAAGTCAAGGGGAGTATCTTCAGATGATGGAGTCTGACCCATGATGGAAAAGAAGAGGATTAATCCAAAACAAAGACCAATGAGAACTAGACAAATGGGAAACAAAGACTTCAAACCAGGAAGACTCAAAACAAACATGCTGCACTTTGGGGAATCAATGTGTGTTGGGGAATTGCTGCACGTTCCATGGTTGCTGCGGGAGAGACTAGGGTTGATGCGAAATGCCTAGAGGGCACAGTCAACCAATCAGATGTAGGTCGGGGCATCCCCCATCCTCCAGCATGGAGAGCAATACTGCATCAAGTTTCTCTTGTTTGAGCCCCCAGAAGTCCGGACAATCAGAACAGAACCCAAAACAGACTCACCATGGAAGGAATCAGAATTGAAGTCTCCTGGTGCCAGATGGAGGACAGAAAAAGACAGAAAAAAAGACCAAGTGTCTTTAGGGGATCCTGGAGGAGTCCCCAAAATGTTGGGGTCCGAGGTATTACCCAAATTGAACACTAAGACACCGAGTCTCAGCAAAAAGAAGCACTTTATTGAGGCCAACTGGCTGGTGACACAGACAGTCTTGGGAGATGTACTGTGATCCTGAGCAGTGACAATGCAGGGCTTTTAATCAGAAAACCTACAAAAACCACAAAGCAGGGAATGTCCATAGAAACTATATACAGAATAACCAGGAAAGAATTGGAACAATCTAGGGCTGATTTCTAAAGACTTTACCTATACAGCCATTGGCTAGCTTACCTGGGGCAGAGCATTCTTTCCCTTCTGCCCCAGATTATGCCCATAGAAACCATACACAGATGTATCAAATGTGCTGTCATTAGCTATCTTACCTGTGGCAGATGTTCTATCTATTCTGCCCTGGACCATTTCCATAGAAATCATAAACAGATACCAGGGAAGGATTTGAACAGTGAAGTGGATTTCTACAGTCAGGCAGAGGGCAGCATTTTCTGAGGCCAGTGAGGGGGTCTGAGGGGCACTCTCTTTCAAAATATCATACCTAGTTTATTATGTGCTACTTGGCTCTTAAGGGAAGACATTTGTAAACGTGTGTGTGTGTGTGTGTGTGTGTGAGTTTATCTGTGTGTGTGTGCATGTGCGTGTGTGTTTGTGTGTGTGTGTGTGTGTGTGCTTTATTTCTCATCTCACATGTGAGATGTGGCACCCAGACGATGGAATCCCCATTATCTCTCATTACCTCTGGATGAAACAGTTACTATAATTTGCAGGACAAATGACAGCAGTGCGAAGAGATTAGCCTAGTACCAACAGAAGCCAGGGGAAAGCACCTTAGCTTCTGATACACTGTGCATTCAGATAGCATCTGGGATTCCACTGAGCATCAGTGGCAGTGAGTCTATAAGAGACCTTATCCTTACCATTAGTACTCTGCATTCTGAAAATAATGGAAGTTATTACAGTCATTGCTATTGCAAAAGTACTCCGACATTGATACAAGTCATAATATTAACTACTCAAGGAAGGAAGGAAAAGTAGGCTATGATGCCCAAACTTCTCTTGTCCTGGTACCTCCAGTTGCTAATATTGTTTCTCAGATACAGCGATGGAGTAAAAGTCACTGTGAGGTTGGTTA
>NW_008353213.1:211372-231886 GCF_000622305.1 Nannospalax galili | reverse complement strand
TTTAGACATTCAGTTTGATTTTTGTTGCTTTCAGACCTCTAAAGGTATGTTTAAGTTTGACCATTTGTTTGGTAAAACTTGAAGACGGTATTTTTATACAGGGAATTTTTATTAGATTGGTAGTTGTTTAACATTTTGTAAAATTCTATAATTTGGGGCTGAAATGCTTCAAAATGCTCTTATATTAATAATTTTTGCCCAATCTTTTATCACTACTGTTGGGGGGTTCTGGAATCACTGTGAGTGGGTCCTGGTGTGAAAACTAGTTTTCTGGGGACAAGACTTCAGGAATATCTTGTCCATGGGCATTTATGATCTTGGTCATTTATTTCAGGCACACTATGCTATCTGAGTGTTTCCAACATGTTTTTCCTTCCATCAACAAGTGAATCTCTGAAAACATAATCAAAGTAAATATATGTTTTTTGAAGATTTTTCCTAGGAGGTATTTTTGTCACAATCATCTGGGAAGAAATGATGAAATGAATTTGGTATTTCAAGGAAGTTGATACTACGAATATAGTGTTCTCTCGTATTTCTTCAGAATGTGCCTAGAATTAGGTATAGTCTCCAAAGCCTGCAGTCCAAAAGACTTAAAAAGAAGCTCAGAAATTTGGTCTTCATGCTATTTGTACTTTCTAACACATTACTGTAGAGAGAGAATAAAGGATGCAAGAGAAACAGAAGCTTGAACCTCACCTTGGTGTCTGTGTCGTCTTTCCGGGACTCTGCTGGACAGAGTCCCGGCTCGCGACAAATGGTGGCCCGTACGGGGAACCCTGATGCTCGCGACATACCATCACCTGCATGATGATGGTATCTTAGCTGCTTATTAAGTCATTAAGGAAACGGAAAAGAATGGATGACATTAAATGTAAAGCAATGTTTAAAAGAATTTCCTGCAGCACACAATTGCCTTATTACTCAAAAATTTCCAGAAAACAGAATACTAGCTCATATATTTATTTACCCATTTATTTTGTTATTTTATTTTATGTGTATGAGTGTTTTTAATTACCTCATTTTGTTTTGATTTTTTTTTTTTTTTTGACTCATGGTCTCACTATGTAGTGCTGGCTTGCCTCTAACCCTTTATGGATACCGGTCTGGCCTCAAACTCAAAGAGATGTGCTTGTCTTTGCCTTCCAACTACTGGGATTAAAGGAATGAATCACTACATCTGATTTTGTGTACATGAGTGTATTGTTTGCTTGTAAGTGTACCATGTAAGTGCAATGTCTATGGATACCAAAAAGTGATTTTATATTCCCTTGAACTGGAGTTATAGAGGACTGTAATCTGTCATATGGTGGCTAGGAGCTGAAACTAATTCCTCTGTAAGAGCAGCAAGTACTTTTAACCTCTAAACCATTTCTCCAGGCTGCTATTTCATATTTCTAGCAAGTCCCCTATTGTATAGATGCTGTTCTTGACTACTGGACTGATTTTAAAGATAGTCCATTTTTTTGTATATGACTTTGTATAGAGTTGCTCAATGGCAGCCTCTCCCATGAGATTTGAGAGAAATGGAGAATGTGACATCCACCAGCAAATGGAGATGGATGCACAAAGGAGGAAGATTTTCAGATCACCAGTATGGTGTTGCACTCATAATGTGGCATCAGCACTACATTCCTCAGGAACAGGGACAGGGAGATCTCAGGAGCATTTGCTTAGGCAGCCAAAAGTTTCATTGATAGGTCAGCTCTAGCATCTAATAAAGAAAAAGAATATCCATCTTCTAATATCAATGTAGTCTGTGCTTTTAAAATGTATTTTTTTTCTGTTTTCCTGTGTAAACACATATTACGAGGCAATACAAATGCATCAGATGTAGTAATCTCTAAAACTATTCCTCTAGTACTGAGGAAGAGGAAAATTATAGAGATTTAGGATGCAAAGAAACTCCCAGCTGCTTCTGTTAATACCTGTGAATGCCCTTCAAAGCCTGTATGTCCTCAGCCTACAGATGCATACAGAAGAGGCTGAGATAGCCCAGCTCCACACTTCTGCTTCCTGAGTAGTTTCTTGTCGGGAGCTATTAATCCATTATGTACATTGAGCTGTGGCAGGCTTGTTTACTGAGTTTGTGTTTTGCACACTAATAACTAATCTGCCAAATCAGGAGGAATGTGTTTATATGGTGGAGCTCACAAAACAAGTATTTGACTGCTCCTTGGCCCTCAGATACAGGTGGGAAAAACAGCTGTTGAAACTAATTGAGTTCTTCTGTATAAAAAGGCAGAGCTAAAAAACCGGGACTGCAGTCTCTACTGACAGCTCTCCAAAGTATCTTTTCTGTCTCTTGTTTTTTCTTTCATTCCTCACTCCACCTTTCAGGTACTGTCCGTCTTGGTGGGCTGGCACCGGCAGTTTCTGTTATGACTTACATCACTGTGGGAGGATTACTCCAGGTCTGTAGATAGTAACAAGATGCAACATCTTCAGACTCCAGGCTGCAGATGGTCAGAGAATATTCGGTTCCAGATCCACTGCTAATGAACCTCAATGGAATTCCAGTTACCAAATTGGAAGCATCATAGAAAAGAAGCTTAGTAGATTTTCCTGGTTTCTGCTGCTACCAAGTAAACCACTTTGTAATGTCCTCACTGGCCCTGCATGTGATGGTGACTCTGTCTCTCAGAGGTACAGAGAGGGCAGATGGAGTCTGAGTCATCTGGATGTCACATCTGGCACCTGATATTAAGAACACAAAAGAAATATCCACATGATTAAGCATATCAGTAGAGAGAATACCTGAAAAGCCAGGCAGTACTCACCACAGTGGGGTAAGTCAGTGGTCAGTGCTTTCCTTCCTTATCTGAAAGCCAGAGTAGCAGGAGTGACAGGATCTGAGCTGAAGTCCACATGTTCGTGTTTTTCCTTCACACTGACTCCTCCAAAGCGTGTGACCAGTGCATTAATAATCCCTCAGGGCAGTCAGTGGGCACATGCAAATCAGCAGGGGTTTTGTAGGCTGTATGCAGCTACAAGAATGGATCATCTCAGTAACTGAACTCAGGCCCACATTCCCCACATGTCCCAAGCCACAGGGACTTAAATAGATTTTTACAAAAATATCTTGTGTTATGCGGGCAAAAGGAGAGTATCAGCCTTGTGTCCTAATGGTACAATTTATATTAAATAATTCCCACACTTAAATATGCTTTCACTGATATTGTCCCATCTAGGACATCACTGTTCATCATGACACAATCTAAGAAATGCAGGGAAGTGCATTGCCTCACTCCATTGGTGAATGTCAACATTATTGATCACTGACTGCCTTCTACTTTGTTCCATTTCTATTATTATATTTATTGTGAAGAAGAGCATACACAACCACAATCAGAAAGTTGTGACTTACAAGTAGGGCAGGATCTGACATCCTAGACTGTCCTCTCTAGCTAAGCAATCTGTCTTGCTCAGTTTATAATTGCACTGCCACATTACCTCCATAATGGCTGCCAAAGTTAAGAGATGTGAAGAGGATTAGCTCCCTTCATCATTCTGCTAAGAATATTCATGTCTCCACTTAGTGTTTCCTGGATGCTTCAGGTTATGACTTCTGCCATTTCTCTAGTCTTCACTCAAATTATTGAGTATCTTTTTCCTCTAAATCTTAATTTCTACCACTATCAAATTTGGTCCAGCTCCTAATGAAATGCTGTTCTCAGTGGCTATGATTAACAGAGAGCTCAGCAGAGTTAAAAAGGAAGCTTATAGAAATGAAAGGAGAAGCTTTTCGTTAGAAACTGTAACCACAAAGGAATTAAAGGTTTTTCAACTTCTTGGCTCAGATGTTAGAGTGCTGAAGCAAGAAGACACTCTGTGAAGAAGTCAGAGAAGGTGAAGTAGATACACATGCAGTTCTATAAAGACAGCCAATGAGCATATAAGTGATATCAAAGTATAGCAGTCATGTGGAAATAGGCAGGTAAACATGGCTGCCAAGGAAGTGAAGGGGATTGTAACAACTGGAGATTGGTTTTCAACAGGTTTAATAAGTAGATAATATGCAAATGGAATTCTGTGCTAGGAAAAAGATTTAATTATTTGAAAATGAATGTTTGTGCATTCTGAACATAGAAGAAGAAATAACAATTTAAATTTTTATTTTAGATAAAAACAAGAAACAGTGTCTCTGTGAAGATTAATGAAGTTCATAGATAATGTCTCCTAGTATATAATGGAGTTATCCGTTCAATCATCAGAATGTTTTTAAACTATTTTATTTCAGAATTTTATACAATGCATTTTGACAATAAAAGTCCCACCTCCATTTCCACTCTACCAAACTCCCACACCCCCATCAACTTCATTTGTTTTAATATTACTTGCCTTTTTAAGAGGCTTATTGAGTAGAATATGTGTCTTCCAAGTACTCTTAGATGTGGATATATCCCTTGCAGTCTGGTCATACTACCAGATGTCATGACAGTAAGGAAAACTAGCTCACCATCTCCCAACATGTATCAATAAGAAATACATTCTCAGTTAGGGATGGTACTTCTTGTCCACCTCTACGATTCATGCTGGGTCCCTGCCTAGCTTGTGTTTGCACAGGTCTCATGCATGCTGTCAGAAACAGTTGGGTTGATATATGTAACTACCCTCTGGTATCCAGACAATACAGTTTTTCTTTATATTCATTATGTACCTCTGGTCCATCCACTGGAGTCTGGATAAAATACCATGCTTGAAAGAGACGGTTTCTGTCCCTTCCCACAGTCAATAGTAATCATATTAAACTGACAATGACTTAGTTTTATAGCCATAGATTAATACATCTCTAAATTCTCACCAGAGTTTTCATCAAACAAAAAATGTTGATTAACATGGTAACATGCAAGTGGCAAACATTCAGAAAACAAGATGATGCAGAATGTTTATCCCTGAGTAAGCCATCTATAACACATTTCTACTTCCAGGAAACAGTTTTCCAAACAGCTGGTCAGTTGCTCATATGAAATCACAGGAAGGTTGAGAGCATTCACAAGTCCCCTGCAAGCTCAAACCAGAAAAACATGAGGAAGTGGTTATGAATCTTCATCCTCACCTAAGTAAATTGTGCCAAAGTGGTCGTATTTTGTCAAGTCAATTGTTACTGTAGCTTACAGGGGTCAGAGCTGGTAAGGTTCATGATTACCTTTCCTGTCAGTGACAGGCAAAACATATTCTAGTTCTATGAAAACTAGTCAGCAGAGATGTAGGTTTGAATTCAGTACCAGTTTGATTTATCCTTGTTCGTTCTACAATTCAAGTATGTACGTAGTATCTTCAGCAATAGTGTTTCACCAGTAGAGTCTGATGGGTAACCAAGTGCAATGACAATAGCCAGTACTGTTTGAGGATGTGTGTCATGAAAGGAGCTTCTTTGGAAGATATCCACATGACTCTTTCAAAAGACATTTAGTGTTAGTGCTCTATCGTCTGCTTTACCCTCCTTTTCACCAGGTCGTTAAACTCATATTATTCTTAACTATCATTTTTCCTTTAGATCACAGCCTTCAATCTCCTTTCTCATGAACCACTCCCAAAGACCCCTTTTTCATTTCCCCATCTGTAAGGATTTTTCTATGGAAATGCGCCTATCTAAAGATTCAAAGCTGGGGACTGGACCCAGTGTAACCTGGACCCACATGGTGGCTACCAACCCTCTGTAACTCCAGGTCCAGGGGATCTGTCACCCACTTCTGATGCAAAAAATATCATAAGATCATGTGGGCACTGTGTGACACACGTGCACTTACATACATAGAGACATAACACTCATACATGTAAAATAAAAATAAAGTTTAAGAGATTCAAAGATAGCATTTATTTATGAAGGAGAAGATGCAAACTGCGTTTCTTTGTGTTTCCTCACTTAGAATGATGATTTCCAGTTCTATTCATTTACCTGGAAATTTCAAATTTTATTTTTCTTAACTGGTGGATGATATTTCATTGTGTATATGGACGATACTTTCATTTTCCATTGATAAATGCATTCAGCAAAATAGCAGATTATAAAATTAAAACCCAAAGCCTGTAGCCTTCCTATATACCAGCAACAACATAATAAGAAAGATATTAGGGAAATGATCTGAGTCACACTAGACTCAAATCACATAAAATATCTTTGAATAAATATAAGGAAAGGAATGACTATGCTAAAATTTTAAGAAATTGAATAAAGGCATTTAAGAAGATACCAAAAGATGGAAAGATCACACATATTCATGGATGAATACAATTAGTATTGTCAAAATGGTCAAAGCCTGCTAAAATCAGCCTACAGATTCAACACAATCCCCACTAAAATTCCAGCAGAACTCTTCAAAAGAATAAAAAATGAAAAAATTACTTTACATTTCATATGAAAATGTACAAATTTTGCAATATCTAAAATAATCCTGCAAAACAAAAGGAAACATAGTCATTGTCCTCCTTCAATTCAAATTTTATTGTAGAACTCTCATAAAACCAGAAGGAAATGTATTAGTGCAAAAGCCTACATAAAAATACGCATTAAATATATATGATTGCATGCATATAGCTGAAGGGTATCCATAACAACAACCACAAAACTCCACAGTACCATTCAAGGGAAACCTATCTTGTGTTGTTGGTCAGGGTATTCCAATATCTAAGGGACTGACACAGTAGTACAGGCAATTGCCACAGATCTTGATTGCATCCCAGAATTTAAAGGTAAGAGCCTATTGCTGGAGGTAAGACATATTTCAAACACAGGACTTAGAGCAATCTAGGGGGAACTGACCTGGAAGCCTCCTCCTTGGAGAGTAGCTCTCATTGTATCAGATAATACTATGCAAGCTGTAAAGCCTACAAATCATGAGAATGGACAATCCAGCACGTAATCTCTATCTGTGTAGAAGTAGCACTTTTACCTTGAAATAGACAACAGCTCTCTGACTGTACTTAAGGTCATCTCAATCAGAGGAAACTCATGTTTTTACTGCAAACATAGCCAACTACACAGGACCTAGATAAAATCTACCTTTTTCAAAATCCTTGACCAATATAATTTCTTAATGTAGTTGAAATTTGAATCTTTACGTTTACAGAGAATTTTATATCGCACCAATCATCAAAGGATCCCTTTGGCAACAGATGGAGAAAATTACAAAGTTTCACAACTAATCAAACACAGAGAATAAGTGTCTTTGATGTATCTATCCTTAATTGACACATCTACAGTTCAAGATCTACACTTAAGGTTCAGGTAATATAGTGTAACGGGGGGGGGGTGAAAAGAACATTACTGCATCTCTCAACTCTTACCAATGACACTTCTACATGCAGTAGGTGGGTGACTCAAGAGTTGCTGCTTCTCTGAAAAGTCCCAATTAGCATGGGTGGTGATTCCAAATATCCCCATTAGTAGAGCCCTCAACTCAATTAATATGCAACTTCCTAAATTCTCTAGCAACTCCATGTAGCTTTGGATGAATATTGTGTCTAGCGAATGGAAAAGGAAATGGATGGTTAGAATCTCAGGTGAACATTGATGACATCTACAACCTACTAAGGAACATGTACAGGCCCCAAATTGTGAGTCTTGTGAATTAATCAAAGGTGCTCTGGTTTGAAGATGTCAACACCCATGTTATGTACTGTTTTTATTGGAAGACTTTTGTTATTGTCTCAGCATTATTTCTAGTAATTAATCTGATTGTGTTTTTATAATCACTAATTAAATATTAGTAGGCTATGTAGAAATTTATTCATTTCTTTTGTTTTCAAAGATATAATAAATTCTCAAAATATTTCCTAATGATGCAGTGAATTTCAGTGTTGTCTGTTACAAGCTCTCTTTTCATTTAAAATGTTATTGACTTGGATCGTTTCCCCCATTTCATTGCCTAGGCATTTTCTTGAAATATTTAACAAATATACAACAGCTTGTCCCAAATCTGTCCATCTTACCCACTGATCTTTAGACTCACCCTCATTCCACCCTCAAACATCAAATTCTACAGAAATTTCCTCTAAATAATATTGAGTCTGTCAATCCAAAAGCAAGAAAGACCTCTCTTTCCTTCATACATTCTAGTTTTTATAATACAAGTCATAAATACATGTTACACACATTCAGAACTATTTAAGCCACTTGAGATCTTTCCTACTATAATGCTGTTCTTTATTTAATTTTCAAACTGTGGTTAGCAGAATATTCAGTTTCCATTGTGTGAAAGTTGTATCTATGAAACCGACAAACTGCTGCAATGTCTATATTTTCTAGTCTACTGCTATAATTAAAAACACTGATTTAAACCAACATGGGGATGAAAGGCTTTATTTCATCTCATACATCCATGTGAGAGTCCAGTCCATCATTGAGGGAAACCAGGGCAGAAATGTTGATCACAGACCATGGAGGAATGCTGCTTAGTGGCTTGCTCCTCTGGCCCATGCTCAGCCTGCTTTCTTATACAATACAGAACTATGTGCCCTGGCTTGGCACCACCCACAATGGACTGAACACTCCCATGTCACTCAACAGTCAAGAACATACACCTCAGATATGGCCACCTGCCAACTCAATGGAATCCATTCTTTAATTGAGGTTCCCTCCATACAGGTGTGACAAATTGACAACTGAACCTATTCAGCAAAATATGTAGCTACAAAGCCAAAATTTGGGTCAGTTCCAAGCCATTTGAGGAATCTTTAGTATCAGTATATTTCAGTGGTCAACATGTACATTCCTAGCAGAAGATAAACAAGGATATACTTTAACATCTTGGTTTACTTATCATATTGTAAGCAAAAGATGTTTTTTGCTAAATCTGAATTTTGTTTCAGAGATTTTTCTATACAAAGTGTTCCCCGGTCAATACTATGGAACGTTGTCTCAGATTTCTAAGAACATGAAGGCTTTAATAGAGAGAATATGTGTGCTAGATTAGCTTTGTTCTTTCTGAGCGAAGGGCGCAGCTATACCTTGCTGAGAGTTCTCCTTCAGAAAAATGTGTCTTTGATTTCAGATCACTTCAGTTGTGGTGGTCTATTATGAATTAAAAGAAAACTAATGAAATAGTAAATATTAATATATAGCAACAGGATTGCAAAATTATAAATTATTTTTAGTGATTTTAGTTTAGTATCTTGTGAAGGATATACATTTAGAACATCTCTCACATTAAGGAGAGCACAGAACCCTGAGAGGGGCAGATGAAAATGGAAGATGAGCATCATAGCATGTGCGCTCTAGCACAGAGCTTTGGTGACAAATCAGAGCCAACATGAGAATATGAGCCTATGCAGGAAAGATGTATTGAAGATACTTTTGGTTATTTTGAGAAATTTTACTTTAAAATGATGGAACTTTTGGACTGGGCGTTGTGGCCCATGCCTTTAATCCCAGGACTCAGGAGGCAGAGGCAGGTGGATCTATGTGAGTTCAAGGCCAGCCTGGTTTACATAGGAAGTACCAGGACAGCTGGGGCTACAGGGAGACCCTGTCTCAAAAAGACCAAAAAAAAGAGATGGAACTTTTTTCCTTCATATTTAAAACTCCAACTTGCAAGGGCTTTTGGCATTTGGAAAAAAATGAGGAGTAGAAAAAAAAATGGGGATGCTAATGTAGAAAAGAGAAAAAAATACAAAACTTAAAAGACTTTCAAAATTACATAAAGGTTCATTTAAGAATTTGCTGTTTCATAGTTTGACTTCTTTGCTCATGCAAGTTTAGGAAATTATAGTAGAGACCCCTAAGTGGTTAAAGATAACTGAGATATTGTGACTCTGTAAGCAACAAACTGGGGTAGATTTTATGGATACCTAAATGTTGTGGCAGGAAGCTCCTTACCCTTTGGATAGAAATCCATTGATTACCATCAGCCTTCACAGAGTTGAATGGTAAGAAAGAAGTGCTTCTGTTCCAAAGCCACTGCTAATGAGTTGAGCTGGAATCCTCAATCTGTGATAACTGAGATATTGTGACTCTGTAAGCAACAAACTGGGGTAGATTTTATGGATACCTAAATGTTGTGGCAGGAAGCTCCTTACCCTTTGGATAGAAATCCATTGATTACCATCAGCCTTCACAGAGTTGAATGGTAAGAAAGAAGTGCTTCTGTTCCAAAGCCACTGCTAATGAGTTGAGCTGGAATCCTCAATCTGTGAATGGATGTTCTGTAGATTAGGAGTTTAGGAAGGTTTCACATTTTTATCTGCTTTCATACCACTTCATAATGTGGGCTGGTTAATAGTGTTATTCATTATACTGATGCTTTGACTGGCCTTGCAGGAGATGGCAGCACTGTTCTCTGGAGACATAGTTAATGAGGATGGAGACAGTCAGCATAATTTCTGTAGTAAAGCCTGAAATGATGAGCACTTAAATCAGCAGTAACACATGCATTGACAAGGTCCCATTGTAGATTCATTGCACTGATGACACTGGTAAACATGATGACAAACATCACTCTGAGAAAGCAGAAAACAAAATATGCTTGAAAAATGAGTAACTTACAACCAATGCCCCAACATTTTACTTTTTTTTTTTTTTTGGCTTGAACTAAAAAATTTTATTTACTGAAAGGTCAGAGACGGTGGTAGGCCCCACAAAGGATTCTTCAGAAGCACAGCACATGAAGGGGACTTCCCAACAGTGATCTCTGAAGGGGCGGGGGGAACGTGGGGCTTCCCTGCCACAACACTGAGGTGGAGACGCTGTAAAGATCTGAAGCTTTGAAGACCTGAGGATGGAGATCATCACACTTTACTTTTAATGGCAAATTATGTAGAGACAGGGAGAGCAATGGTGGTCATGGTGAGTATGCCCAATGCTTCCCTCCATCCCTCCCTCTCCTGAAACCTAGAGCATCAACATCTGCAATAGCAAAGGTAGCCCTGATCACTTCATTTAGACCTGGACTAGATGCTGCATATAATGAAGCTTTGAACCATCTATATTATAGTCTGATCACAAACTGAAGATTAATTTACAGATGTTGAATTAATGCTTTGATTTCACCCGGTGTGAGTTTGGGCTATCAAAATATTTCCAAGTATAACTCTAACATTTCCCATGGTGTTTTCTGAGCATTTCTGTTGAAATTTCATTGTGTCTACATCATCAAGATTGTGAAAGAACCATTGTTTTCCTTATGGAAGAATAAATGACATTTCAATTTCAGCTATGCTTTTATTATCTCAAAATTAAGATTATTGCCTCATTTCAAACAATAAAGCAGTTTAGTTGTAATGATCTCCAGAAAGCTAATTCATTTTCTTTTATAACATTTTTATTGATTTTTTGAAAGGTTCATAAAATGTATTTTGATAGTACTCAGAAACTCTCCCCCATCTTCTCTTAGACTAACAGCCACCTTCTTATGGCTCCCTAATTCCTGTCCTTTAGTATTTTTAAAGAGAATTTTATTTATTTTTATTTTATGTGTGCAAGTGTATTGTCTGCATGTATGTGAGTGCACCCGTGTTGTGCACTGCCGCAGAAGTCAGAAGAGGGTGTCGGATTCCCTTGGAACTGGAGTTATGGATGGTTCGTAGCCACCATGTGGGTAATGGAATCAAATCCGTGTCCTCTGCAAGAGCAGTAAGTGCTCTTAACCACTGAGCCTTATCTCCTTTAGTATTTTTAAGACTCATAGATTCTAATTTGCGTTCCTCAAATGCTCTACAGTACGGGTTCATTCCCTGGAGCCGGATGTACCCACCTGACCTCATACACTAAGAAAGCTGATTTTCCACCCAACAACAGCTATAAGTTGCAGGAATTCCTCAGACAGGGCTATGGCTTCATGCAAGTCTCCTCCCTCCTTGTTTGGTTTTGCCTGGCTTGGGCTTGTGCGTGGTCTTCTGCATGCTATCCAAAGCACTGTGTTCATATGTTCAGTACTTGGTTGTGTCAGGATAAAATTATTTCCTTGGTTCATCCTCTATCTCTGATTCTTACAATCTTTCTGCCACCTCTTCCACAATGATCCCTGAACCTTTGAAAGAGAATATATTCAATGCATGAAACATTTAATGCAGAGTACTCTGAAGCTTCTTATTTTCTGTGTATTGACCAGCTGTGATCTCTGTGTTGTCATTTGTTGTGAAAAGAAATTCAGAGATTCACTAACCTATAGGTACAAAAGTATGTCATTAGGAATTGGTTTAATACTCTGTGTAGCAGCATAACTGTAGTAAGATTTTCCATATAGCCTGTGATCTACCTAGTCACACGTTCTATATCATGAAAACACTGCCACATATGGGCTTCATCTTATGAAGCAGGCCTTAATTATTATCAGAATGTAATTGGATCCTCTCACATCATTCATGCACCAGTGGGCGTATATTGCCAGGCCAGTCATTATTGTCACCCACCCAGGCTTAACTACTGGGTAAGTTTGATGATTACTTTTCTTACAGCATTCACAGAAACTACCACCACATGAATGCTATGCAATAGAGATGAAGTTTTGAGGTCAGAATCATTTTTTTTTTCTCTGTGTGAGTTTTAGAACTCACATATGTAGAGTCTTCAGTAATAGGTTCATACTATTAAGGTCTGGAGGGCAATCAAAGGAATGACAATAGCCTATATTGTATTAAGATCTATAGGAACTCCATGGTGAAAAACTCCAAAAGAGGAAATCCATTTCTAGCTGAGCTTTTTCAGTTGCTCCCCTGTGGTGTCTGACAGGGCATTGTTCTCTATTATAAGGTAACTCCATTTAAACTTTTTATATGTGCGTACGCATATGTTTTAAGAAGTTACTATAGTAATAGGTTTCTATGTAAACAAAAGGCCTTTAGTCTTAACTATCCCTCCCCATACTCCTTCCTTTATGTTGACCACTCCTTCCCTACTTCATTTAGCCCTTCCTGCTCCATCATTCCCCTCTCCCCTTTTATAGTACTGTATTCTTTCTCCTTACCAATGAATCCCATACTTATGGCACTCAACTAGTTTATTGACTTCTATGGCCTTTGTAATGCAAATACTTGAAAATTCAAAACTAACATCCACATATAAGGATCAATAGTTGTAATTTTAAATTTATCTTGTGCTTCAGTTGGAGAACTCGAAGATATTTCAGAACATCCAGACAGTTGATATTTCCCATTTGTCCCAATAAATTTTCTACTTCTCACTCTCTGTTTGACATGTCCATAGTACTGTATTCTTTCTCCTTACCAATGAATCCCATACTTTATGGCACTCAACTAGTTTATTGACTTCTATGGCCTTTGTAATGCAAATACTTAAAAATTTAAAACTAACATCCACATATAAGGATCAATAGTTTTAATTTTAAATTTATCTCGTGCTTCAGTTGGAGAACTCAAAGATATTTCAGAACATCCAAACAGAAAGTTGATATTTCCCATTTGTCCCAATAAATTTTCTTCTTCCCTGTCTCTGTTTGACATGTCCGCACTCTCTTCATGATCTCCTGCTCCTGAAGTGGGTAGACAACCCATATAACACATCTTAATCTGAATTTTGTATAGTTTACAAAGAAACAAACGCCAGGAACTCAGCTCTGCAGAGCAACGCAGAAGCCCACCATTCCTAATTGCTTTTGCCCAAGGTCTGCTGGACCCTCTTTCCAGGGTGCTTTATGCTCTTCTGAGGAACTTGGGAGGAATAAATCATTTTCTGGCTACATCATTGTGACAGACATTCTATAGTATCTCCTTTTACTGCCTGGTCTAAGATTTATGATGCTTTGTTGCTCTGGCTTCTCCTTTACAGAGAGTACTTGGAGGTAAATTTAACTAACATATTCTTGGTTAAATGCCAAATGAGCAAAGAATCAAACAAAAAGCTTAGATTTGGAGCTATAGAGATTGCACTGAGCAGAAGTCAGTTACTATTCATCATCATGACAATGGAAAGCATATTTCTTGTAACCTCTTTTCTTTCTATGATTTCTTGTAGAACATCTAAAAGAAGTATTGTGTTCCCCAGGGTTTCTGGTTCCTCCAAGGGGAGCAGCCTGCTTCAGAGAATGGATCAGGCATTGTGAGCCACAGAAGGAGGGGCTTGTGGGAGCCATTTTGGGACAGGAGCAGGGAGCCACAAGAAATGTGGGAGCCACAGGCATGTGAGCCAGGCTTACTCAAGGACAGAATGGCCTGACGCTTATTGACCTGGGGGAAGAATGTTGGCCCCTGAGGCTTGAGCGATTGCTAGTGTGACTATGGGCCTGGCACAGGAGCAGTGTGATATGGGGTGCAGAGGAGTCTCAGGAGCTGAGCCATGTGGGGCTAGGCACTGTTGTAAGATACTCCCCTCTCCCCCACCATGATAATAATAAATGCACATAAAGATATGTTACATGGTTAGCCTGATAGCGCAAGTGACTCTGGCGACAAGTGTTCTTCCATGAGATTACAAATCAGAAAATTATGTTGTAATTTTAATCATTGATATATCCAGGCAGATGCAAAGAGAGAACTATAAGAAATCAGGGGTTTGGAGCTGTAGTGAGATAATTAGTGTACTAATACAATTACAGTTTGATGTGTGTGTGTGTGTGTGTGTGTGCTTCCATGTGTGTGTGTGTATTCGCTTCTCTGGTATCATGTATCTCACAGTTGAAGCCAAAATCCAACTAGGTAAGTAAAAATAATTTCTTTTATTCTGGCCATGAGAAGCATTGTCATATTTTTCTTGTTGGGTTTGTGAGAAGAAAGGCATTTATAATGCAGGAAGTTTCTATGACTCTTTTCTGGGTCAAAACCTTCCATTGACCTTCAAAGACTGTCAAACAGAAACTGTACCTGAGGAAAGACAATCTGAATTAGGTTATCTGAGCCTCTCACTTCTACTTCCCTGTGAGGCTTATGTTATACATTGCATCTCTGTGAACTTATGTGTGTGTGTGTGTGTGTGTGTGTATTTGCTTCTCTGGTATTGTGTATCTCACAGTTGAAGCCAGAATTCAATTAGCTAAGTAAAAATAATTTCTTTTATTCTGGCAATGAGAAGCATTGTCATATTTTTCTTGTTGGATTTGTGAGAAAAAAGGCATTTATAATGTAGGAAGTTTCTTTGACTCTCTTCTGGGTCAAAACCTTCCATTGACCTTCAAAGACTGTCAAACAGAAACTGAACATGAGGAAAGACAATCTGAACAACTAGGTTATCTGAGCCTCTCCCTTCTACTTCCCTGTGAGGCTTATGTTATACCTTGCATCTCTGTGAGAAGAAACTCATCATGCTAGACAAAAATAAGGTGCAACATCTTCAGACTCCAGGCTACTGATCATAATAGAATACTGAGTTCCAGACCACTACCACTGAACATCCATGGGACTCCAGATTCCAAATCGGGTCATGGTAGACCAGACTTTCCTGGTAGAACAGGAACTTTCCTTGTTTTCTGCTGAAACCAAGCTAAATACCTACTAATGTCCTTACTTGTCCAGCAAATGATGGCAGTACTTTCTCCTAGAAATTCCAATGGTGAGAATGGAGACTGGATCATCTGGATGTCACATTTGGCTCCTGAGATTGGTGAAAATTGAATCAAATTCCCACAAAATTAATCCTGTAATAAGATGACTTCTTAGAAGGATGAGAAGTCTCTGACGACATGTTTAGTAATATGAAATATTGATTTCCTTACTAGGAAGCCAGAGTAACAGAAGCCCTAGGAACTGAATGGAGGTACTCATGTCTATGCTGTGTCCAGAGTGAGAATAACTCTTGAGTAGAAAGTGAACAGTTTGTTAAGAAGTATTCAGAGCTCTCCTTACCACTGCATAGAACTTCATTGTATAAACATACCACATTTCATATTCATTCATCAGTGTCAGTTGAGGGATATTTAATTTATTTCTATTTTTAAGTTGAAATGATAGGACCTAACATATATGGAAGATTATCTGAAATCTGGTGTGGGGGCTATGGGGATGAGAAGGGAGGGGATCTAAGTTTGATTAAGATATATTATATGAACTGTTCAAAAACTCTATAAAAATTTGGGAAGAAATGAAAAGGAAAAAATGCTTTCATGCTGTCTTTGATACTTCTTCATGACTAGCAAGTTTAAGTGGTATTTGAAGATCAAACACTGATGTGAAAATAACATATTTTTATCGTGAATAAAATGCCTTTGTGCACTCTAAAAAATTAAAAAAAAGAAGAAGCCCTGAGAGCATTGACCTGTGCAAATATAAATCAGTAGTTTCTGGACACAGATACAGGGCAGTTTTGTGTCAGTAACTCACCACAAGCCTCATGTCCCCTGTCTTCTCAGATCAGAACAGCACACCACAGATGAATTTGCATAGGATGGGTTGTCTTTGGAAGCCAAGGAGCATCATCAGCCTGATGTATCAGTTGTATATTCATTTCTCTCATGTTCAAAACATGATAACCTTATTATGCTTTGCTCTCAGCAAAGGTACATTCTGAGAAAGTTCATGAAAGATTATGAGTTCATTTCATGGTTATCTGTGGATATTATTGTGGTGAAGTGGCTTTCTCTTTCCAATAATGCTTGGTTATCTTTTTTTTTGTGAATACAAAATGCAGCAGAAACATATTAGTGACTTTTAAAATGGAGGGGATCTCACATGACTAATTCTTATCCAATAAACCAATGCCTTTCTCCATATATAATTACTTAATCCATTCATATAGTCTGTGTCTTTTGACTGGGGAGTTCAGTCCATATTTTTGAGGCATATTATCACCTTTCTGAGATCTCACTGAGATTACAATTCTATGGCCAAATTCCTGGAACTGCTGCTGTTCTCAATCTATTCTTATTACAAGCTATTTTCTTTTGGTAGTGGAGATCTTTCTTTCTCTAAAGAGTAAGAATTCATTACCTGAGTCTGTTGATCCCTAAACCTGTGTATTATACTATCATAAAATCTCTTCAGCCCCTAAAAAAACATGGCGCACAATGGTTGGGATTAAAACAGTGGATATCTGTGTGGATAATGAGATATGCATGAAAGAAATTAAATTTATAAGGTCTGCATGAGGAATTACAGTCATAGTCCAGAATGTTTCCCCACTGGAAATAGTAATATGGTGGTATCAATGTGGTTATTTGTGAAAGGCTGAGTGAGGAGATATTAAGGTATGTAGGTATCAATTCCATAGGAAAGAGAGACAAAGTTGGATAAAGATGGCATCAATGCAGAGCCACAAAGACAATGTTGACCATAGGAGAGATGAAAGAATGGAACACAGTGGTGGGTATTTAGGGGACAGTAATCAAGATGAGATATGTAGGTGTAGCTGATTTTGAAGGAGATTAATCTAATAAACAAATTCATGCGTTATGTACAGCCATTTACTCAAATTCATGAGTTATATACAGCCATTTACTCATTATTAGTGAAAGTTGCTCTTAATTAAAATTGTACTTAATTATACTCAGAAGGCTTGGAATGAAATTTTCAAAATCAGCATAAACGCATGGTTTACTTCGGTGGAGACTAATATTTGTCTATGTGTGGATGGATAAATCAATGGGCAGATTGAGAGATGACTTATGTATCGGTAGGCAGATAATTCCCTCTAGTATACAAGGAATTACTATGTAGTCCCCTAAGTAGTTATTGTTTCTAAGTATCATTCTTAATGAAAAGTAGCCATAAATTGTTGAATAATGCCTATGTCTAAATCTAGGATATACAGGATGAAAAATTAGCTTGACTCATCTTTTGTGTAAAGGAATATTCCCAAAATAAAAGAATCAGAGTTAAACAAAATAGTGGACAGCTTGATGAGCATACAGTTGGCCAAATTCGGTTGATTGATTAACACAATGATTAATCAAATTAATGTTATAACCCATTGAAGGAAATATTAATCATTGAATGAATGTTGATATTTTAACAAGGAATTAGGTCTTCACAAAAATGTTATTAATTATATGGGAGAAAATAACAATGTAAAGGCAAATTGTGGCACACACCACCTTAACCTTGATCTACAACTGAAAATTTGTGCAACAGGCTGAAATGTGAGAAAGGCAGAACATCACTTCCTGATACTTATGTCCATTATGGCTGCATTATTTATACTTGAAATTAACATGTTGAAGTGTGAATGGTGTTCTTTTAATAAGAGGAAAATGACGCAAAACCATAGAGCAAATCTTTATGAAGACAAAGGACAATGGTTTCACAAATTAAGAAGAATGGCCATAGAGGGACTAGCACTGCTGACATTGATCTCAAGCATACAGATTCCTCAATGGTGAGAAAATGTGTTTCCGGTATTTATTGCATCCAAGCTGTTGTTCTTTATGATTGTATTCCCAGCAAATTAATAAACTGCCAAAGATGCATTTGCTGAGCTAAATCATGAGGGAATAAACAAATCCAAATTCTGTAAACTACTGTACTATTATTACCCAAATACAAGATCTAGAAGCTCAGACACAGGACAATAATTCTGCACTGAAATTGTTCAATAAATACTCAGTAATACTAAATTATGGTCATGAATCTGGACAGGATCATTTGTTACAAAAATATGGGATCTTTGATGGAATTTAAAATGAATCTGAGGCTTGTATGGAATTATTTACTAATGGGAAATGTTGACTAAAAGGACATCTTGAGACTATATATGGAAAAAGTCATTAAAAAGGAAACACTGGTTAAATTTTAAATCTGCTATGGCTATGAGACCTGCATCTTTCACATGACTCTAGTGAGAAAGAAATTTGTCATGGTCTCAGGTTTTGGAGATGTGAAATATTCTTATTCTTTAAAGGTAAAAATCAGTTCTCAAATGCTAAAGGATTAGTTAGCATTTGCTGTGGGCTAACTATCCTTATCACCACTTGGTCTTTACAGGATATGGTTTGTCTCTAGCAGGCTCATATGCAAGAGGCTTAGTGAACAATATAGTAGTATTAGGTAGTGATGGAACTTTAGCAAGTGAATCTTATGGAAATTTGGTTAGTTCAGTGGGAGGAGTTATTAATTAGAACATGGGAAATGTAGCAGTGACTGTATTGTTGAAAAAAATATCATTCCCTCCCCAAGCAACAGTTAACTTGCAATATCTTTTCAGGGAGGGGTAGGAACTCTTGGGTCCTTACCGCATGCATAGTTACAACTTCTGTGAGTTCATAAATGCAATTACTGTACAATGTCTGGACACAGCAGTCCAAAGAATGCCCCCCCTCACCATTATCTGCTTCTGGTCCCTTTTCTGAAATATTACCTGAATTTTGGAAGACGTAAAAGAGGTATGCCTATGTTAGTTATTTATGACTTTATTTAGAGATGATTGAGATGTTGTGTATAAAACACACAAAAGTTCAATTAAAATTTTACAAAAATAAAAAGAACCGAAAACCTCTCTTTATTTTTGGCTGCCAGACGGAGGGTACTGTCCAGAAAGGCAGCAGGAACTTGAGGCAGCTAAGCACATTGCATCCAGACAGGAAGAAGGCCACAATGAATGCACAGTGCTGTTCAATCCCCTTTTTCATTCATTCAGTACAGGATTCCAGTCCAAAGAATGGAGCTGACCACATTTAGGGTACAAATGAATATTGACTACCTCTCATTGCACAAAGAATCTTCTATTATCAAGGCTGAAACAGAACTAATCCATGTTATAAACATTTAGAACTTATAGACATAAATATTCAGAAAACAGTTCAATGGATACAAGTCCATATAGCACAATAAAAATAATGACTTCCCCCTTTGGATCTAGGACCTTGTCAATCAGTCATTTAAACTGAATTTATCAGGCATGAGTGGATAATGCTGTGGCCAGAAGATGTCAGCAATTTAAATGAAAACTCTTAATGTCAGACGTTGGATACCTCCTTGTGAGCTATTAGGGAATCCCCCAAGGCCTTGAAATAATACAGGTTTCTGCCATTACTCTTGATTCCCCACAATAACTTGATGGTAAATCACTATTAAGGAAGGCACCACAGGATATTTGGTTGTAGGGCCTAGAGCAATCCAAATGGAGCTGAGCTGGAACCTTTTGCACCAATGATTAAATATCATAGTATAGGAATATTGTATAAAATACAACAGATCTTCCAGGCAATAGGTGTCCATTGATACAATAGTGGCAATGCAATAGAAAGCACTGGCTTTCCTTAGTGTAACACAGTCACTTCTAATGTGATTTGAGGCATGTTCTGTAAGACAGAATTCATTTCGTTATTGTAAACCTGATTAAAAAAGAATAATTACATGGGCTGGAGAGATGGCTCCCTGGTTAAGAGTACTGGCTGCTTTTGTAGAAGATCTGGGTTTAAATTCTAGCACCCACGTGGTGGTTAAGAACCAACCATACTACAGTTCCAGGGGATCTGAAACCCTCTTCTGTCCTCTGTAGACACTACATGACATGGGTGCACTTACCTACATGCAGGCATAACACTATTACACATAAAATAAATTTAAAGGTTTAAAAAACTTTTAATTATAAAATGTACATACTCAGATATTTTGTCACTGCAACAAGAACCAGAATAGTATAACTTATAAGGATAAGTAATTTAGTGTATATACACAATGATGATAATGTTC
>NW_008353213.1:199367-211310 GCF_000622305.1 Nannospalax galili | reverse complement strand
TTTCAAGTGACCCCAGTAAGACTGGGTAAGATCAAAAGAACAAAAGATACTAAATTCTTGAGAGGATATGGGGAAACGTGAATGCTCATCCCTTCTTGTGGGTATGCAAACTCATGCAACCCCTAAGGAAAGTAGTGTTAACTCTTAAAAAAATAAAAATAAACCTAGCATTTGACTTGGTTAAACTACTCCTTAGCATATACCCTGTGTCCCAGGGGTACTTTTTCTTCTGAAGGGCAGGGCCTGCCATGGAGAATTCCATACCCTGTGTCCCATGGCTACTTTTTCTTCTGAGGGGCAGGGCCTACTATGGAGAATTGGCTGCACAGAGTTAGCCAGGGAAGGAGGAGCAATGAAGCCATCTTGGATAGAAGTGGTGGTGGGGGATGGGGGCAGTGGCCCTGGTGTCTCGCCCACGTGGATGCGATAGGGAGCATTTACTGACCTGGGGTGAGACTGTGGTCAAAAGCTAAAGGAGACTGTTGGCTGGGTGAGGAAGAGATTTGAAATGGTGTCCTGGCTGCTGAGGCACAGAGGAGAATGGGGTGTCAATTGTTTGCCTTTTTGTGGAGCGCTGGGTATTCGCCTTTGTAAGTTACTATATTTCCTCTACCCAGGATATAAACAATGAAAAATGCAGATAGAGATGTGTTGTGTGGTTTGTCTAACAGTGCCAAGAACAAGGGGCCCTAAGAGAACTTGGGCAACATACCCAAAGGACTCACCCCATTGCAGAGACACTTGTACATTCATGTTTCTTGCTGCTCTTTCCCCAATAGCTAAGATATGAAAGCAGCCTAAGTGTCCTTCAGCTGAAGAGTAGAAAATTAAAATGTGGGACATTTACACAATGGAGTCCTACACAGAGGTAAACAAAGAAGAAATCATGAAGTTTGAAGGTAAATGGATGGAACTAGATTTTTATAACAAGTGAAGTAATACAGACTGAGAATAACAAATGACATATGTTCTCCCTCATATGTGGATCCTAGTACAGAAACCTTATATGTGAGTGTATATTCAGATATAACTGCAGGAACAGGGATAATAGAAAGGAATTAGGAAAGTAAAGGGATAGAAAGAACCTGAAAGAGAAGAACAGTAGGAGGCAGGCATTCTTAGAGAAAAATGAATAAAAATAATATTAAATGGGAGGGGGGAGGAAAGGTTATACAAGGAACTTTGAGGAAAAAGGGAAACAAGAATCTCAAGAGACCTGGTACTATAGCAAACTGATATAGTCAAGGGAGAAATGGGGAAAATTTAGACCCTTTAAATGTGGAAGCCATGGAGGGGTAGACAGAGAGAGAAAAAGTAGATATAAAGAATTCCTAACTAGTTTTAAAATACAGAAGGAATCATATTAGTCCAACAGACTAAGGACAAATTACACATACATTATCTCTACATGAGTTCAAGTGTATAGCTAAAGGATACATTACAAGACAGGAGAAAACTTCCTTTGAGTTGTTGGATAGCATGGTCCAAGAGACCCCCAAAATTACACAGTATATTACCACAGCCCTTGATTGCCTCACAGAACTTAAAGGTAAGACCTTACTGTTGAAGACAGAACAAACACACTTGAGACACAGGATTTGGAACAATGTACCTGGAATTGACCTGGAAGGCACTTCTTCTAAAGGCTAGCTTTCATACTTTTGGAGAGCACTATGAAGGTACCAAGGGAAAACATCAATCAGTGGTCCAACATCAGGTTCAAGATCAAAAAATCACATCAAATCACATCATTGGCCAGCACAGCATACAACATTGGTGCAGTAGTGGCATTTTGTTTTGGGGGCAGTCAATAGCTGCATAATTGGACTAAAATCCCACTCAGTGTGAGGGAACTCAAGTGTGGTACTGTAAACGTAATCAAATACACATGGCTGGAGAAGTCATAGATCTTAGAAAAAACACCAAGATGTCACATGAAATATAATAAGATGTCACTAATATAATTTCTTACTCTGTACAAAATATGAAAGATAAGGGCTCAGTTTCATTCTTCTGCAGGTGGATATCGAGTTTTGCCAGCAACATTTGTTGAAGATGCTGTCTTACATCCATTGTGTGTTCTTGATGCCTTTGTCGAATATCAGAGGGATGATATGTGTACTCATGTTTGGATTTTCTATTGTGTTCCATTAATCTGCATGTCTATCTTTCTTTAAGATGTTTTCATGACTGTGCTCTATAATATAATCTGAGATCTGGTATAACAATTTCTGAGATTGCTTTGGCAATCTGGGGTCTTTTGCAATTTCACATAAATTTGAGGATAATATTTTGCTAGTTCTGTGAAGAATGTCCTGGGTTTTTTTATTGATATTGTAAAGAATTTGTAGATTGCTTTTGGTAAAATGGTCATTTTTCACAATATTAATTTTACCAGTCCATGAGCATGGTAGTATTTCCACCTCCTAATATCTTCTGCTATCTCTTTTCTTAAAAATTTAAAATTTCCACTGTAGAGATCTTTAATGTCTTTGGTTAGGTTTATTCCTAAATATTCTTTTGAGGTTTCTGTGAATGGGAGGGTTTCCTTGAATGCTATTTACCTGATTTTTATTTGTATATATAAAGGCTTTTTAATTTTTGTATGTTGATTTTGTAGCCTACCACTTTACTGAAAGTATTAATCATTTCTAGCAGTTTTCTGTTGGGAATTTTGTGATCTGTTTTCCATTTCATTCACTCTACTTAGTCTTCTCCTGTTGCTTCCATTTGGCTTATTGAGTTTTTCCATTCAATGTTCATTTTGGTTGGATTTTCTTCATCAATATTTCTATCTATCCTGTGAATTACTTTTTCAAGTCCTGAATAGTTTTGTTATTTCATTCAGCCATATGTTTGTATTTTCTTGAGCTTAAATCATAAGTTTGTGCCTATCATCATTGAGTTATTTGTGTTTTCTTTTACTTATTTCTTCATGTTTATGATTGTTCCAGAGATCTGAGGCAGAGGAATTGGAGTAGGCCTAGTTCCAAGGATAGTAGGGGACAGGGTGTGAATGTTGTACATTGGAAATGTTGAGCTGCAAGAGATAGGAATACCACTGTTTTTTTTTTTTTAATTTGGCTGCATCAATTTAGCTTTACTTAAAAGGAATAGAAACTTAGAGTTCCTTTGTTAGCAGCAAGTAGCAATTTTTTTTCTAATAAGGAAGGAAAGAGGGAGAGGGAGAGGTTTAGGGAGAGAGGGAGGGAGGGAGAGAGGAAGGGCGGGAGAGAGGAAGGGAGGGAGGGACTGAGGGATGGAGGGAGAGAGAATAAAATGTGTATCAGACAGCAACCCCAGATATGCTGCTCCTCTAGGAGCAAAGGCTGTAACAGGGGTTCAAAAATGAAACCACATATTAATCTCTGCTCAACCACTGAGCTGCATTTCCAGTCCAGTTAAGCATTCATTTTGTAAAATATATTTTAATTGAATTTTTATGGGTTTCATACATCTTAATCGTGTTTGAAATACCACTTACTTCTCCACACTTGCCATAGCTCACCCACAGGACTTCATGCCTTTAGTCATATACGTTTAGGCCCATCGAGTCAAGTTTGTGTACCCAGATGCTCCTTGGTGTGAATTCATCCACAAGAGCATGTTCAGTCTTTCTAGCATTACACCCTTAGAAATGATTAATTCTCTTTCACCCAGCAGTGCTTAGCTTCCAGTACCTCCTTTGCAAAGTTGTGACTTCCTGCTCACTTCCCCAGTTATACTCTGATTTTTTTCTGATTGAGTTTGTATGGGTCTTGTGCATGTTCTACTCATCTCCACTTCTTGTCAATATAGTGCTTGAAACACTTGCTAAAGCAGTAAGACAAGAGAAGAAAATTAAAGGAGTGTTATTTGGAAATGAAGAGGACAAATTATCACTATTTGCAGATGATATAATAGTATACATCAAAGATCCCAAAAACACCAGCATAAAACTGCTAGAGATTATTAATATTTTCAGGACAGTGTTTTCAGAACAGTGGTAGGTTATGAAATTAAATTACAAAAAGCAGTAAACTTTCTATATACCAATAATGAGCAATCTGAAACCTTCCCAATTACAATAGTCTCAAAAAAATAACATACATAGTAATAAACCTACGCAAAGTCATTAACTATCTCTACAATGAAAATTTTAAGTCTTTAAAGAAGGAGGAAGGCACCAGGCAGTGAAAAGACTTACCGTGCTCATTGATTGGTACAATTAATATTGTGAAAATGACCATCTCACCAAAAGCAACATATAGATTCAAAGCACTGTTGACAAAAATCGCCATTATGTTCTACACAGAGCTTGACAAACCATCCTAAAATGTATATGGAATCACAAAAGACCCTGGATATCCAAAGAAATCTTGGGAAAAACAGTAATGCTGTGTGTATGGGGTAGTGTCTCACCATAACAGATCTCAAAATATATTACAGAGCTACTGTTATGAAAACAGTATGGTACTGTCACAAAAACTAACATGAAGATCAATGCAACAAAATAGAAGATCAAAACATGAATGCATGCAGTATCAACAATCTGATAATTGACAAAGGTGCTAAGAATCCACAGTGGATGAAAGACAGCATCTTTAACAAATGGTGCTGGCAAAAGTAGATCTCCACCTGTAGAAGAGGTACACTAGACCCTTATCTTTGACCTTGCACAAAAGTGAAATAAAAATGGATGAAAGGCCTCAATATAAAACCTGAAAATCTAAAATTGCTAAAAGAAAACATAGGCAGTACCCTATAAGATATATGTGTATGACAAGAGTTTCTAAATTGAACATCAGTTGTTTAGGAATGAAGGTCAACAATCAAAAAGTGGGACCCCATTAAGCTATAAAATTTCTGAAAACAAAAGATAAAACCAAGGAAGTGAAGAGGAAACCCACTGAGTAGGAGAAAATTATTACCTGCTACACATTGAACAGAAGGTTAATACCCAGAATATACAAAACACTCAAAACACAAAGAAACAAGAAAATAAATGATGCAATAAAAAGATGGACTAGGGACATAAACAGAGAGTTCTCAACCAAAGAAATAAAAATGACTAAGAAATACCTTACAAAGTACTCAACATCTTTAATAATTAGGAAAATGCAGATGAAAACTCCTTTAAGATTCCATCTTATCCCAGTCAGATTGGCTAAGATCAAGAGAACAAAAGACAACAAATGCTGGAGAGGATGTGTAGAAATGGAAAGACTCATTTAATGCTGGTGGTAATGCAAACGTATGCAATCACTATGGAAAGCAGTGTGGAAAACTCTTGAAAAACTAAAAATGAATGTACCATATCATCTGTTTTTACTATTCCTTGTCATATACCCAAAGGACTCATGCTACTGTAGAGAAACCTGTACATCCCCGTTTGGTTTGTTGCTCTCTTTCTACAATAGTTAAGAAATGGAAACAGTCTCATTATCTCTCACCTGAGGAATGGAAAATGAAAATGTGGTACACTTACACAATGGAGTTCTACTTAAGTGTAAGGAAAGATGAAATTATGAAATTCATAGGTAAATGGATAGAACTAGAAACTTATACTAAGTAAAGGAACACAGTCTCAGAAAACCAAGCAACATATGTTTTTTGCATATTTGAAGATTATAGCACTGATCTCTTATATGTGAGCATATATCCTAATGTAACAGCAGGGCCTTGGAAAACGAAAAGGAAACACTGAGGTAAATGGAAAGAAAGAGTTGTAATGGGAGGGCAGTTAGGAAACAGGTGTCATCGGGGAGAGATGGGGGAAATAGGGATATTCAACTGGAAAGGGAAAAAGGGAAAGACACACAAGGAACCCTGGAGGTAAAGGGAAGAAGGTACTCAAAACATGGAGATAATAGGAGATAGTTATTGTCAATGGGAAAATGAGGGTAATGGGGACACTTAAACTGGGGATGGAAGAGGGAGGTTAGACAGGGATAGAGAAGAAAAAAATAAAGTTTACTGGGCATAATAAATCAGAGGGAAATGTATTAACTCAACACCACCCATTAAAAATACACAAACAATATCTGGACATTAGTGCATGTTATGTATTCCTGAAGACTACATAACAAGGAACAGAATGCCAGACAGGAGAAAATTCCCTTTGAATTATTGGTCTGAGTAGTCCAAGAGACTCCCCAGATAACATGGGTCATTACCCCATCCCTTGATTACCTCCCAGAACTTGAAGGTTACACCATACTGCTGAAGTCAGCTTCTTTCTTATAAGAAACAAGACTTCTTGCCCAGGATGACACTGCCCACCATGGGCTACACATCCTACATCACTCAACAATAGTTTTAAATAATGCCTCACAAACATGTCCACTGACAAATCAGATTGAGGCAATTCTCAACTCTGTGTCAATTTCACAAAAACTAATCAGCACAGGTAGTGTTCAACAATAAAAATGTACCTTTTGATTACTTAATCCACAATCTACTGCCTCATGAAGAATAGTTACTAAGGTAGAATCCAGTATGAATTGTCACAGAGGAGCCTATCAGGACTATTTACTGTGGATTAGAGAAATGCAGAAGTGCTGGGACGGTTAAATCATTAACAATACACCAATATTCCTTTACTGGTGTCTTATTGCTTTGCCATCATTTGTGTATGCACTGAAAAGAACATTCAGATTTTGAGAGCAGATTCCTAGTTATTTGGCTGAATTGTTAGTACAAATAAGCATCTAAAGACAGTTCCAGAAAACATAAAATTCTCTTCACTCTAGTTGAAATTCCAATTTCCCAATCTGTATATCAATTGTTAGTCAGTCTTGGGAACAAGGTCTCTCAGCTACAGACAGGAAATTTTCAGGATAATCAGTCTCAATGGGTTAATTGTTGATAAAAAGTATGGACAGACTACTCTTGCATAAGTCATCAGGAAACTGGAGGTATCCCTGACTGCCAAGTGGTCAAAAACTAGGAAATTGTTTCTCATTTCTAATGTTACAATGATTTCCAGCTCTAATGCTGGTGATTTAAGTGAATACATCTGCTGGAGAGATGGTGAAAATCAACAGAGAGCTGAAAACTGTCCAATTTTGGAGCTTTGAGGTAAAGCTACATACATAATCATCAGTTACATAAACAATGATCAGTGCAAAATATTATTTTACCCTTTGTAAACGAAGGGATAGAAATAAGGTAACATTGATAAGAAAGTGGTGTACAAAAATACTGCTGAAGTTTGGATAGTATCTGATTTCTCTAACCATATTCTGTCCATGTGCACAGGTCCTCTGTCTTACAAAGTGATCATAACCAATTAAAACTGTGCAGATCAAAACTCCCAGGTCTTTTCCTCAGGTGACTAAGAGGTCACAAGTTTCTCATCTTTATTGGCCTTTCCCTTATGTCTATTTATCAGGGACCTGCCTAACGCTTAGTCCCTTAATTCTGGATGCAAGATTATAAATGACTCTATGTTAGACAGGGGACCCAAACTTCTGATGATGTTGGCTTGGCTTCAGAATGAGTATAGAGAAGCCAGTAAACTGAGGAATTTGGTAATATTAGTTATGAGTAAGTGCAACCATGAACAAAGATATAGTGAAATCAGATGGGAATTAATGATGCTTATAACTTTCACTATACATGATGGAAGAAAAGTGACTTGAAGGGGAAAGATTATCTAATTAGAGCTGAAACCTTGGGCATGGAATACTGATGAGAACATGAGATAGAAAGCTCTGGGAACCTGTATGGAAGAGGGCATACTGAAGACCACTGATGAGGCAACTCCATGGGGGAGGGGGCATGAGTTTATTTGAATGCAAACAGACAGCTTGGCTGTCTCTTGGGGATCAGGGAAACAGCAGTGCAGAAACAGCAGCAAGCAGGGGAAGTCAAACTCCTTTCATAGGCAGTCATGTGGTTGAGTAACTTTTCTTGATGTAGGCCTGGCAGTTCATCTCATGATTCGTTGCTCCACCAGGGAGCAGCAGGACTTGCATAGGGCTAAATTTTAACTTGCCCATTGGAAATATTGTGAGCTGAGCTGCCATTTTAGGAGCCTGCCATGAATCTAACATTCCAGCCTTTTATTGATGATAAGGGGCAATGGTGGTCCTTCTTTAGCTACTTCCTGCTGGACAGGGATGTTGGCAAAGAGGGAGGTGGTCTCAAAAGTCTGGAACATCAGTATGGAGGTTGGGGTTAGGTGGGCAGATGGTGGTAGGAGATTAGAGGGAATAAAGAGCATAAAAAATTAAAAGGCACGGAATAATCATCATTATGAGGAGGGTGGATGTCAGTGGGCTGAGGAGGGAGGAAGTAAAGGCAAGAGTAGATAGGCACAAATTCTAGGCAGGGAACCAGGAGAAGTCAGAACAGGGTGAATTTTCGAATCAGATTCTTGATGATGGCTTCCAAATGCATCCATCTACTGGGTTTCTCCTCATTTTTCCTTTGGTTGCCATGGCTGGATTGAAGATTTGCTTTTCACTCATTTTGATAGTTGTTGGAGTGACTAGAATTGCAGTGGGAATTTCCTCCCAAATGACAGCTAGACAGGGAGAGAGAAGAAACTTAGACATACATTTAATTTGTAGATGAGAATAGATTTTTTTCTTTTAGACTTCAGAGTTGATTAGACCAGGAACTGAGGTCTGACACCTAAGCAGCATTTTCTTATTAAGAAAAATCATTAGTGAGAAAGTGTCTAAATAGCATCTTATATGAGCTGAAGCCTAATGTCTGGGATGTTCAAACCTTTTGTCTCTTAAAGAAATATACCAATCATTTAACTCTTTGCTTATACTTTCCTTTTGGGTGTTTAAGACCATGAAGTTGGCCCCCAAAACTAATTTTACTCTTAAAGTCACTTGAGGATCTGGTCCTCAGGGGCCACATGGGCTTTGGAGGAGCCCTTGGCTCCTTAGGGCTTTGTATTACCAGTTCCTTCTATATGAAAATAAGTCAAAGGTCCTTATGGCTTTTTTTACTCTTAAAGTCACTTGAGGATCTGGTCCTCAGGGGCCACATGGGCTTGGAGGAGCCCTTGGCTCCTTAGGGTTTTGTCTTACCTCTTCCTTCTATATGAAAATAAGTCACAGGTCTTGATGGCTTTACTTGGAAGCATGGGGGAAACATTTCCCCTGTGTTGATCCTCCTCTTAGTAGACTGGATACTGATTTGAGTCCATCTCATGCGTCTCCATGGCCTCCCTGAACAAGACAGGTGACTCACCATGATTACAGGACATTTCAAGAGATCCTCCATTGTCCCCTGGAACTTACTCAAACTTGGAGGGCAAGGAACAAAAATTGTTTTTTCAGTCCCTCTGACCAGAGTAGTATAGGACTGAAAGTATGGCTATTAAACACCCAAGAAGATTAGTTACACCAATCTGGCACTTTTAGGGGCAAGGAACAAAAACTGTTTTTGAGTCCCTCTGACCAGAGTAGTATAGGAGTGAAAGTATGGCTATTAAACACCCAAGAAGGTTAGTTACACCAATCTGGTACTTTTAATTACCAGGCAATATGTAATAAACCAAGGGTAAAAATGAAACATTCTCAAGTAAACCTTGACTAGACATATATTTTGTTCCTTAAACCAGTTGATTAAACTATGACCTTAGAAATTTTAAGGTTATCTATACAAAATTTCTGTCTTATACTTTATATATCAAAACAAGCATACACAGACCTTTCTCACCTTTATCACTCTTTATCACTTACATAGACATATTCTCCTTTTTTGCTATTGTGAAAATATAGAGTCATCATAATCTTCACACACAAATCCTTCTAAATAAAATATAAAACTTTTTTTAATTTTTCCATTTTCTTTTTTAATAACATGAGAAATAATAACATTAACGAATAACTTTCAATCTTCATCATAATCTTCATACATAAATACTTCTAAATAAAATATAACATTTTTTTTTCATTTTCACATTTTCTTTTTTAATACCATGAGACATAATAACATTAAAGAATATCTTTCAATCTGTTGTGAGAATTTTCTTCCTGGGGATACTGAGCAATGTTTATCATTTTTCTAAGATTCTAGTGTCAAACCAATGTTTGATTACATTAAAATTCTCCATTGGGAGTCAAGTAATTTACTGAGTTTATTTACAGAGATTACTGAGCGATTACTGAGGTATATGGGAGACCTGACATAGTTGCAGTGGAAAATCTTTACCCAGTATGGACATTGACTTTTCTATAACCTCATCGACTAAGCTTTCTATTTTTAGCCTTCCCCAGATTACATAATTTAGTTCTTCCCAAATTGAGGAGATCATTTGTAATTAGTTCAGAATTATATACTGTTGACTGGGAAGAATCTCTAGACATTCAGGTGAAGGTCCAATGACCCTGCTTATCCCTCTTTAATGAAGGAACACAACTGTAAACAGGCCCAATTGTGATGATCATTAACATGAAGGAGAGCTGAAGTCATGAAATTGGCAGTTACTTGGCTCAGAAGAGTGTTATACAGCATCATCTTAATAAAAGAACATGGAATCAAAGTTACACACATAAGATAATATAATGAGTTAATATTACTCATGTACATACTGTGTTTTATAAGTGCTTTTCATTCACAGATAAACCTTATAGAAAACACAAAATCATTATATTTCTTACCTTATGTAGTTCAGAGAATGATCTACCAAAACCTCGCTTTATGTATTAAAGGACTGTAAATACTAGCAGAGAGAAGCAATTGTTACATAGCAAAACATTATCAAGTTGAAGTTCACAACCTCCAGTATAATCATTTAAGGAAAACTGCTATAACCCTACTCTGAACTTTAATAAAACTTCAATAATCTTTCTTAATAACATTTATAAACAAATTTGACATTTGTAGTGAGAATTTAGCAAGCAATTAATATTTTACCTCATCTGTACATATATGTATATATACACATACATACATATATGTAGTAGATAGAGAGAGATGTACTTAAAATTAATTTATATATTTGAATAATAGGGACCATGTTGTAGATAAGGATTAAAGAGATAACATTTTGGCGTGAAAAAAATATTTTTGTTAATTTAAAGTTTTGATTTATGAGACTTTCCTGGAAGTCAATATAATGCCAAGTAAATTAATTTTATAATACATAAACACAGTTTGACAGCCTATCCATAGCTAGTTATTTATAAGATAGATTGTAATAACTACTATTTTGTAATTATGCCATTGAAAATATGTTTTTTTGTTATTTTTAAACCAAAATATCTTTGAAGAAGACAAACAAAATGAATACCTTAAAACACCTTGAAAGCAAACTAAAATAAAAAATGGTATTTAAAAAATAGGATTTTACACAACTGACAATTAGCATTTGAAAGTTTTGTGAAACACAATAAATCTCAAGACACTGTTTAATAGATTTAAAAAAAAATAGGGTACCTGTTTGTAAGGACTTTGAATGTATCATCAAAATATTTACAAATCTGTACATGAGTATTTTGATTAGGCATGCTCAAAATAAAACCAATAGTTCTTGTGCACAATAAAACAATGTGAAAGAAAACAATTATCATGGACACACATAACACAATTATATAAAATCAATGTGCACCAAAGAGTAGGAGAAGACAGAAAGCTTAAATTCTAACTCTTTAATAGATAAAATGCTTAGTGACCTAAAAGAAAGGTTTATCTTGATTTAAGGTAGTATCTATTTTCTTTTTAAAAAGAACTCAGCTGTTCCAGACTATCAGGTTCAGGGATGCAGCAGGGCCTTCCCTTCAACAAAAGTCTTACAAGGTATGGGGGATTAAAAGATTAGAATTTCTTGCCAAGTTCTAAGTTTTATAAGTTTTGAAAGTGAGGAGTAATATTTAATGTTTCTTACAGAGGGAGATGCCTTTACATATGAAAGCCAACAAAGTTATGTTATTAACATAACATAAATCAAAGGATATAGGAAAGTAAAAAACAGAAACATTAACATTTTAAGAATAA
>NW_008353213.1:178393-199193 GCF_000622305.1 Nannospalax galili | reverse complement strand
AAAAATAGAGACTGTTGGAAACTCTGGATTTCCTATGATCTGATCAAGAATCCAAAATGAAAATCAAAACAAAAATAAATTGCAAGAGGAATAGGACATATGATTGAATATCTGCAGTCCAGGGAATTACCAAGTAATTATGAACCTCTATAGCTCAGTAGTCCTGGTAAATTTCTGGGTTTTGCCATTTTGAATTATGTCAGGTGGTTGAAGTAAGATGATAGCAAGGTCACATGGGTCACCACCATTTTCAAAATGTTACTTTCAAAGATGGATACCAAGCCATGTGGCTGTCCCCATATTAATGATGTCATAAACCAAGGTAGAGACTTGGCCACATGGTTGCCTTCCTCTTTGTGAGGTCATCAGCCATGATGGCAATCAGGCCACATGGCCATTTAGTGAGCTCAACTCCATAACAAAATAACCCTATAACCCACCAGGATACAAACTTCATTAGATTCACATGCCTCACAGATTAAATGTGGACAGCAACCCTTTTACAATTAGAAAGCACCCAGTTAAGTCAGATATATAGGCCCCAAAGAGAAAAGCAAAGCAAAGGAATCCATGGTCTAGAAACAAGGAAGTGAGACCATGTCTCTCACCAGCCAGCAACTGTGAATTCTAAGCAATGTCCTCTGGATCTCTTTATTCTTAGATGCATGCCTTTGGTGGAACAGAAACTCTGAAGGCAGCAGAAAAGATGGGAATCTATGTCCAGCATGTAAATCATTGGGTCATTGCTCTGAGAGCTTATGTCTTGCCAGAGCATGGCTTGATGACTTTTCATGTACACTGAAATTTAAAATACTTAGATCTAGTTAGAAAAGCAGCCACCTCCAGTCTGAGCACTCCTTGCTTGGTGCCCTTCTGGTGATTTTCTTTTCCCTCCAAAATGCCTGAGAAAAAGTTCAGGAAAAAGTGGCTTTTAAAACCTTGGCAAATAGCTTGCAGCCTCAAATGCCCTGAGTCAAGATAGCCAGATAGAGAAATGTTTGCCTGCTGAATTCAGAGCACCTATTAAAAATAATCCATATGGCCAACAAATAAATGTTACTAGAATTTTGGGGTCCTTTGTGGTCACCAAGATGGTACAGGAAGAGTGTCCCCTAAAGGGTTTTCAGTCTCATTTATCAAAGAATTTACCCAACTGAAGCATTAGGACAAAGCCATGAGGCAATGCAGATTTACAACCTGACTGCAGGTGAGACACATGGTAGATTGACAGCCACAAGTCAGGGAGAAGAAAGCTTTAGAGAAAATTAAAGAAATACAAGATGCTGGACAACCTAAAGTGTTAAGGAAATCATGTTTAAAAAGGTATTGAAAGAAGAGATATTAGGCTTCAAGTCTGAAGAATGCAGACTTGCAGAGACCTAATTATCTAAACAATTGTGAATAGGTACAGAAACAGAAGAATGGTTTTCAGAGGGGAAGATGGAGAGTGATCTGGAGCATTTTTCCTGTACAAAGAATCCATAGCTAGTTGCAGGGGAGGAAAGATGGCCGAAAGTAAAGTATGGAAGCAAAGCAGACCTAAAATTGGATCATCTCGAGCGAAGTGAGGAAGAAAGGCACTGTAAGAGGACCAAGACCTGGAGAACAATTGAATACAGAAAAACTTCCAAGCCCATGGCAAGGAAGGGAGAAGGAAGGGGTCAAAGGAGTTGCAGTGGGAAGCTTTAGGAGTGCCCTACACACCTAAGTCTTAAGGGTTCCTTCCAAGTCCAGGACGAGGAAGAGTCTGAGGTCTTCCAGGGAAGTGGCAGCTGTGACAGGAGTCCGTGGTATGATTGCCATTCTGAGTGAGAAAAGGACACAGGTCACTTGTGAAGGTATCTCAAGGACAAGCAAGGAGTACCCACAGTAGGCAGTGGGGAAATTGTTCAACAAACTGATATGACTTCTGAGTCAAACACCCCTGGAGAGAACACCTCCAAGCAGGAAGGTAGAGAAAGGAGAGTGAGAGACCAAGAGGATTTGGATAGGAGAGATAGATAGAGAGAGAGGAAGAGAGAGAGAGAGAGAGAGAGAGAGAGAGAGAGAGAGAGAGAGCTTGAGCACTTCAGGAGAGCACTTACCCAAACTCTGTCAGAGGGTGAGTGGATCTGACGAAAGCAGATGGACTCATAATCTTGGGCCTGATGTGGTGAGTGGTGGGAGCTGATGGGCAGGAGTGCATAGTCAACAACATGGTTTGGTAAGAGGGAATTGGTAACGGAGTTATTCTTCTCCTGGGTTTCAACCACCGTATGTATGGAAGAGAAGACAGTGAGGACCACTGACCATGCAAATCCATCAGAGGTCAGCAGTTTATTTGAGAGCACACAGACCACTGGGCTGCCTCCGGGGGAGCAGGGAAACATCAGTATAGAAACAGCAGTAAGCAGGGAAATAAGGTATCTTTTATAGGCAGTCAGGTGGTTGGGTAATTTTCTCTCACATACTTTAGGTAGTTCAGCTCAGGATTGGTTGTTCCCCCAGTGAGCAGCCGGCCTTGCCTGGGCCTAAATTTGAACCATTTTAGGAACCTGACAGGAACCTAACAACACCCTCTTTCCATCAACCAGACCCCTCCTATTATGCAGGAGTTTTGCTCTTTCCATCTCTCCCCGTTAAGCTCCAATCTATAGATCTGTTTTAAAATTCTCTAAAAAACTTACCAATCTTCATTTGTGAATTTCATTTTTCGAATTAGTGAGACAGAATTCAAAAGCCACTGTCTCATGGGGATTTTGTGACCATCAAGTTTATGTTTATGCTTGAGAAAGTATCTATTTTCTAAGGTACTCCATATTCCTGAATCAGTATCTTGCCCTCCATTATTAAAACATACTGCATAAGACTTTAATTTGCTCCTCAACTTATCACAAAGGATTTGGGGGAATTGTAGAAAGAAGAACCAGTGATGATCTTTGTGTTACTAATCTGTGCCAAATAAAAAGAGCTTGCAACCTTTGTTGCAGTTTCTAGGATTGTGGAATGAAGACAGACAAGGAAATGCTGAATCTGGAAGAAATAAAAATAACACACTCTACATAAAGAATAGATAGATGTTGTCCTTTAGTACCAAGGAGAAGAACGTTCCCTGCTGCAAAATCTATACTGCTGCAGTAATAATCAGGAGCCTTAGAGGCACTGAGCTATTCCTGAGTTGTGGAGATGAACCATTCTGTATCTGTGCATATCTCTCAGGAGTCCTGTTGATTTTCTATGGTTAGAGCACATCCCATTTCTCTGAGGATTTCTTGAGAGGTTTTTCATATGCTGAGGAAGAGTCAGGTCCAATCAAGATGGAGAATGGACAAGGGTATCGTCACTCAGTTCCTGGGGCTGCTGATGCTCTGGCTTCCACTATGTGGTCTCAGAGACAGGATCCAATTAGTCTCAGAGATGGAGGTGCAGCAAGGAAAAAATTATTTACTGTTGCAACCGGGCCAAACTTATTCTCCATGGGAATGGGAGATAAGCGGCCCTGAGTTAAAACAGCAGAGTCCTTTTACAGGTCTCTTAGGATATTTTTCAAGCAACTAAGCTCACAACAAAAGCAGAAATATGCAGTTAGCAATTAAGAAGGCTTACACAAACTTTACACTATAACAGGACTTGACCATAAGTCAAAATTTGCTGATTTTTGAGAATACACTTTGTAATATACAATTTTTTTGAGGAATCTAAACATTAAAACCCAGAAAAAAAACAGTTTTTTCATTTAGCTAAAAGGTTGAACTACTGAATCACTTGTTTCACACACAATGCAGAAGGGAGAAACAGGGATATGTAACAGGAGTCAATGAGGTCAGTAGGGTGCCAGACCCTAACATTCCCCACTCCTGTTTGAGAATCTCAAATCCTTGAAGACCAATATTTAGTGAGGGGAATTTGGTCTTAGTTGCTCATATTGACTCCTTAGAATCATAAGTTTTACAAAATTAACCTGCTAATTAGTAAACTTGACAACTGTATTTAAAAGGCAAGGACCACACGTGAGAACAAGCAGAAGAAAAAACATAGGTCCTGCCAAGGCAGGCAAGAGGGTAGTTAACCAGGGGGACCAATGGAGCAAAGATCTCTATCATTTTTGATTACTTGTATGGAATAGATCTCTGTCATTAATTGTTTTGTTTGACCAGTCTCAAGCTCTCCTTAATGATCTCAGAATGATTAGTATACTTTGTTTGTTTGTTTGTTTGTTTGTTTGTTTGTTTGTTTGTTTGTTTGTTTGTTTGTTTGTTTGTTTGTTTGTTTGTTTGTTTGTTTGTTTGTTTGTTTGTTTGTTTGTTTGTTTGTTTGTTTGTTTGTTTGTTTGTTTGTTTGTTTGTTTGTTTGTTTGTTTGTTTGTTTGTTTGTTTGTTTGTTTGTTTGTTTGTTTGTTTGTTTGTTTGTTTGTTTGTTTGTTTTTTGGAGTCTTTACTTTAAAACTGTCTAATTTTTACCTTTTATTTTACTACTTTGAAGAGGTAACCCAATTTGCCCATGGGGAATTGGGATGCAGACTGCTCATGCTTCCTCCATGCTGAACAGAGATGCAGGGTGTGGCATTTAGGGTTCCCCTCCAGTGGGTCTATCTAAAAGACTGTCAAATTACATAAGTTTTATCTGTAGGTAGAAAAGAAAGACCTTGACCAATGTCTAGGAAATATGAAGGAGAAGTAAAGGCAAGAATAGTTTGCATTACAAGTTCTAGACAGGGAACCAGAAAAATAAGAACAGGGCAAATTTTACATGTCAAAATTAAAATCCCTTGAAACTTCTTGAGGGCTTCCAAAGCATTCATCTATTGAGTTCCTTCTCATTTTTCTTTTGGATGCTAAGGCTGGACTCGAAAGGCTTGAACTCAGAATTTGTTTCCATGCTCTCTGATAGCTTTTGGAGTGGCTGGAATCAGTCTTCTAGATAGGGAGAGAAAATAAATTTAGGCATCATTTTAGAACAATAGAAGCTGTAGGTGGGCACTGTAGTATTGGAGACCAAGATTGGAAGTCTTACACCTGAGCAGCATTTTCATGTTAAGAACAAAATCACTACTGAGGAGTAGTTGTCTAAATAAAATTTTACCTGGTCTTAAGTCTAGTTTCTGGGAAACACAATCCTTTAGACTCTTAAAGGAATATACTGATCACTTTAATTTTAATTATACTTTCCTTTTGGGTGTTTAAGACCATACAGTTGGCCCAAATAAACCAGTTTATTTTTACTTTAAGGTGGGTTGAGGATCTGGTTCTCAAGGGTCAGATGAGCTTTATATGAGCCTCCAGTTCCTTAGGCCTTTTATTTTACCAGTTCCATCTACCTGAAGGTAAGTCAAAAGGTCCTGCATGACCCAGGCTTCGCTTGGAAGCATGGAAGAAATGTTTCCTTTCTATTGACCTTCCTATTTGTAGACTGGACACTGGTTTGAGTGCCTCTGGTGCAGTCTCCATGACCTCCCTGAACAAGAGGATAGGTGACTTATCACAGCTACAGGACATATCAAGAGATTCTCATAGTCCCCAGGTACCTTTAATTACTGTGTGATATATAGATAAAGCTTTAACAAAACACAAATATTCTCAATAAACATTGACTGGAAGAGATTTACCATCACAAGTTAACTAGGCACAGCCCAAGAAAGGGTCCTTAAAACAAGAATTTCTTGTCTGTCTCAAATGAAGACTCTTCTAGTATAATCAGAAGCAGTCTTCCCTCTTTTCCAGTTTCCTTTACCCTGATTTGCAGTTTTCAGAAGGAAGGGAAGCTTCATATTACATACCTATAGACAAGAAGTAAACTGATCAGAATTCAGATTAAGCTTCAAAGGAACTGTTTTTCTAGATTGCATACATCTGTTTCAAAGAGGTAGCCCTAGTTTTTCTTGAGACAAATCATTCTTGTTATAGGCAAAAATGTGTCAAAGGTAACATTTGTTGTATGTCAGAGAAACATAAAAGACATCTTTCAGTAGCCATAGGTAACCCAATTCTTGTCTGCATCCATTTAATCCAAATCTGTAATCCAGTGTGCAGTACAAGGCAGGAGTGGACTGAAAACTAACAATTCTGTATCTCCATAAACCTGTTCAGACCTTTAATAAGTTTATTTGAAATGAATTTCATTATCCCTTCTAACCTGGAAATAGTTTATTTTAATTTTATATATAAATTTTTTTATTATTATAATACCTTTGAAATTCAGGTGACCATTTGGTATTAGGGCAGAATTACATATAGCTCACTGGGAAGAACAGCTGGACATTCAGATGACTATCCAATGACCATTTTTATCTCCCCTTTAATGAAGGAATTTAACCATCAGCAAGCCCAATTGTAGTGACGGTTTGTAAGCAGGCACAGCTGAAGTCATTAAGATGGTATTTCTTTGACTCAGAGAGTGGTGTACATGGGTTAAGATAACATAATCAGTTAACATTAACCATGTACATACTGTGCTTTAAGGTCCCAGGTAGACGTTATAGAAAATACAAATCCATTTAAATATTTTCTTTGCTTCAGAGACTGGTCTATCAAAGAAGGCATATAAACACAGGGTAAAGAGAAGCAGTCTATGTAAAACCTCCAGCATAACCACTTAAGGAAAACTGTGCTATAACCCTGTTTAAATTTTAATAAACCCTTTAAATAACATTTATAAACAAAGTTACCAAGTAATTGATATTTTTTCTCATACAGAGACGTGAACTAATTCTCTTAAGTATAGTATTATACTGTATAAACTTTGAAATGCCCTTGTAAGCCTTGAAACAGGATTTAAATGACCATCTCCTTTAAAAGTTTAGAGATGTTTTACATAGACTCGCCCTTCTCTAAGGCAGCCATAGCCTGTACAAGCATTTGCTGCTGGTGAGCTCTCTGCCACTGCATCTTACACATACACCAAACCATACAGACACAAGCAGCAACCGGCAAGAATCCCCAAAAGGCCATCCCCTCCCAGTCCTTGAGGAAGGAAAAGGCTCCTTGGAGGGTCTTCATCCAGTCTTCTATAGAGGCTATCTCTACTCTTGTAGCATTCACCGCCACAATTGATGCCTGTATCTTTACTCCAGTTGCCTTGGAGAGCTGTAGAGGGTTCTCTAGATAGATTACCTGCCTTAGAGAAATTAAGATACTCCACAGGGGTTATTCATAATCCAGGCATATGATAAATACATCCCACAAACATTAACTGCCCTAAGATATCCACTTGTTCCTGTAATAAATCTACTCTTTGATTTACCAAAAGTAGGCCTGCCTTCAACTGCACGAATAATTTTTTCTCCAACGCCTCAGTGGTGTTCTGAGATATTGAATTTAACACAGCAGTAGTACTGCAACATTAATCAAAGGGTTCCTCGTTAGAACTGAATACCTTAGAAAATATACTAGCATCTAGTTCTACACAATATTCCAGGTAAACAGATTTCCAATTCAAATAATTGTCCCCTGAAAGAACAGCCCTACAAAGATTTTGCCAATCAAAAGGAGTCATAGCACGTCTAGTAAGGCTCTCAAACTGAGTTATAGTATAAGCTGCTTGTATCCCATAAGTAGCCACAGATTCTTTTAACCTTTGAATTATTTTTTAGTCTAGGGGTTTGTGATATCTTTGATTGTTGTGGTCCCTTTTCCTAGGGAACTTTAATCTCCGTCCCTTTTCCTAGGGAACTTTAATCTCTGTCCCTTTTCCTAGGGAACTTTAATCTCCGTCCCTTTTCCTAGGGAACTTTAATCTCTGTCCCTTTTCCTAGGGAACTTTAATCTCCGTCCCTTTTCCTAGGGAACTTTAATCTCTGTCCCTTTTCCTAGGGAACTTTAATCTCCGTCCCTTTTCCTAGGGAACTTTAATCTCTGTCCCTTTTCCTAGGGAACTTTAATCTCCGTCCCTTTTCCTAGGGAACTTTAATCTCTGTCCCTTTTCCTAGGGAACTTTAATCTCCGTCCCTTTTCCTAGGGAACTTTAATCTCTGTCCCTTTTCCTAGGGAACTTTAATCTCCGTCCCTTTTCCTAGGGAACTTTAATCTCTGTCCCTTTTCCTAGGGAACTTTAATCTCCGTCCCTTTTCCTAGGGAACTTTAATCTCTGTCCCTTTTCCTAGGGAACTTTAATCTCCGTCCCTTTTCCTAGGGAACTTTAATCTCTGTCCCTTTTCCTAGGGAACTTTAATCTCCGTCCCTTTTCCTAGGGAACTTTAATCTCTGTCCCTTTTCCTAGGGAACTTTTATCTCCGTCCCTTTTCCTAGGGATCTTTAGTCTCTGTCCCTTTTCCTAGGGAACTTTAATCTCCGTTCCACCTTGTGGAAACTTTCCCTTCGTTCCCTCTTAGGGGAAACTTTTGCTAGCACTATTGTTTGTCTTTTACTTACAACTCTGGAGCATCAGGGTCCCCGTACGGGCCACCACTTGCCGCAATCCAAGACTCCGTCCAGCAGAATCCAGGAAGAATGACACAGACACCAAGGCAGGGTTCAAGCTTCTTCTTCTTTATTATGCACTCCAGCTTTTTATATAGCGTTCTCAACAGACCTCCCTCCAGCCAGGACCAATCAGGGCACTCACACACATGCAACAGGCAGGCAGAGTGGCAGCCCATTGGGCCACACAGCAGGGTCATGCCGGATGACGTCTCTAATCAGGCAGGCAGCACATGATCGAGCTCATCGAGCTTGCGAGGGTCACGAGACTTGGCAACCAGCCAAGGCGCCTCAGGCAGGAAGCTTGGAGTCACGAGACTTGGCAGCCAGCCAAGAGTTGGAGTCACGAGGCTTGGCAGCTAGCCAAGGCGCCATTTTTGGCTGACTCGGCCATGCTCGCTTCCCACAGTTTAGACACAAGGTCATGACAAACCAGTTTCAAAGCCAAGACCGACTACCTTGATGAAATTCTAATCAGATGTATAGAAAAGAAAATTTTAAAAGCCAGCAGTATTTTACATATATTTATACATGCATATATATATATATACACATATATGAGAATCTTATCTCAAAACTGGCTCTGATGAACAAAGCCATACATATAGATGCTAGACATAAAGACTTTAACTTGAAGAAAGCATTTTCAGAACTATCGTTTACATTTTAATATGGTAAATGCTTTTAACTGGGTTTCAGAGTTAATGAGTGGTGTAAAACAGAATTATACATTGCATTTGCACTCAAGGCTAACCATAGCCAGAAGTTAGAGTATGATAAAGTAAGCTAATACTTAAACAATTTTCATCAGTTTTTTTTTTAATTACAGCTGTCTACAGTAAACTCTTTCCTAAAGTAACATGCAGGAACTTAGAAAGAATGAGAGGTGAAAGCACAGGAGCACAGCACACAGGGTCAGAGGAGACAGCATGCCATGCCTGCAGGGCTGGCAGGCTGTGACAGCAACATCTCAGGCTCAGTATGGTCTTTTCCTTCTTCAGAGGAAAATGTATGCATCTGTGTGTATGTGTATGTGGGAAACACTTGAGGAAATAAGCACAAAATCATATCACTGCCAGAGTCTAAGAAGACACACTGTAGCAAACAGTTATGAGCTAATTCTCAGAGATGTATAGAGGTTTTTCAGTGTATGCATAAATATACATGGTAATTTTTACAAGATAAACACAATAACGTTTGCATGTAGTTATTCTGAACACATTGTAGTTGTCTCTTTTTGTCTCAGGCTGTTCTGGAAGCAAGAGATGGCTCAGGCTATCTTGGGGTTCAGTTCTTACAAGGTACCCAAGAAGGCATGTGCTACTGCATCTAACTCAGGTGTCCTCCAGCCAGAGAAACAAAAGCACCACTGCCACGTGGCCATCACCAGGAGCCTGGCAGAGATCTTTCAGTTATCTGAGATCCCCACTCAAGCAAAACTAAGATTTCTGGTTTTAATTACCAATAGGAGTTTAGGAATAGTGAATATAAAGACAGTTCAATGTAGACTTAAACGTGAGAGCTAAAGGCAAGGGTTGTTCCAAGGGAGAAAAGTACAGAGCCATATATAAGCCAACAGAGTTTCCAGGGATTAAATGCACTCCTCCCCAAATAGGCCATCTCTGCCTGTTTACAGAGCCATGATGCAGGAAACACAGAAGAAAGGAAAAGGCCAAAAGGATGTGACAGGAAGACTAAGTCCCAGAATTCATCTTGCTCTGAAGATGAGTTATCATATTAAATCAAATCTATAACCAACTGGAGTTTAATAATAATTTTTTTTTCAAATCATTTTCAGGACTTTAGAGGTCTGGAAGCAACACAAACCGGACTGAGAATGTCAAAACCAAAACACTTCCAAAGCCAGGAAACCAAAGAGATACCTTAAAGCAAAAATACTCCAAAGGTATGTAACAAATAAGGTCCTTAAACAACCAGCTCAGATACTATTTTGTATAAACAACTAGCACTTAAAAGTTTTGTGAAACATTTAATTGACCTAAAGACATTGTTGAATAAATTTAACGATAATTAGGGTACCTAAATTTATAAGCCCTTTGAATGCACTACCAAAATACCCCTTTTTATAAATCTGCATGTGTATTTTAATTAGGCATGCCAAAATAAACCTAAATAAAACCAATAATTTCTTGTACAATAAATGAATGAGAATAATAACTGAAGTGGCCAGTTTGTTTTGATGGAAACATATGAAGACAATGATCACAGACACATATGACAGAGTTATTTGAGAGCTCAACACATAAGAAAACTTATAGACATTCATGACATAATTCCACACAAACTAAATGCACCCAAAACACAAAAATGAAGGAGTTCCTGTGAATGACATAAGCAATTTTAAGGTCAAAAGAGCCTATAGATGGCCTGTCGAGACCAGGAATCTTCATCTAGTTCAGCTCACTGGAGGCCTAAGGCTTAAACCCCATGCCCTCAGCTGTCTTCCTGAAATCAGAAAAATAGTTAAGCATACAATTAAGAGGTGACAAGGTTTTAGAGGAAGATTGGCCCATGACAAGGGTTAGTATAGAGGACTCACCAAAAATAAAACAAACACAAACAGACAAGATGAACCAGATTATTACTGGGTCTGAATTTCCAAAAAGTGACCAAGTGTCAGACCCAGCAACCAGGTGGTCTTGGGGGCATCCCCTCCGAAGGCCAATTGAATTTTGGTGAGTCCAGCTTCCCTCCTAGAACCTGGCCTGCCCAGAACAGAAAGGGGGTACCCCAAAAAGAACATAGTGATGCCTCTTACCTTGCTACACAGATGTGACCTAGTGACTGGAGATGACAGGACTAACTGGGGCTGAGGAACGTCTCTCAGCCCAAGTCCTCTGACAGTTCCTGCCTTTCAGGGCCACTCTACCATCTACGTGGAATCTCCAAATGTTGTGGTCTGAGAGAAGGGATCCAATTAGTCTCAGAGATGGAGTTGCAGCCAGGAAAAATTTATATACAATTGCATTCGAGCCAAACTTTTTCTCCACAGGAATAGGAGATGAGTGGCCCGAGTTAAAACAGCAAAGTCTTTTATAGGTCTTTTATGACCTTTTGCAAGCAAGTAAGCTCAGATCAGAAGCAGAAATGTGTGGTTAGCAATTTAGCAAGGTTTACAAAAATGTTACAGCATTACAGGACTTGACCACAAGTCAAGGTTAGCTGATTTTTGAGGATACGCTTGCAACATACAATTTTTCGAGGAATCCAAGCACTAAAACCCAGAAAAATAATTTCATTTAGCTAAAAGGTTGAACTACTGATTCACTTGTATCACACACAATGTAGAAGGATGAAAGAGGGAGTCAACTAGGTCATTAGTGGACCAGCCCCTAACACAGGTAAGGCATTGGAATTTTTTTTCACATCATGGTGGTCAGTGCTTCTTCTCCGAGAAAAATTCTGTGATACTATTATGAAATTTATGGACATTTGTCTTTAATTTCCATATTTATGTGTGAGATGTGTCATGCAGTTGACCCAGGCTCCATCCTTACAGTCTGCATCTCTAGAAGACACAATCATGATCTCTTGCAAGTCTAGTGAGAACATAAAAAATTACTTAAGCTGCTAACAGCAGAAATCATAGGAAGATCCTTGGTTCCTGATCTATGATACATCCACTTTGAAACCAGGAATTTCATTGAGGTTCAGGGCAGTGCGTCTGGAACAGATTATGTTTTCACTATCAGCAATGTGAAGTCTGAAGATTCTGCAACTTATTACTGTCAGCAAGGGTATAACCCTTACCCAGTGATACACGTCACAACAAAAACTACACTGAGAAGCAGACTGTGAGATTTGGCTGCTCCAGCTGTTCTTCCAGGTGCCTCCTCCTGCTGACAGTATCTCTCAGACGTGGACATGTTTTCAAGAACACTGGGAGTTTTGGGTGAGGCACCCAGAGAGATTATTATACATGTAACATTCCACTTCCTCAGCATAATGGTTCAGACATGACCATGTAGCCCATGAATTCTTAAGAACAGATTTTATGCCTGAGACATGTGAATGTAATATACTTATGATGCATATAGAAAAATAGAAGTCATTGTAAATTTGAGCAGGGATGGTTTTAACTCAGGAAAAGAGAGTACCAATAATATTTCTCAACTACCTTGTATGTTCTTGTATTCATCAAAATTAAATCTTTGAAAATGGGATTCTCTGGTGCTACCATAGAACATAGGGCTTCCTGCCAAGAAATCTATAGGCTGCTTAGGCATGCTGTGCTCAGACCTGCTCAGGCAACTCAGCATTGTCTTGTGGTGTTGATAATACACCTCACAGTATGGCCCCTATTGCTGAATTTTCCAGAATATTCATGGTAAGGTGTTCTAGTTTCCTTTTTATTGTTGCAATAAACAAACAACGCTGAACAAAAGCAATATGAGGAATGAAAAGGGATCATTTGCCTTGCATTTCCCAGGTCACAATCTATGACTGAGTAAACTCAGAGCAGGAAGTTACTCACAGTCAAAGAAATATAGAACAAACCATGGAGAATGTTCCCTTCTGGCTTACTGAGGCTCACACTCAGCCTGATTTTGTTTTGCTTTTTTCTGTGCTTTTGACACAGTGTCTTCCTGTAGCCCCAATTGGCCTCAAACTTGCTATGTAAACCAGCCTGACCTCCATATCACAGAGATCTGTCTGCCTGTGTCCATGGAATGAGGGATTGAAGGCATGTGCTACCATGTCCCAATAAAAAGGATTTCTTTTACCATGCAGGACTACCAGCCGAGAGATGGCAAGGCCCACAGTGAGTGGGGTCCCCCCACTTCAATCAAAAATCAGGAAACCGTTCATTGACATGCCTAAGGGTCAGTATGATCTGGGGAGTTTTCCAAAAAATACTCTCCAATGACTCTGGGCATGGTCCAGATGACAACTGAAGGTAACCAGGACATAGGAGATTGATTCATAATATGATTGCAAGATTTTGAAGTATTATTGGTAAGTTTCAAATGTAGTAAATTATTGATTCATTTATTAGAGAATGAGGAAATATAATAAATACACTGGAATCTTTTGACAGTAATGAATAGAATAATTTAAAACAAACACAGATGAAAACATTTTTATTAATACTAGGAGAAAGATCTACTGCTGAAAATTTGTCCAAAGCCAGTGGCCTCATTTAGGTCATAGGCAGCTTGTTATAAATGTAAAGGTGCACTCTGCTATTTATACTTGATGGTTTTATCTACATTAACAAGGCATCAGGTTAGTCACATAAGATTGTTGTACCTCATCCACTGGACCCCAAAAAGACCACCGAGAACCCAACACACCAAAATGCAAAAGCAAAGGTTTATGGTTTATTCTGGCTTAAGCTCGGGCTCTCAGACCTCACCAACTCAACGGATCTGATCTGTGAGCCCAGAGTAAGGGAGAGTGGAGCCATTTATAGGTTTTAGAAAAAGAGAGGAGGGGGATACTGAAGATACATTTTGGTTGGTTCAAGGAGCCCGCGCATGCCAACATAATTTTAAACTGATTGGATGTATAAGATGAAGCCCTGGAAGTTTTTTATTGGTAGGTGCTATTCTCAGGGTTGTGGAATGTGCTGACTGTTTTCTGTGGGGCCAGGAGTCTCCATTTTCACCTTATAGGGCAGTTTTCATGCCTGGGCTTGCTTAATTTATAATTTCCTGGAAGGGCGGGGATAGCAGGCAGTGTCAGGGCATGCCAGGGCATGTCTAGGCATGTCTAAAGCAGCAGCCAAGCATTTTACAGAAGCTAAAAGAGCAATTAGTGGGTATCTGGGGGGATTTGGGGTAGCAGGTGAATGAAGAGGGTCTCAGGGTCCTACATTATTAGGAAGATTTGTTTGCAAGATTTACTTTAGCTACAGTGATCATCTATGTGTGGAAGAGGACATAGCAAAAACCACCAACCAGGCAACTCCATAGGCAGGGGGGAGGGCAGCAGTTTATTTGAGAGCAAATGGACCACTGGGCTACCTATGGGGCAGCAGGTAAACAGCAGCAAGAAGCAGCAGCAAGCAGGGAAGTCAGACATCTTTTATAGGCAGTCATGTGGGTGGGTAATTTTCCATGATGTACCCCAAGCAGTTCAACTCAGGATTGGTTAGTCCCTCAATGAGCAGCCGGAATTGCCTGAGGATAAGTTTGAACCCCCATTTTAGAATATTGTGAGCTGTGCCCCCCAGAAGCCTGCCAGGAACCTAACATTCCAGCCTTTTTTTCATGATAAGGGACTAAGGCAAACTTTCTTTAGCTACTTCATGGTGGACAAGGATGTTGGCAAAGAGGGATGTGATCTCAAAAGCCTGGAATGTTGGACTGGAGTGTGGAATTAGGTGGGAGGGTGGTGTTAGGAGACCTGAAGAAAAATTTACTTAAAAGCATCTGGTTCACACATCATTGGGACATCTCATTGATTCTGTCCTGAAAAGACATGGAATGATCATTATTATGAAGAGGATGGATATCAGAGGGGAAGGAGAAATAAGGCAAAAATAGTTACACACAAATTCTAGGCAGAAAACCAGGAGAAGTCAGAACAGGGTGAACTTTCAGCTGGGAGTTTGATGAGGGTGTCTAAGACCATCCATCTACTGGGTTTCTCCTCATTTTTCTTTTGGTTGCCACGGCTAGACTGAAGATTTGCTTTTCATGTACTTTGATAGTTGTTGGAATGACTAGAATCACAATTTGATTTCCCTCCCAAATGACCTCTAGACAGGGAAAAAGAAGAAATTTAGCCATGATTTAATTTTTAGATAAGTATAGGTTTTTTTCTTTTGGTTGCAGGTAGGGACTTCAGAGTTGATAAGACCAGGATTTGAAGTCTGACACCTGAGCAGCATTTTCTTATTAAAAACAAATCATTAGTGAGAAAGTGTCTAAATAGCATCTTATAGGAACTAAATCTAGTGTCTGGGATGTTCAATCATTTGGGCTCTTAAAGAAATATACCAGTCATTTAACTCTTTACTTATACTTTCCTGTGGGGTATTTATGACTATGAGGTTGTCCCAAATAAGCCAATTTGTTTTTACTCTTAAGGTTGGTTGAAGATCTCATCCTCAGCAGTAACATGAGGTTTTGAGGAGGCCCTTGTTCCCTAGGCCTTTCTTTTACGAGTTCCATCTATATGATTATAAGTCAAAGGTCCTTTTAGACCATGGCTGTCTTCACTTGGAAGCAGGGAGGAAAAAGTTTCCTCTGTATTAACCCTCCTCTTTGAAGACAGGACACTTGTTCAAGTCCATCTAGAGGGGTATCCGTGGTCTCCCTGAACAGAACAGGTGACTCACCAGTTACAGGACATTTCAAGAGGATTAACGGCATAGGCCACCATGCCCAGCCTTACAGTAGCTTTTTATTTATTTGTTTTTAAGGATTATAGGAATTTTCTATCCTGCTTTTTCTTTTTAGATATTTTTACTTGTTATTTTTATTTTATGTGTATGAGTGTATTGCCTGAATGTATGTGAGTGCACCCGTGTCCTGCAATGCTGCGGTCAGAAGAGGGCTGCAGATTCTCCTGGAACTGAAGTTAAGGATGGTTTGTAGCTGCCATGTGGATGCTGGAAATCGAACCTGGGTCCTCTGAAAGAGCAGTCAGTGGTATTAACCACTTAGCCATCTCTCCAGCCCCCAATCTGGTGGTAAGTACCATGAAATACATAGTTGAAGCTTAGACAAAATCAAAACATTGAAAGATAAACTTTGACTAGACAAATATTTTGTTCCTTAAACTAGTTGATTAAACTATGAACTTAGAAATTTTAAGGTTATCTATACATAATTTCTGTCTTATCCTTTGTATATCATAACAAACATACACAGACCTTTATCACATATATGTTCTCTCTTTTTTTTTTTTTGCTATTCTGGAAAAATAGAGCCATCAAAATCTTCATACACAAATCCTTCTAAATAAAGTATAACATTTTTTTCACCTTCCCATTTTCTTCTTAATACCATGTGACATAATAACATTAACAAATAACATTCAATCTGTTTTGAGAATTTTCTTCCTGGGGATACTAAGCAATATTTATCTCATTAATAAGGTTCTAGTGTCAAACCAATATTTGATTACATTAAAGTTTTCCCTGGAGATCCAGTTAATAATTTACTGAGTTTACATATAGAGATGACTGAGGGGTTACTGAGGTATAGGGGTCACCTGAGAGTAGTTGCACTGGAAAATCTTTAGCCAGTATGGACATTGACTTTCCTATAACTTCATGGATTAAGCCTTCTCTTTTTAGCCTTCCCCTGATTCCATACGGTGCTGGATGGCTTTAGTGTCATCCTAACACACCTGGGTTGAGGGAGCCTCAATTGGGGAATTGCTTCCATTAGACTGGCCTGTGGCCATGCCTGTGGGGTATTTTCTTGATTGTTGAGTAATGTGGGAGGGCCTATGCCACTGTGGGTATTTCCACCCCTGGGCAGGTAAGCCTGTGTTGGATAAGAGAGCAAGCTAAGCAGGGGCAAGGGGAGCAAGCCAGTAAGCAGTGATTCCCCATGGCCTGTGATCCAGCTCCTGACTCCTGGTTCCTGCCCTGAGTTCCTAAGTTGGGCTCCCTGATGAACTGTGACCTGGGAGATGTAAGACAAATAAACCCTTTCCTCCCCATGTTGGTAGTGGTCAGAGTATTTTCTCACAGCGATGGAGAAACAAACTAGGACACATACTTTAGTCCTTCTCAAATTCAGGAGATCATTTGTAATTAGAGCAGAATTACATACAGCTGACTGGGAAGAATGGCTACATACTCAGGTGAGAGTCTAATGACCCTGCTTACCCCTCCTTTAATGAAGGACCACAACTCTTAAGAAGCCCAAATGTGATGATCTTTAGCAAGTAGACACAGATTATATCATGAAGATGGCAGTTATTTGGCTCAAAAGAGCACAGTGCAGTATCATCTTACTAAAAGAAAATGGAATCCAAATAATACACTTAAGATAATAGAATGAGTTAATATTACCCATTTACACACTGTGCTTTAAAAATAGCACCCCGTAAACCTTATAGAAAACAAAAAAAAATTAATAATCTTTCTTAATTTCTGTAGTTCAGAGAATGGTCTGCAGAACTTTGCTTTAAGTTGTAAGGTGTATTCATTTTATTTGTTTGTTTCAAATGTGTTTTGGTTTAAAAATAACAAAAACCGTATTCTCAGTAAAGAATAATTACAAAATCTTAGTTACTAGAATCTGTGTAATATAGAATTAGATATTTATACATAGTCAATATGAATTTGTTTCTTAAAATTAAATTGCTTGGTATCATATTAACTGTTAAGTTAGACTTGATATAACAGGAGAAAGTACCCTCATACATAAATATGTCCCAAATAGAAGAGCAAACTAAAGGAATCCATGTCTAGAACCAAGGAAGGCAGACCATGTCTCTCACCAGCCAGCAACTGTGAATTCTAATCAATGTCCTCCGGATCTCATCATTCCTAGGTACAAGCTATGCTGGAAAGGAAACTCAGGAAGGCAACAGAAGAAACAGGGAGCTATGTTCATCACATAAATCACTATGTTCTTGTTCTGAGAGCACATGTCTCACAGGAGCATGACTCATAAAGTGAAATTTAAAATTGTTAGATCTAGTTAGAAAAGCAGCCGCCTTAGAACCACATGGTCTGAGATCAAACTTCTGATCCCCTCTGCCTGTCAAAAAGTTAATTAAAAAAAAGGTTTTTAAAACCTTGGCAAGTGGGAGCCAGCAGCTTGCCTGGGTAAGTTTGGTTGGTGTGCCCACTGTGTCTTTACTCCTCCAGCCTCATTCACTCTCCCAACTCCCCCACCCCATCTCCCCTCCTAGCAGAGGGACTGGGACATTTCCCCTATTGGCACCCAAGACCTCTGGACTGACCTTTTGGCCTAAACTCCCCACTGATTCCTGATCTTTTGCATCCAGATCAACCCAATTCCTCCCTCTAGTCCCTCACATCCCTCTGAATCTCTAGGCCGACCAGCCTCACAGCTTCCTGGAGCCAGCAGCTTGAATGGGCAAGTTTGGCTGCTGTGTCCACTGCACCTTGACTCCCCCAGCCTCATTAACCCTCCCAGCTCCCCACCCCATCTAACTTCCTAGCAGGGGCATTGGCATAATTCCTGTCCTGGCACCTCAGCCTTCTGGACGGACCTCTTGGACCAAACTCCCCACTGCTTCCTGATCCTTTGCATCCAGAACAACCCAATTCCTCCCTCTTGTCCCCACCTCCCTTTGCATCTCTGGGATGTCCAGCCATAAAGCCTCATGGAACAAGCAGTTTTCCTCGGTAAGTTTGGCTGTGCCCACTGCACCTTGATTCCTCCCAGCCTCATTCACCCTCCCAGCTCCCCCACACCATCTCTTCTCCTAGCAAGGGCACTGGCCCATTTTTTGTTGTGGCACCCCAGATCAGTGGACTGACCTCTTAGCCTAGAATCCCCAGTCCTTCCTCCTTCAGTGCATGCAAACCAACCCAATTCCTCTCTGTAGTCCCCAGGAGCACGTGGGCCTCTTCTCTCCCCAACCTCCCTTTGAATTCCTGAAGGACTGCATCTTTCCTGGGTACTGATCCCAGTCCAGACCAGCCTTCAAATTCCTGAAGACAGCATCTTTCCTGTAGGGATCCAGACCTTAGGAGAAACCATGGGAGCATCTGATCCTCATCCGACTTTGGCCTGGGAACTCCTGAGCAGCAAGTCAAAAGCATTTTGGCCACTCCAATATAAAATCAAAAGAGAGAACCAGAAGCCTAGACCAATCAGCTTTTCATGCCCAACAAGTAAACCACAAAGGCACAAAAAGTTTACAAAATGAAGCAGACCTAAACTCAATAATGGAAGGCTTGAGTCTCACACAAGAACCAGAAACTACAAAAGAGATCAATATGTCAAAGTCAAAGATAAAAAATAATAACATGGAAAACCAAAATAATATACCCCAAAAGTCCTCCAGAGTAGCACAATGAGAACCACCCCCAGAGATAACACAGGACATCGAAATGAAAGGAATAATTATGAAAATAATAAAAGAAGTCAGTGAATTTAAAGAACACACAAAGAAATAAAAAATCAAATGAAGATTGGGATATACGTCTAAATGAATTCAGAGAAGTTAGAAATATTGAAGAATAATCAGGCTGAAATGAAGAAGTGAAACATTGAGAAGCCAATTAGAAATGACAGGAGAAAGCCTCACCAATAGGATGAATGAAATGGAAAACAGAATATCAACACTGGAAGGTAAATTGGATGAAGTAGAACACTTAAGCAAAGATTATGAATAATTTAAGAAACACAAGAATGGAATATGTGGGAATCGTGTGACACCATAAAAAGACCAAACTTACAACTCATAGGCATACAGGAAGGAGAAGAATCTCAGGATAATGGTATAGAACAGATCTTCAACAGGAATGTAGAAGAAAAATTCCCCAAATTAAAGAAAGACATGCCCATACAAATACAAGAAGCATATAGAACACCAACCAGAAAAGAAACTCTCCACAGCACATCATAGTAAAAACATTAATTGTACAGAACAAAGAGAGAACACTGAAAGCTGCAAAAGAAAAACAAGTCACATATAAAGGAAAACCCATCAGAATTGCAACTGACTTTTCAGTACAAACTATGAAAGCCAGAAGAGCCTGGACTAAAGTATCCCCAGTTCTAAATGACCACAGAAGCCAACCCAGATTACTTTGCCTGACAAAATTTCTATTTTAATCAAAGAGGAAAGAAAAATCTTCCATGATATAAATAGGCTGAAAACATTCATGTCCACAAAACCAGCCTTTCAGAGAGTTCTTGAAGCAATACAAAGAGCTGAAGAAATGAATGACTATATCCAACAGCTTATGGAAAGAAACTCAATAAAGATATAACTATGGAAATGCACAGCTACACCAAGAATGTGATCAGGAATCATAATGACAGGAAGCAAAACATGCCTTTCATTAATAACTTTAAATATCACTGGAGTGAACTCGCCAGTCAAAAAGACACAGACTAGTTGAATGGATTAAGAAGCAAAACCCATCTTTTTGTTGTCTGCTAGAAACTCCTATTACTTTCAAGGACAGGAGCTACCTTAAGGTGAAAGGATTGAAAAAATTTACCAAGCGAAAGCAACCCTGAGAACTTAGAGCAATGCTGGGGGCATTACTATACCAGACTTTAAACTTTGTTACAGATCTATTCTCATAAAGCAACATGGTACTGGCACAAAAATAGACCTGTAGATCAATGGAACAAAATTGAAGACCCAAATATGAGTACATGAAATTGTAGCCACCTGATATTTAACAAAGCAGCCAAAAATATACACTGGAGGAATGACAACATGTTCAGCAAATGGTGCTAGCAAAACTGTATCTCCACTTGTAGAAGAAT
>NW_008353213.1:176015-178164 GCF_000622305.1 Nannospalax galili | reverse complement strand
TTTTCTAAACGGGATATCAAATGCTCAGGAAACAAGGTCAAAGATCAACAAATGGGACCTCACTTAAATAAAAAGTGTCTGTACATCAAAAGAAGCAACCAAGGAAGTAAAGAGAAAACTCACAGAACGGGAGAAAATCTTCATTAGCAACACTTCTGGCAGTGGTTTAACATTTAGAATATATAGAGAACACACAAAGGAAAAAAAAAAAGAATCAAGAAAGAAAGTAACCCAATTAAAAGATTTAACAAAGAATCCTCAAAAGAAGAAATAAAGACAGCTAAGAAGCATCTTAAAATGTGTTCAACATCATTTGTAATTAGGGAAATGCAAACTAAAACCACTTTAAGATTTCATTGTACCCTGCTCACAATGGCTAAGATCAAGAGAACAAATGATACTAAATGTTGGCTAGGATGTGGGGAAAGGGGAACGCTCATTTATTGCTGGTGGGATTGCTAACTTGTTCAACCCCTATGGAAAGCTGTGTGGAGAACTATTAAAAAACTACAAATGAATCTACTATTTTACCCAGTTATACCATTCCTTGGCATATACCCAAAGAAATCGTCCTGTTGAAGAGACATTTGTACATCCATGTTTATTGCTGCTCTTTTCACAATCTTTTTTCACAATAGCCAAGAGATGGAAGCAACCTAAGTGTCCTTCAATGGATGAGTATTTAATGAAAATGTGGTTCATTTATACAGTGGAGTTCTACTCAGCAGTAAAGAAAGATGAAATCATGAAATTTGCAGGTAAAAGGATGGAATTAGAAACTGTTTTACTAAGTGAAGTAATACAGACTCAGAAAAAGAAAAGACGTATGTTCTCCCTCAAATGTGGATCCTAGCACCAAATCCTTATCAATGAGTATGTATCCTGACATAACTACAGGACACATGATAATGGAAAGGAACAAGGGAAGTAAAGGAAAAGAAAGAACATGAAAGAGCAACAGTAGGAGACAGGTGTTAATATGGGAGATATGAATATAAATGGGGTTATTTACATGGGAGGTCAAAGGAAGGGTTATATAAGGAAACTTGCAGATAAAGGAAAACAAGGAGCTCAACAGAGTTGGGACCATAGGAAAAGGGTATTGTTAAGGGAGAAATGGGAAAAACAGGGGCACTTTAAATGGGGAAACCATGTTGGAAGGGTTAGATAATGAGAGAGATAAATAATGCCTAGCTGATTTTATAAGATGGATTTATAAGATGGATTCAGCACTAAAGAAAGATGAAATCATGAAATTTGCAGGTAAATGGATAGAACTAGAAACTGTTTTACTAAGTGAAGTAATATAGACTCAGAAAAAAAAAGACGTATGTTCTCTCTCATATGTGGATTCTAGCACCAAATCCTTGCGTGAGTTAAAAAGAAAAAAACAAAACAAAACAAAAAAAAAATACAGAGGGAACCATATTAGTCCAAAAACCTACTGACAAATTATACATGCAACTAGCTCAAGGAACATAATATATGTCTAGTTAAGCTTTATCTGATAACATTTTGTTTTTGCCCAATTTTGTCTACATAGGGAATGGTAAATAAAAGTACCAGATTGGTGGACCTAAACTTCTTGGATGTTTAATTGCCATATTTTGAGGCCCATACTCAACTGGTCTGAGGTATTTAAAGGACAGTTTTTGCTCCTTTCCATGCAAGTTGACTAAGCTCCAGGGGACTATGTAGCATCTGTCAAAATGTCCTGTAACTGTGGTGAGTTACCTGTCCTCTTGATCAAGGAGGCCATGAAGACCCCAACAGACAGACTTGAATCAGTGTGCATTATACAGAGAGGAGGGTCAACACAGAGGAAACATTTCCCCCATGCTTCCAAGTGAAGCCAGCTACAGTTGAGAAGGACCTTTGACTTACCTTCATATAAATGGAACTGGTAAAAGAAAGGAGCCAGGGGCTCATCCCAAACCCATGTGACCCCCAAGGAACAGATCCTTAAACAACCTTAAGAGTAAAAATAAATTGGTTAATCTGTGCCAACTTTAAGGTCTTAAACACCCAAAAGGAAAGTATAACCAAAGGTTAAAGTGATCACTATAATTCTTTAAGAGTCCACGTATATAGCTAAAGGCTACATAACAAGAAACAATGCCAGACAGGAGATACCTTCCTTTGAGTTGTT
>NW_008353213.1:170500-175636 GCF_000622305.1 Nannospalax galili | reverse complement strand
TTATCTATTGTTTAATTTTGTATTTGTTAAGATATAATCCCATGTACATAGAATTAAAAGTCATTGTAGTGCTGTCATTATTTATAATTTCTAATATGAATTTATATTAATTTTTCTCAATTTAATTTGTTAGTAGAAACATTATATGTAAAACATATTCAGGTTGTTCTGAGCAATTAAAGGAACTCATCTTACAAAAAAGAAAAAGAAAGTCACAAAAAATAAATAAACTCTTAAGGGCTATAAGTAAACCAGGATCTCTACTAATCCTGATCCAGGCCCAATTCAAGGGCCATCCAACTCAAATGGAGGAAGAAACAGTGATTCGTGCTAAGGCAATTGCTTCTGGCCTCGCTGGTGAAGTTTGAACCCTGAAAAATATAGAATGCAAAGCCAGATTTCAGTGAGTTTCCCAATGAAGAATTAGAGTGGCCTGTTAATCCACTATTGATGAGAACTTTTACTTCTAGCTTTAGACATTGATTTATGTCCTAATGATACATATTATGAAGAAACATTGTGTCAGTTTTGTATATCTGAACTTGTCCCTGTAATGATGACTTTGTGTTTTGTTTTTTTTTGTTTTTGGATTTTGTTGTTGTTGTTGTTGTTGTTTTGGGGATAAAACAAGACATTCAAGTCTAGAGAGCTTCTGAAGAGTTGGGGTTTAATTAGCTCTTAGTTTTGGAGACAAAATACCTCATAATTAAGGGCCGCATATATTCAAATGGGTGAAAAATTCTTGGATGTTTCCAACATGTAGGATGCAAAATAGATGAAGGGCTTGAGTAAAGTACTTATAGTTGTTGACAGGATTCCAGCCATGAATATGTTTTGGGCACATGCCATTATTCATCCAACCACAACTCTGCATCCCCACATGCTGACTACTGTCTGTTGGAGCTTTGATATGAAATACTTCTAGATACTTAAGGGTTGAAGTCTTGTTTGGCAGCTAATGTATCTAGACCTTACTTTTTAAGTCTCTCAATTGCTAAGATGACATGTTTTGTGATATTATTCTTTGAAATTCAACATTCAAATATGCAGATCGAAAATAAAGGAGACCATGTTCTGCCATGTTTTTTCTTTTGTGCCTATGTAAAAATAAAGACAGAATGTAGACCATAGGATGTATAACAGTGGAAAGACAGTGGAAAGAGGTCATGCTCTGGTACAGGTGGAAAATTTGAATTTCAACTCCTGCACATTAGTAGGACGGTCTCACTCAAGTCACCCAAGAATCTCTCTCTCTCTCTCTCTCTCTCTCTGTCTCTCTCATTCTCTCTCTCTCTCTCATCTCTGGCATAAACTGAACATCTTCTTCCCATTGTCCTTTAAATCAATCATTTCTGCATGACAGGAGCCTAAAATCAAAGCACTAATTGACCAAGGGTTAAAACCTGTGAAAGTGAATCAAAATAAATCTTTCCTCTTTTGAGATGTTTTCCTCAGATACTGGATCACAGTGGTGGAAAGGTGACTTAGCCCTTCCTCTGGAGTAAAATAGGAAATCATGAAGCAGCTATATGGAACAAGATGCATGGAAGAAATTTAAGATCTTTTTTCATTGGTAGGCTTTAAAGAGTAGGGTCAATTTTCTCAGAATTCTAATATTCACTTCGTGACATAAACCTCTTTGCTAAAAGCATATTAATTTTGTGAAGTAGAAAAATGGAATCACTGCTGAAATAACTTGTCTTACCTAAGAGAAGTTATTCTTTAAGAGAAATAAAGCAATTTTTTAATTTTTTCTTGTTCTTTCCTTTTCTTCCCTTATTTTTACTTTTCAATAACTTGTTAATTTGACTTGTGTTGGCTTGGGAATGCTTAGATAGGTAAGAGTAGTCTAGAATGTGTGAGGTTCCTTCCCCACCATTTTGTGTGCAAGGCATTTAAATAGCTGCCGCCATGCCTGGATTATGCAATGCTAGGCTGCCTTAAATATTCACTTCTTAAAAACTTAATGCTTCTTGAAGGATCATGTACTTAGAACACTTGTGGGTATTGTGTTATGTACATAGAGCTTTATTTCATAGTAGATATATCCAGTCATTCAAATGTTATGTTTTATTTTTCAATATATAGAATTAATAAGAATTCAGAGAAGAGATATCTCACAAGATTAGAGATTTATGTTTTCTTAGATCCAGTATCCTAGCTAGACAAAAGTCTTCCATTGCTATGAGAATATGCAAATATCCTGTGAGGGAAAAATAAAGGAGTGATAGGAAATGAAGATGGAGAAAATGGCCTGTTGGCATGTGAGCTACAGATTGGATAATTGGAGCTGAAATCTGTAATGAAGAACAAGAAACTGCCTGAATATAGTGCAGCTCTGTCATCCTCTGTTGATTGCTGGCCCTCAGGATGCTTACTTCGGGGGAATTTTTATGTGAATCCCGTCCAAATCCCATCCATCCTCACCAACCACATTGAGTATCCAATACCATGATACCTATTTGGGACCACCTAGCTTATTGAACCTAGTTTGACTGCAACAAGCACACGCAGCGCTTCCACATTCATTCCTTAGTACTTCTCCATTCACTTCACTTGATCTCCTCCCACCTAGACATAGCCATACATACCTGGGTTCTCTTGGGAGCCAGGACACATTTGCTGATGGTAGAATATTTAGGTGAACATAGAGTGAAAGATGCAGGAGTGGATCTTAATATGGCCAAGTATTATACGAAATTTGCATAAATTCATTAAAAATTAATTTGAAAAACTTGAATGGATGCTTTTCAGAAAGAACCTCCACTTCTAAGGCAGTGTCTTATGTTAAGTTGTGAGAGAATGTATGAGCAGTAATATGAGACTTCTAAAGAATATCAGGAATGGACTTGTACAATTGTGTGCAGAGCTACAATGGGACTTCATACTCTTCTGATAAGACCTGAGAATATGCTTGACTGTTGATGTAGTTTTTGGAGCTTATTGGAAAAAATATTGATATATGCAGGAACTAATTTAACTTAGCCTGAGTTAACAAGGCTGCTCTTTACATATAAATCATAACTATTTGTTTTCTTTACCACTTTTTATTTATCATTTTTAGTATTTTGTGCATATGAATATATTATCTGCATACATGTAAGTGTACCATATTATGCAATGCCCAAGAAGGTCAGAAGAGAGTGTTAGATCCCCTGGAACTGGAGTTAAAGGTAGGTGCAAGGTGCCTTATGGGCAATGGAAATTGAACCCGGGGCCTCTGTAACAGCAACCAGTGCTCTTTGTCATCTCTTCATATCTCTTTACTGCTTTTTAATTTCACCCAAAAAGTAGACTGGAACCTGAGAAAACAAGAATCATTTTATGCTTGATAATATCCACATGCTCCAAAGAAAGGAGTGAATAACATTGCCTCAGATTTCTGGGATTGTTTCAGAGGATATTCCACTGTCCTTGATGGAAATGTGGCAGAAAATCAAATATAGGAATAGGAAGTATTAAAAAACCTGAAACGCACAAAAATTCAATAAAGAGAATTTAAAAATTCCTGATTACTCATAGGCTTGGATGTTGAAGCTGTGCTTTGTCCAACAGAGAGGAGCATGCTCTCTACAGACACACCTATGCTGCTATTGTCTGCCTTGGACACATGGGGAACACTTGGCCTGTGTTGAGCCTTAAAGATGAACTCAGCCAAATCCTCCAACTGTTTCAAACCCTGCCAGTTCCTTCTGATTTGGATGTGATCTGGACCCACCTCACCCCACAGACTTATAATAGTCTTTTTGTACCCCAGAAGGTGTTAGTTATAATCAAAACACAGCATAGACATGAAGGACACTTCTCAGCTCCTGGGGCTTCTGCTGCTCTGCTTTTCAGGTAAGAAAGGGAAACGGGATTTTTGTCCAGTGTGGGCAGTGCTGTGTGTCTTTCTAAGAGACTCACCATCTAACAATATTATTCGGTATATATTTGTTGTATGTTTCTCCTCTCAGGTGTGAGATGTGACATCCTAATGACTCAGTCTCCATCCTTGCTGTCTGCATCTCTGGGAGATAGAGTCACCATGACTTGCAAGGCCAGTCAAAGAATTGGTAATATGTTAGCTTGGTATCAGCAGAAACCAGGGGAAGCTCCTAAACGCCTGATCTATGATGCATCTGCTCTGGAATATCAGATCCCATCAAGGTTCAGTGAAAGTGAATTTGGTAGGTTATACACTCACAATTAACAACCTGGAGTCTGAGGACATTGCCACTTACTACTGTCAACAGGGTTATAGTACCACTCCCACAGTGATTCAAGTCATAACATATAACTCCCAGGGAAGCATAAGTGCAAGGCTGTGCTGCCCAGCTGCTCCAAGTGGTGTATGCAACTGCACCTTTCCATTGAAAGCCAGTTATGGAAAGTTTCTGGGAGGTTTTGAAGAAAATTGTCAGACAGGGTGCTCTGCATTTAAATCTCTTTCCTCCTTTTCAGTCTCAGAAGCACAGACAGGAAAAAAGTCTCTACTGATTTAGTAAAGGATTCAGACACTGACATATGAAGTATATAGTTTTGATATAACTGTTACTTCTATGCCCATTGAATAATGGAAGTCAACCTAATCATCAGCTTTTAGAATTACTTTTAAATGTCTTAATTCAGGCAATTGTACTAACCTATTGTCATTAACTGTGCTCTAAGGAAAACTTAGAGTATAAACTAGGGCTCTTTGAAGTGAATGTTCATCTACTGGAGGCTAGTCAGCCTATCTGAAGTGATTCCCTTAACAAAGATCTACTTCACCCAGCAGTAAACAGTTGCCAATTGCTCCTCATTTAGTGTTGGGACTTACTCTCCATTTCCCTTTTACTGTTCTGGGATTTTTGTCTGATTGAGTAGAGGTCTTGTGCATGCTGTAACCCTTGTTGTAAGTTCATATGAGCAAGTTACCAGTGGTGCAAAAGCCTCTATTTTCTTTTTTTTTAAAAAGTTTTCTAATATAGTTAGCTATTCAAATCTTTTTCTAAATTAATAACAACATGATTAGAAAAAGCATTTCATTACAGCTTCAACATATTCAGTTTTCAGAACAAGGATATATCTCTTTCAAAAGTGGCTCTTGATCAAGGAGGCCAAGGAGACCCCACATGATGGACTTGAACCAGTGTCCAGTCTATAAAGAGGAGG
>NW_008353213.1:168493-169676 GCF_000622305.1 Nannospalax galili | reverse complement strand
TTAGACATTTTCTTTTTAAAAATTTCTTTAAATTTTTTTTTAAATAACAACATGATTAGAAGAAGCAGTTCATTACAGCTTTAACACATTCAGTAACACACTCCAGAGAAAAAATAAAAAAATTAAAAAAGTGGCTGTAAATTTTTACGTTCACAGTTGAATTAATATGGTTATACAATATTGAAGTCAATATAACCACTATAAGATGTAGAAATTGAATGAGGTTTTAATCTTTAAAATAGATCTGCATTTATTTTCAAAATATACTGTTTCATACAGAAAAACTCATTTTTAATGCTAAGACTTAGATGTTTGTACATACATCTCTAATCTCTATGTATCTGATTATTACTAGTCACAGTCAGTTACACTTGGATCCTTGGCACCAGAATATGGATATAAAGCCATCAGGTTGATTTCAATTGTAATGTTTATCTCCTCTGCTAATTAACATGAAGTCAATTTTTATGCTTCCTTCTCAAACATGTCTTTTTTAAATTTTTTTAAATGTATGTATATCATACAGAACTTCCCACACAATCTTATTCATCTATATACCCACTTCCCAAATGGCACCTGCCCCCTCCCACAAACTGGAGCCCATATACTCTGTCATCCCTGTTACAGCCCCCTGTGTTTCAGTGCCCCCAGCTATTCCAGAGTGCTTGTCAATCTGCTGAATCTGGTCAGCCTATCTAGAGATCCTTGTTTTAGGAAGATCAGCTGTTTGTCATCTAGCAGCAATTAATTGTCAATATTCCTTTAGGTAAGGTTGGAGTCTGCTGTTCATTTTCTCAGTTCTATGCTGGGTTACTGTCTGGAAGTCTTTTGGGTCACCCTGGCTAATAACTCAAAGGAAGGTATCTCCTGTCTGGCATTGTTTCTTGTTATGTAGCCATTAGCTATATATACGGATTCTTAAAAATTATATTGACCCCCATTACTCTTTGGTTATAATTTCCTGTTCAGTCTTTAAGATCCTACAATTGGCCATAATAAAATAATTTATGTTTACTCTTAAGGTCATTTGAGGATCTGTTCCTCATGGATATCATGTGCTTAGGAGGAGCCCCTGGCTCCTTTCTTTTACCAGTTCTTTCTATGTGAAGATAAATCAAAGGCCCTGTTTGACCATGGCTGGCTTCGCTTGGAAGCATGGAGGAAATGTTTCCTCTGTGTTGAC
>NW_008353213.1:153815-168452 GCF_000622305.1 Nannospalax galili | reverse complement strand
TCTCCACAGCCTCCTTGATAAGGACATTTTGAGAGATGCTCATATCCCCCTGGAACTTAGTCGACCTAGGAGGGAAAGAGCAAAACCTGTCCTTTATGTCCCTCTCTCCAAATTAGTATATACCTCATAGTGTGGCTATTAAACATCCAAGAGGGTTAGTTCCACCATTCTGGTACTTTTAATTACCTTGTGCCATGTATATACAGCTTGGGCAAAGACCACACACTCTCAGATAAACCTTGCTAGACATATATTGTATTCTTTGATCTTCTTGTATATATAATTTGTCAGTAGGTTCTTGGACTAATATGGTTCCCTCTGGTTTTCAAAACTAGTTGGGCATTGTTTATCTCTTGCATTGTCTAACCCCTCCATCATGGTTTCCCCAATTAAGGTGTCCCCATTTTCCCCCTTTCTCCCTTAATAATACCCTTCTCCTAAGTTCCTACCTCTCTTGAGCTCCTTCTTTCCCTTTTTCCCCTAGGTTCCTTGTGTACCCCCCATTTCTCCCTTAATCAACCCTGGGTCTTACGATCTTTCTGTTCCTTTTTCCACAATGTTCCCTGAGCCATGGGTGGGTAAGTTTTAATATAGGAATCCAATCCAGGGACACACATTCTGCTGTCTCTTATTCTCTAAAGCTTAGCCATTTGTGGCTTTCTGTTTGTATCTTACATGAGTAAGTTTTATTGGTGAGAGTTGTGGTATACTTTTATATTTTTTCTACTCACTGCTCCACCATGTTCCGTGAGTCTTTGGTAGAGCTTCCATTGTACATGTGTCACTTAAGATTTGGCATCTCTCAGACATATTATCTGTTCTCTCTTTGTGACCAGTTGTGGAACTCAGTTATAGCCTCAATCTCTTGAAGAAAATTCTTTGATGAGTGGTGAATGGCATACTCTAATTAATGCATAGGAAGATAAGGGCATATTATCAGGTTCTACATCCTGGATGCTAAAAACACATGAAAATGTACTTTGGGGATCTAAATAAAGCATATTCAGGGAGTAAAATTGCCCTGTATTAATCCAGTGTGGCCTAAATATGATCATATGTCTTTATAAATGAGTGACCAAGAGAGTTTGTCACAGAAAGAATAGGGGAAGTCTGTTGGAACAATGAAGACAGATATACAGTGATATGGGAAATGGAAGGAGAGCTGCAGTCTCCACAAGCTAGAGAAGTCAAGGGAAAGTTTTATTTGTTTGTTTTTTGTTTTTTGTTTTTTTGAAACTGCCTTACTGACTTTTGTTTTGTTTTGTTTCTTTTTTAAACGTGAGTTTTGCAAATTTCACTTAATATATTTAGATAGCCCATATGAAACATGCTTATTACCTCCTGCAATTGTGTGTGTGTGTGTGTGTGTGTGTGTGTGTGTGTGTATGGTGAGAGAGTGAAAGAGAGAGTACTATAGAGTCTAATATATGTCTATGTATGTCCAAATGTCCTTCTGTGTAGGTCATTCTGGACTGTTCACATGTGAAGAATGAAGAGGAGGACCTCAAATATCGTACTTCGTCACTCTTTACCTTATTATCTTTTATAGTGCTTGTCACTGAACCTAGAGCCAGGAAAGCAGGCAGAAAGATACACATATGGTCATGCTTAGCTGATGATAAGAAGATGGTGATTCAAATTAAAATATTAACATTAAAAATTTTTAAATAAATATTAATTAAAATATTTTTCACAGAAAGATATTTTTCTGAGTCATCACCCCATTCTCTCTCTGTTGAACATTCTACTGCTGCCCATAAATGCACTGTAGGAATTTGTTGTACCAGAATAAAAACATCGAAGCCCAGACTACATGTAGTGAGGCAAAAAATAGTTCAATGTAAATATTGATGAATTTTCAACTGAAATGACACTTTATCACTAATCGTATTAATGCTGAGATTTTAAGGCTATATGAAAATAAGTATTCTGACAAAACATATTTCACTGTGGTTCATATGGGTAAACCTTCAGCTCCTCCTTTGATATCTTCAGTGATGCATATCAAAGAAGAGGAAATTTGTCCTGTTTTTGTTCTGACTATAGATCAGCGAGTGCTGGGATCAAATCTGAACCCAGGACTTTCTGAAATTATGATCTTTCCATCACAGAAATTACCCATGACCTATACAGTGGTAGGTAAAAGAAAATAGAATATAAAGTAAAATTCTCATCCTATCTGCATAACCCACAGCGGTGTCCGAGTTGAGGCAACTGCAGAAGAACAACTGAGTCTGAAAAACATGCTTCCAGAAATCCTGGTGTTGATGGAGAGCTGACAACAGTTTTATTATCAGGTTCAGTACCACAAAGTGAAGTCTAGGATCACAAAAGGAGGAATGGTATTTAAGTATATGCCAATATTTTCAAACCAAGCAAACATAAATAAAAACTCCTTTTAATATGCGCAAATGTCCTAGAAGGGTCTGCAACTTTCTTTGTAATAAGCCACCTGTAATAAACATGTTGATGTTCATTTCTGGACTAATTTTGAGACATAACAAATTTTTATTGAATCCTTTCCTTTAGAGTTATGCATGCAATTTTAGAGTCAGAATAGGAGAATTGAATTCTCACAAGCAAATATGGACAGATGTGAGGAATGTGGTAAGCACTTCAGAATCATAATTATAGAGGCCATGCAGATTGATCAGTATGCCAATTCTGGGTCACCAACATAGACTAAGGAACCCATGTTTACATAGGTTTTACTCAGTGGAAGGTGAGCTCTGGTGAAGCAAGAAACAGAAGGTTCCCCCAATTCTAGCTCTGTCATCCTAACCATTTGATGTCCCTTTCCTAAGCCAGTTAATAGCTTTCCTGGTGTCTAATTTGCTACATTAATGGAGGACCTCCTTTAAATATATACAATTCTTCAGATTTTAATTTATGAACACAACATGATAATTTAAGCCTAGTGTCTCATGGATAGTAACCTCTGAACTTAGTAAATTTAAGGGGAACTATAATTATATGTGTGCTGCTCAACCTGAAGAGGATGGTAGCAAGTTAAAGATGTGAGGACCTTTTCTGATCACTTCTAACAAACCTTTTCAGTGTCTTTTAAAACCTGAAAGCCTCAGAGAAATGCTCTCGATGGATAGAGAACTCACAGGAGCACATGAGGCAACCTGGCTTCAAATGCCATTGGAGTTTATGTCACAACTTCAGTCATTCTTGGGGGAAGCTCATCACAGTGTAGTCACTAATAAGTGGCATCTTCTTCAAATTTTTGGCTGCTTATGGTGTGATCTATCCCAGATCCACTACCACAGAATCTCAATGGGACTTTAGATTCAAAGTTGCATGCCAATAGATCAGGAACTTAGCAGATTTCCCTGGTTTCTGCTCATATTGACATAAGTACCTGCTGATATCTTGAACTCATTGGCAAAAGATGCTGACTCTGATTGTTAAAGGTGCAGAGAGCAATGATGATGGCTGGTTATCTGGAGGTTACATTTCACTCCTGGGGTTCCAACCATGCAACAAATGTGTTCTGTTAAGCATTATCCAAGAACAATTGCCTAAAGAACCAGGCAGCATGGAGCATATTGGACAAAGAAATTTCCAATTGTTATCTTTTCTTACCTGATAACCACAGAATCTCCTAGAATCTCTACATTTCCATAGTCTACAATGAAAATATTACTGCTATCTCCATAGAGAACTCATTTCTCAATGTCTGGGTTTAGGAAAACAACACCTAAGCAGGGTGATCAGGGAAGTATGTTGAAGTAAGTGCAGATGCCCTCTCTGATTGAGCTGCAGCCTCAGTGGGTTCCAGAGGTAACCATAGGTAGTGTTGTTGATACTTGTTGACTTGGTCGCTCACTGTGATTGACAAAAAGGGGTGCTATTAGGACACCATTTACATGGGGAGAAGTTGCTTGTGCAGGAATACCAACCAGGATGAAAAAGACACCTATGCAGAGGCAGAGAAATGGTTACAGAATGGATAGCTGAGGGGAGTAACACCATGAGTTCATGTTGGCAAAGATATTTCCTAGTGAGGTATAAGTTGTTGATATAGAGATTGTACTTTGACAAGAGGATTAGTCAAATAAATAAATATAATATAGTAAGATGGTCTGAAAGTTTTAGTTAATAAAGGCCCATGCTGATCAACCCTGACTACTTGATTTGATTCCTAGAATCCATGTAAACATGTAAGGTGAGGGCTGACACCGTAAAGTGGTCCTTTGACCTCCACATTTGTGCAGTGGAATGCATACCCACCCATATCATGCACCCATGTGCAGACATTGTTTCCCCAGTACCTGTGGATGTTACTGTCTTTGGAGTCTGTGTATTTTTCATGGTAATTATGCTAAAGTGAGGTCATTTTGTGGGTAATAGTATGACATGCTTGATAGCCTTATAAGAACAGGATATTATGACTCACAGATAGCAGAGGAAAGACTATTGAATACATAAGAAGACGGTGTGCTACAAGCCAAGCAGAAAGGTTTCAGAAGACACCTTCACTGCTGGCCCCCATTCTCTAAATCACAGCATCCACATCAATAACATAATACAATAATACATATCTGATATTTAAGTTGTCACTCTAAGCTCTTAAACATTCAGCCAGAGTTCAGATAAGGGCTCCTGTGGGCCACCATCAGGCAGGGGAGCTAATGTCATTGGAGTGTTGCTTGGGGAGAGGAAGTCATTTTCTTCAGTGATGCAACCTACTGGTGAGTTCCTGATGATCCAGTGGATACCTCCCCATGCATGCTCATGTTGGTGACACTGGTTAAGCCCAACAAGTCAGAAAGTAGCAACAAAAACAGAACAAAAACCCATGAAAGTGGGTTAGTAAGTTTGAGGGCTGATTGGGAGGAGATAATAAGAGAGGCTGATAGGAGAGTATGAGTAGAATTTATTATACACATCATGAAATTGACAAATAACAGATCAATTAAAGCAATACAATTCAAAAGTTTAATTTAGTAACAGGTCAGTTGACTTATTATATTTGAAATTAATATGAAGAATGTTGGAAATATATCCTAATGCTGATTTCTTGGTTTCATGGTTTTATTGTTGTTACCTAGGAGAAGGTCATTGGTAGGAATCTTAGTAAATGGTGTGATCATCAAATCTTCAGTTTTACTCTTAAACAAGCCCAGTAGAAAATACTAACTTTGTTCTGTACTTTAAGCTTTGAAAATATAATAAATTTCAAGACTTTAAAAGAAAAATGATTAGTTGTCAAAAGAATACCTAATAGCATTATTAATATTTATTTTTAAATGTTATAGGACCACTCTTTCATAACTTGGTGTGTTATGGACACCATTTGTGCTCCAGATGATCATGAGTTGGATGTCTGCTTTTCCCTGTGGTTGTAATAAAATATGGAGTTATCTTTTGACACTGGTTTCTTTTTAATGTGGTTACATCATTTAGCTCTAGCCCTAAGAAAGAATTCTTGTGATTCCCTTGTTGCATCAGTTCTCATATTAAGCATGCTATAAGCTCTTCGAATCTCAATAAATCAATTTGTCCTAGAATGATCATTTGTCTCTTTACTATTGTTGCAACAAATTAACAGAGTCTCTCCACAATATAAGGCAAATATGGGACTAGAGTGATGGCTCAGCTGTTAAGAACACTGGCTGCTCTTGCATAGGACCTACGTTGAATACCCAAGACCATCATGGAAGTGAACTTCTGTCTTTAATTCCAGTTCCAGAGGGGTCTGATGCCCTCTATTGACCTCTTCAGGTAAAGCATGACTTGGGCGCACCTACCTACATATAGGCATTATATCAGTGTACATAAAATAGTATTTAAATAAGGGGAAAAGAGAAAATATGTTTATTTTGCCAACAGATTCAGAATCTGAAAATCTAAAATTTCATGGCCTCATGTGTTCTGCCCCTGATGAAAGACCCTTTCATTATCACAACATTGTAGATAAAATAATGGTGGTGAGTCACCTACGGGGTAGAGATCATATTACAAGAGAGAAATTCAAGCTCTGGGAGAGGAAATTTCATCTGTCATCAGGAAAGCTGCTCATGGAGGAAAGTCTCATCTGAGCGTGCTTCATGTGCACCACCGAGGAAGATATTAAACAACTCTCCCCATCTTGACTGTTATAAGTGGGTAGGGTGATCTCACATGCTAAATCTTGACATACAGCTCCTCATGAGGAAACTGGAACAGAACCAGTTCTATTCTTCTCAGCTTCACTGGTAACAAAGGAGGATGCATTCCCCAAACATATAATTATTCTTGAATCCTTCATGTGAGGAAAGAGAGAACATTCAGCTTACAACCACCCAGATAACTGTGCTGCCCAAGCTGGAGCTCATCTACTGTCAAACTTTATTATCATAAATAAAGCAGCAGAGAGACTGAGAGATACAGTTGTTGAACAGTGATAATAATTCCATTCACACTATGGTGTATAAATTTCCCAAGAAAGCAAGCATCAAGAAATGATTTACTGGAAATCCACACAAAGAAAGATCTTGGGACAATGAAGGAGAAAGTTTGGACTAGGTCTCTTGAGTTGGACTAGTCCTTGTTACCAATAGGAAGACAGAGAGGTTGAGGAGCTCCTTATCAAGACTGTAGAAATGACCACCTTGCTGACTCACAAGGAAAGAACTTCAGGATGTGAAATGTGCAGACCAAATATGAGTCGTATCCTGAATTCAGAGAAGATATTGGCGTGCTTTAACTTCCCAGTTATCAGGTCCCAAGCATACATTTGCTTAGACTCTTTCCACGGTGAATATTCAGGATGGAAATAATGGGCAAACAAAATTACTCTCTAAGCATTGAAAAATCACATCTTGTGAAACTTTTCTCTTCCTATACTTATCCATTAACTTCTTTCTTGAAGTCACATAATTTCAGCTATGTCTGATGAGATCATCCCACCAAAATGTTCATTCCAACCTAAATATATTATTGGGTCACCCTGCTCATCTGTGTGCAAAACTTGCTCATGAGTCATATTTAGGTGACTATCTCCAAGTCTTTAAGGAAAAGCCCAGAACTAAGAGTCTAATATAGGACTTCTGCAAAGAGATCCAGATGAGATATTTGGCCACATTCCCTCTGGTACAAAAATGATCTCAGATCTGATCTTAGTATATCATGATGAAGAAATATCTAGAATATATCTTCCCATGTTTTCTTGATCACTTCCCAGCACTACTCTGTATTTAAGATGAGTCCTTCCTTTTAGACATTAGTCATTTCCTGTATGAGAGCTACAGTGGCTGTTTCCAGCTAGGGTGTGAGGCTTAAGAACAATGTCTTTGGAAATGTCTATTCGCTAAAACATACAACAACAAATCAATGAGCATATCTAGTAAAATTGTCTCCTAAAAGAGTTTTTAAATATTTGTATTTGTCTCCACAGAATTACAAGAAAAGGAAGTAAATATTTCTACAAAGAAAATTTTAAGTATTTGAGGGAAGAGACTGAAGAAGACACAAGACATGGAAAGATCTTTATTGCTCATGGATTCATGGAATTAATATTGTGAAATAAACCATCCTACCAAAAGCAATTTATTTCTTTGTTTGTTTGTTTCTTTTTTTGAGACAAGGGTCTCCCTGTAACCTCAGCTGGCCTGGAACTCATGATGTAGAGCTGTCTGGCCTCAAACTCACAGAGATCTGCCTGCCTCTGCCTTCCAAGTGCTGGGATGCTGGGATTAAAAGTGTGTGCCACCACGCCCAGCAGCAATTTATAGATTCACTACAACCCCATTCAAATTTCCAATATCTTTCTTCCCAGAAATTGAAAAATTCCTAAATTTCATATAGAATCACAGAAAGCCCCAGATAACTCAAAGCAATCCTGAGCATAAGGAGCAATGCTGAGGGAATTACCATGCAAAAACAGATATGCACATCCATGGAACAAAATGGAAGACCCAAAATGAGTGCAGGCAGGTTCATCTACAGGATATTGGACAATGGTGCCAAGAACACACTCTGGAGGAAGGACAGCATCTCCAACAAATGTAGGGACCCACATCCCTACAATAAAAAATAAAGACCAACCTTGCCCACTCACCTAGCTGACAATATGCACTTCCTGCCCTTCATACCAGGGACCCTGGAGGTCCTGGAACCTCCAGCTCAGAAGTTCATCTTAATCCCTACCTGAAATGAGAACACTTCTTACACTACATTTGCACATCAACACAGAGTGGTCTCAAGACTGATAAACAAGCACCAATTACTCATCAAAACATAACAAGTTGGGGTGATAACAATCAAAGATGAAAACAGCCAATTCACAAAGGCAAGATCATAAACCCATGAGAAGAATCAACACCAATGACATAACTCTAGACGCCTATGTCTCATCACAAAAACACAAACATGAATAGCCAAGATATTGTCTATTCCATAAATAAGCACCCCAACATTAATATATTTTGAGAACAGCAACCTAGCAGATGCACAGGATAATTATTTGAATATATCAATTACAAATATGCTTAAGGAATTCGAAGGGCATGATTAGGATCTTGAATGAAAACTATAAAAAGAAAAAATAAAACAGTTGAATGAAATAACTACAACAATCCAATACGTGAAATTAGAATTCAGTGGAGGGTATCTGAAATAATGTCATTTTGAAATAAACCTTGAAATGGAAAAGTCATGAAGTTAGATAAGATGCTTAGAGGAAAACTTCACCAATATATTAGATCAAGCAGAAGAAAGAATATCATCTCAAGAGCCTGGAGAGATGGATCAGGGGTTAAGCACAACTTGTAGCTCTTGCAGAAGACCCAGGTTTGAATCCCAGCATCCACATGGCAGCTAAGAACTGTCTGTAACTCCAGTTCCATGGGATCCAGCCTCATCTTCTGATCTCCTCAGGCATTGTACGACATGGGTGCACTTACACAGATGCAGTCAATACATCCATAGGCATAAAAATAAAATAATAAATAAAATATTTTGAGAAAAGAATATCAGATCACAAAGACTGAGTAGATAAAATAGACACTCAGTCCAAGGTAAATCTAAAACAACCCAAAGTGGAACATGGAGGACCTCTGGGACACTATAAAAATACCAAAACTATGAATCATAAGTATAGGAAAAAGGAGAAATCCAGGCCAAAGACATAGAAATGTTTTCAGCAAATTCATAGACGAAAATTCCTAAATGCAATAATAGTGATAACTACCAGGGTTCTAGAGTCTTACAGAATGCCAAGTACAGAGGATCAGAAAAAACTACAATATTATATAATTGCACAATTATAATGTAAAGAACACAGAGATCATAATGAAAGAGAAAGAACAAGTCACATATAAAGGCAAGTACATCAGCATAAGAGCTGACTTGTCAATGGAGGCTGTACAAGGTAGAAAGGCTTAGACCAATGTCTTACATCCAGAAAACAACACATATGTTGCTTTCCATGATGGAAACCTTCTATGAAGCTCTCTGGGACTTCAGTGAAGGGAATGTGATACAGACGTTCCATTTGTGGTTGAGTACTCAAGAGACATTTATACTTTGTGCTGTGCCAAGTTTTGAGTTTCTGTTCAGAAAGCAACTTCTCTGATGAGGGGTGTGAGTAAAGAGATACAAACTTAGAAGCTAGATTTAAACTATGTCCATTTAGCAAAATAATAACAATAGATTGACTATGAAGTCTGTGAGTTCCCCAACCATTTCTCGTATTGACCATGTGTTTACTGCTGTTGAGAGGGCCCTAAATCCAATCAGAAAGCAACTGTTTGCCCCAAAGTATTTATGCCACTATTGTGGCTGTGGACGTATCTTGTCATGCTAATCCTTATTGTAGTGCATAGGTTTCACAGCTGGGCAAGAACATTGATGACATTTCCTGCAGCAGCCTTCCATAGAGCATTCAAATGCCATGAATGCTGGCCAGGAGGCAGGAAGCCACCTGATTAGATCCAACTTAATTTCTCCCATGTCCTCTTTCCAAAATATTTGATATGTTCACAAATTGTGTCTTACCATCAAGTTTTATTGGGCTACCAAAAACGGAGTCATTATGCTTTTTTTAGCTTTCCCCCAGAGATTGGCCTACATATTAGTTGTCCCTGGGCTTGGGAAAGGGATCACTTTACTCAAGAGACACATTCTTTTCAGTACATATTTAGTAGAGTAAAATGTTATGGGGGCACCTCTAGTACCTTTCATGAGATGGAAAATCAGGAAATCATTTTCTCCATTCACCATACCTCTTGAGGTAAAATGTAACAGTAAGCACAGAGCTGAGACAGAGAGCCAGTGTTGGTTAGTGAGAACTAATACCCTCTAGGCAGTACCTCTCTTTCTGGGGTTCCACAATAGCAAGTATTAGAGGTGGGGTATCTCTGGAGGAAAACTATGCAAAGCATATTCAGCTGGAGTTGAAAGCACAGGGTTATGCAGCAGAGACCATCTGGTGCCCTTCTTCATCAGCCGCAGTGTTAGATAAGGTGAAACATGCTTGTGCTACTTGCCCTGAAACACATGAACATTCAGTTCACAGAAGCCATGAACTGAAATAGTACAGCTGATAGAAGGACTATTTCCTTTCCTAACTTAGCTACCTCCAATTTAGTTCCAATTAAAGCCAGGATCAATTTTACTGGAAAATATTTTAGTGGTGCATGAATACTCTAATGAGAAATATGTGTAGGAAGCAGTGAGTAGAAGACAAGCAATTCTGTGCCATGATATTGTTGATTTCATGAAAGAGACAACAAATATTATTCACGTCTTACTTTCACAGCTAACTTTTGAGATTTTTGAGGTCCATGGTAAAGGCTTGAAGGAATATTTATAAAGTGGTGGACCTATTCCTAAATACTTATTTTTTCTAGAAAAGGATAATGTCCCAAACAACATTTCGGAGACACTTAAAGGCATTTCATTCCTATAATCTTATTACATTAAAATTAGAGTCTGTGTGATTTCTATGAGTTTCCATCCAGTTTGGGCTCTGAAATAAGTTCTGTGCAAGAATGAAAGAGACTGAAGTATGGTATAAACTCTCCAATCCCCCCAATACTATCATATCTGCTTTTTCCTTTGCACAGACGATTCTAATGAATTTCTTTCTATAATTTTCTTTCTATAATTTTTCTCTTGAACTCATTCCATATTTTAGTGATTTATTCTATGAAGACCCTTTCTCTGAAGACAGGACATATTTTGGACAGAGAACATGGAGCAATGGAGTTGGAATAGACCTGGAATCCTCCTCCCTAAAGGCTAGTTCTCATAGTTCTGGTGGATACTATGCAGGGTTTATACTATGCATTGAATATCATTCAACGATCCAACCTCATCTTTAAAATCTAGTAACCACAATAATAACCAACAAAGCAAACTATAGTGGTGCAGTTGTGTCACTTTAATTTGGGATTAATCAACACCTATCTCATTTGCCTTAAAACATGCTCTATGGGACAGAACTCATGGGTGATACCATACCCAGCAAAAGACACATGGTTGGAAAGGTTGTAGATCCTAGAGAAAACCGTACCTCTGTCATATCTCTCTACAAATGTAATCTCTTACTGTATGCTAAATATGAATCCTTATAATTAGACAAGTATGCCATCAACACTCACCGAAGAAACTTCTCTTTGTAACAGACAGAGACCATTACATACTTCCACAGCTGGTCATAAATACAGAATATGTGTCTGAAGGATGCTCAGTTCTAACCTTACTGACCCATGGTTCAGGGACCATTGCAGACAAGGGAACAAAAAGACTGTAAAAGCCAAGGGTGGTTCGTGAGCATAAGGAAATAGGTTTTCAGGCCTATGGGAACTTGCTCATATACATTTACAGCAATGGAGTTAGCATGCACATGACCCATGCAAAGTTAATCAGACAAAAATACAGCATACGATCAGGGAAATAAACAGCAGGCCCCAACCTTAGCCAAAGAACTAAGATGATTACTGTTTATTAGCATATATCTTTCAGTACAGGGGGAATAACTGGATGGATACTAATGAAACTTCTTTCATATCCTCATATTACTTTGGAAATTAATAAATCATAGGTTTTAGAGCAATGGGATCTAATGTGTTTCCCCATTGTTGACAAAGAATTGAGGAGGGAAGAATGCATAAAATTCAAATAAGGATAGAGACATAGGTCATAGGTAAAACACTTGCTTACTACATTAAAGGCCTCAGGTTTCAATAAAAAGAAAATTACAACTGAAAAACCTTCAATTTCTGACAGAAATTATCAGGCGCAAGGTTCTGTGTAAAACATACAAATAGCAAAAAACTCATGTTATTCACTGAGTAGGCAGTAATCTTAAAAATTAGTTATGACTCTTTTCTTTTTTTAAGTATTTTACTTATTATTTTTATTTCTTACATTTATGTGTGTATTGCCTGCATGTAGGTAAGTGAATCTGTGTTGTGTAATGCCTGCAGAGGAAAGAAGAGGCTGTCAGATCCCTTGGAACTGGAGTTACAGATAGTTATTAGCTGCCGTGTGGGTGCTGGGAACAAACCCATGTCTTCTGCAAAAACAGTTAGTGTTCTTGACTGCTGAGCCATCTCTCCAGCCCCCTACTTTCTGATTTTTATGCAGGAAAATACCTACAACTTGGGAGCTTTCTTGCTATACATCAGTTTTCAAGCAATAAAAAATGTGAACTAGCTCAGATCCTGGAGACTCTCTGAGATCACCAGACTGGAGCCTCTGCCAGGTGAGCCCTAGGACCACCTGCAATCCCTCCCAGTGCCCCAGGGTCAGGCTTCCCTTCCGCTATTAGGGACTAAAACTCTCATCTCCCATCTCCTCTCCTCAGACCTTGGAACTAGCCATCTGAGGCTTTTACAGTGCTCCTAACTAGCCGGTGCTGCTTCACCCTCCTGAGTAGTCTGTCTGGAACAACCTGGTGCCTATAATGAAAAATGTAGAGGCCTTGACACTTAGTCCATCCAGTCTTTCAAATCCAATCAGAATACAACCAAGATACATCAATAATACAAATAAAGTCAAACTTGAAGTCAGCAGAAAGAGGCTTCAGCTTTTAACAAGAATTACATACAAAAAAATGAAATACAAATCCAAAATTACAATGAAAAAATAATATGAAAATTCAAAATAATATTTTTCTATCATACACCACCAGTCCTGTAGAAGAGATCTACAATTAGATCCCCCTAGAAATAACCCAGGACACAGAATTTAAAAAAAAAATTACAAACACAATCAAAGACTTCAGTGAATTCAAAGAACACACAAATAAACAAATCGAAGAAGTAAAAGAAGATAGGTATAAACTTCTGAATGTCTGCGTTCACAAAAGTGATAGAAATACAGAAGAAAACATGAACTGAAATGAAGTGAAAAATAATTTTAGGCCAACATGAAATGACAGGGTAAAGCCTCACCAATAGAATGAATGAAATGGAAAGTAGACTATTAAGACTTGATGATAAAGTTGAGGAAGTGGACTGTTACAGCAAAGAATATGAACCTTTTTTTTTTAAGAAACAGTAATGGAATATGCAAGAAATGTAGGACACTGTGAAGACACCAAATTTTGCATCACAGGATCAGATGAATGAGTAGAATCTCAAGAAAATGAAACTGATCAAATCTTTAACAGGATTAGAGAAGATAATTTCCCCAAAGTATGGAAAAACATACCTATGAAAATATAAGAAGCACATAGTATATCAAATAGGTCCAGGAAAGAAGGCCCCCCACAGCATATCATATTGAAAACATCAAATGTACAGAACAAAGAAAGAGCACTAAACCCTGCAAGAGCAAAACCACAAATCACATGTAAAGGAAAACCGTCAGAATTACAAGTGACTCTTCAATGAAAATTATGAAAGCCAGAAGAACCTGTTCCAAAATATTCCCCCAATAACTAACCACAGCTGAAAACCTGGAGTGCTTTACCCAGCAAAAATATTTATTATACTCACAGAGGAAAGAAAAAAATCTTCTGTGACATGTACAGGCTGAAAGAATTCATGTCCACCAAACAAGACCTACAGAGAACACTTTAAGCAATGCAAATACTGAAGAAAGTTATGAATATACCAAGAGGCAACAGGTAGAAACTAAAGGACGGGGTTATTGAGGACACAAAATAGGATCATAAATGCAAACCAAAATGAAAGTGATGGTAACTAATATGGATCTTTCAATAACTTTAAATATCAATGGACTATTCTCAGTAAAAAGACACAAGCTAGATAATGGATTAAGAAACAAATGTATCTTTTTATCTTTTTTTTGTCTACAAGAAAACCATCTCACCTTCAATGATAGACACTTCTTTAAATTACAGGATGGAAAAAAATGTCCAAGCAAATTGTACTTTAAACAAGTATGAATTCCAATTCTAATATCTGACAAAATTGAATCCAAACTACAACTAATCAGAAGTGATAAAGGGGATCTGTTCATTCTTATCAAAGGAGCAATTGACCTAGAAGATACAACAATCGGGAACCTATATGCACCAAAATCTGGTGCAAATAATTTCATAGAAAAAAATACTAGAGGACTTTAAGACACAGATTAACCATAACTCAGTAATAGTAGGTAACTTCAGTACCCCACTAACTCCAATAGAAAGCACAACTGGACAAAGAATAAATAGACATCTGAAATAAATGA
>NW_008353213.1:151726-153594 GCF_000622305.1 Nannospalax galili | reverse complement strand
GGCTTTGGATTCCCCTGGAATTGGAGTTAAGGATGGTTCACACCTGCCATGTGAGTGCTGGGAATTGAACCCAGGTCTTCTGCAAGAGCAGTCAGTGCTCTTAACAGCTGAGCCATCTCTCCAGACCCTCAAAAAGAAACTTTAATGAATACAAAATAATTGAAATAATTCCACTCACTCTATCATACAACAATGCAGTATAGATTAAAACCATGTCCAAAATAGCTCTAGTAACTACATATACTCATGGAGATTAAACAACAGACTCATGAGTGATAAATGGGTCAAAGAAGAAATGTTGAAATAAACTATTCTGAGAACTAAATGAAAAGGGTAATACAACACAACCTCTGGGACATTTTAAAAGCAGTTGTAAGATGGAAGTGTATAGCTCTAAGTGCCTACATTAAAAAATCAGAAAGATCACAAATCAATGACAACCCTGCAACTCAAGACTCTGGAAAGGCAAGAGCAAACCAAACTCAAACCTATTAGATGAGAAAAAATTACAATTATCAGAACAGAAATTAATGAACTGCAAACAAACTTATAATACAAAGAATCAATGAATCTGGTTCTTTGTAAAGATCAATAAGATAGAGAGACACTTATCCCAGTTAACAAAAAGAAAGAGATAGCAAATGCAAATCAATCAAATTAAAGAATCATCATAACACATACCAAAAACATCCAGAAAATTATAAAGGACTACTTTAAAAACTTATGAAATTGGAAAACCTACTAGATATTTACCTAAAATCATGGGGACCACCAATGCTAAACCAAGAAGAGTCCAAAACTTTAAACAGTCCCATAGTATATACAGAAATTGAAAGAGTAATATAAAATTTCCCAATGAAAAAAATCCCAGGCCAGAAAGCATTCACAGCAGAATTCAACCAGACATTCAAAGAAGATCTACAATCAATACTATTCAAATTTTTCAAAAGATAGAAGCAGAGGGAGAACTTGAAAATACTTTTGTGAAGCCAGCATCACTCTCATATTGAAGCCAGATAAAGATACAACCAAAATAGAAAACGACACACCCATATCCTTAATGAACATAGATTCAAAGATTCTCAAAAAAAAAATCCTTGCAAATCTAATCCACCATGATCATGTCAGCTTTATTCCAGAGATGCAGAGATAAATGTTATAAAACTAATAAAATCCCATGATCATCTCAATAGGTTCAGAAAAGGCCTTCAACAAAATTGAACATACATTTATGTTAAAAGTCCTAGAGGGACTTGGACTGGAGGGAACATATCTCAATATAATTAAAGTTATAAACAACAAACCCACAGACAACATCATTCTAAATGGAGAAAAATTGAGAACATTTCCGTTAAAATCACGGAATAGGCAAGATGTGCATTATTTCTTCCCTTTTTAAATATGGTGTTTTAAACTCCTGCTTGAGCAATAAAACAAGAGAAGGAAATAAAAAAATCACTAATTGGTAAAGAAGAGATCAAATCACTCTTATTTGGGGATGATATAATTTTATGTATAAAAGATTCCGACCGGCTAACTCTCCTGGCCTGCACTACCATCCTCAGTCCTCTTGGGGTAAGTCTATAGCGCAGCTCTCTGCACCAGGACTCCCTAAGCCACATTCACTCTTCCATCCCCCCCACTGTTCTCTACTCCTAGTTTGGGCCCTGTTCCATTCCTAGGCTTGGGGCCCCAGACACCTGGGGAACCAATACTGCTTCCTGACCCTTCTCACCCAGACCAACTCAGTGCCTTTCTTGGGCCCCAGGAGCACAGCTTCTGGTCCTGGCCCCACCATCACCTCCCTCTACTTCCCTAGTCCTGGATCACCCACCAGCCTCTTTCTGGGGCTGACAGCCTCTTTCTGG
>NW_008353213.1:140194-146012 GCF_000622305.1 Nannospalax galili | reverse complement strand
CAGGTTACAGAACAAATATAGAAAATCAGTAGTCATTCCATATATACATAATAAAATACTGGAAAATAGTACATGGAAACCCATTCAAAATATTTTTAAAAATTTAGAAATAAACCTGACTGATGCCATTAATGATCTCAACAATGATAATTTAAACCTTTAAAGAAAGATTAAGGAAGACACTAGGAGATGGAAGGGCCTCCCATGCACATGGCATAGAAGAGTTAGTATTGGAAAAATGACCCTCATACCAGAAGAAATAGATAGATTCAGTGTAATCCCAATCAAAATCCCCATGACATTCCTTCACAGAACTATAAAACTCATCCTAAAATTCATAAGGAATTCCATAAGAACCAGGGTGGAAAAAGCAATCCTGACCACAATGAGCAACACAGGGAAGGTTACCATACCAGATCTCAAAATGTATTGTGATACTAGTAGTCATGAAAACAGCATGGTATTGGCACAAAACAGCACATATAGACCATTGGAACATAACGAAAGTGCAATTTTTAGTCACCAGATATTTGACAAAGATTCCAAGAACACACCCTGGAAAAAAAGACAGCATCTTCAACAAATGGTACTGAAAAAACAGAATCACCACCTGTAGAAGAATGAAAACACACGATTATCTTTCACTTTGCACAAAAGTCCACTCCAAATGGATCAAAGACTTCAATGTAAAACCTGATACTACAAAACTGTTAGAAGACAACCTAGGCAGTAACTTACAAGATATAGGTGTAAGAAGGAATTTTCTAAATTGGACACTTTTTGCTCAGGAGCTAAGGTCAACAATCAATAAGTGTGACCTCATTAAATTTAAAAGATTCTGTACAGCAAAAGAACCAATGAAGGAAATGAAAAGAAAACCCACAGAGTGTGAAACAATATTCACCAGTGACACATCTGACTGAGGTTTAACATTCACTATTTATAAAACACTCAAAAAAAAGAAAGGAAAAAAAGAAAAAATGAAAAAGAATCAAGAGAACAAATGACCCAACCAAGAAATGTACTTTGGATCTGACCACACACTAATCATAAGAAGAAATAAAGATGGCTAAGAAAACACTTTAAAACATGTTCAGCATCCTTGACCATTAGGGAAATGCAAATTAAAACTGCTTTAAGCCTGATTTGTGAAGATCAAAATAAGAAATGATACCAAATGTTGCAGATGATGTAGAAGAAAGAACACTCATTCACTTCTGGAGGGGTTGAAAACTTGTGCAGCAATTATGGAAAGCAATGTGGAGAACTCTTTAAAAATTAAAACGAACCTATCATATAAGAATCAGCTACAGTACTCCTTGGCATTTACACAAAGGACTCATTTTTCTCTAGAAATACTTGTACATCCATGTTTCACTGCTCTTTTTACAATACCTAAGTAATAGAGCTAACCTAAGTATCTCTCAACTGACCAAAGTATAATGAAAATGTCCATTTACACAATAAAGTTCTACTCAGTGGTAAAGAAAGATGATGAAATCATGAAATTTGCATATAAATGGATGAAACTGGAAACAATTATACTATGTGAAGTAGTATAAACTCAGACAAACAAATGATATATGTTCTCCCTTACTTGTTCTTCCTAGAACCAAATCCTAATATGTGAGTTTATATCGTGATGTAACTGCAGGAGCCAGGAAAATGGTAAGGAAAATGATTATGCAGGTAAACATAAAGAAGTAGTGTAGGAAACCAGGAGGCCAGGCCCTAGGGTGAGATGAGCCTTAAACTTTTAAGTCCAGGCTGCATTCTCTACTAATGGGAGGAGAGCTGACAACAGTAGCTCTGATAATCCCTGTTTTGCAGACCACTGTAAGACTGGTGGAAGAAAGTGACCTAGTCATAAGTGCAGGCTCCCTGCTCTGTGTAAACCATCTTGGTCAACAATCCTTAGCTCATCTCCTTGTCCTGAACAAATAACTCAGCTATCCCTGGCTAAGAGTTCAGGCCAGGTTAAAGGTTCACTCCTGAGTTTAAAGGTAAAAGTTTACCATGCTTTTTACTCTAATGAAGAAAACATTGTGGCCAATAAATTACCAGATGGGCATTGATAACTTTGAGTAAATGCTTAAGCGACCTTCTTGCGCAAACTAACAGACTAGACGTCCTGTTTCTTTGTACCCGAAATCTTTGTATGTGAGTACCATATGCCATGTGACTGCCAGTTCCTTGGGATGTACAAAAACCATTTTAATTTTCAAATAAATGCCCTGTTAAAAAGACACAAATCCCAGAGTCCAAGATTCTGTCACTGATCAAGTCTCTCTGCACTGAAGCCAGTAGGTCCCCACTGAGAAAACCAAACCTGAGTCCAGACAAAGGAGTCTGAGAGAGAACAGTAGGAGAATGGTGTTGCTAAGTGTAAAATGGGTAAAATGCAGGTATTTTAACTGGGGATGTGGCAGAAGGCTTTTATAAAGATCCATGTGGGTAAAGGGGAAGAACAAACTCAAGAGAGGGGAGATCATGAAACAGGTATTATCAAGGGTGAAATGGGAAAAAATGGGGGTACTTTAACTGGGGAAAGTACATGGATGGCTATACAGGGAGTAAGAATGAGAAACAATAATGCTTAGCTGCTGTACAAACCTGGAGGAAAATGTATTTTGAAAACTTGCACATACAATGTATCGATATGTGTCAAGTAAGTTAAGTGTCAAGTATATAACAAAAACAGTGCCAGACATGAGAACCATCCTTTGAGCTGTTTGCCAGAGGAGCTCAAGAAACTCACAAAATGTAAGACCCTATTGCTGAAGTCAGGACATGCTTCGGACACAGAATCTGGAGCAATGTAGCTGGAACTGACTTGGAAGCCGCCTCCCATGAAGGCTAGTTCTCACAGATTTGGAGAACACTAGAGAAGCTGCTAAGGGAGAACATCAATTGATGAGCCAACTTCAGTTCTAAGGCCTACTATCTACTTCACTGATGTGCACACCAAACTTTATTGGGGCTGTAGTGGCACATTTATCTTGGGGATAATCAAAAGCTACCTAATTGGACTTTAACCCCACTAAGTAGGAGGGAACTCTTGTGTGATACAGTAAGCATAGCCAAGTACACATGGATGAAATGTTTATACTCTTAGAGAAAACTCCAATGCTGTCACATCCCTAGACAAATGCACTAAATATGGATCCTTATACTTATAGAGAAGTATGCTAGCCACCAATCCTTAAAGAATCTTCTTTAGCAACAGATGGAGATTATTACAGTTCCACAACTTGTTATACACAGAGATTGTGACTTGCCCAACCTAAGTCTCACCTAAAATACTGGAAGAGATTAATAAAATACTAATGCATCACTGAACTCTCATCAATGAAGCTCCCTCATACACCAAAGGGCCATGAAGAGAAAAGGACAGAAATGGCCAAAGTGTAGAGAATCAGAGTCTGCAGAGAGTGGGTCTTTGGAAAGGACTCCTATATTAACCATCACCAACCCAGGGCTCAGGAATCATTGTGGAAGAGGGAGAAGGACAGATTGCAACAGCTAGGGGAGGAAGTTCATGATCTTACAGAAATAGAGTTCTGCAGGATCCTGGAAACTTACTCACTTGAAACTATAGCAATTGTGTCAGCATGTACAAAACCCATGAAAAGGCAAGGAGACAAAACCCCAGCATAGAACTGTAGAAATAGGCATCAGGCCCCAATGTTAGCTAAAGACATATATGCAGCTGATAACTGCTGCTAATGAGGAAGATCTGATTTTCTTAAAGGGAGGGACTCTAGATAGGCTGATTAGGCCACAGTGGAGGAACTTGCACTGAGGGATGTCTGGGGACATTAACTTGACATGTTAAGCCTTAATACTAATAACAGAACTATAGGGGAATGTCAAAGGGAAGTGGACATAAAGACTATTAAGATGTTCTGTATGAAATATACAGTAATTAATGAAAATTTACAAAAGTACCTGTTTTGTGCTGTAAGGTTTCCATGGATTTTTTTCCCACACCAGTCTGGTAACTAGTGTTTCCTACATCTATTGCCAGATTAAATGCTCACCTAATAAATTAGTTTGTATATCTTGAAGAGAAAATGTGGCACAGTAGAGTAGACCAAATCTTCTGAAGAATTACTTCTTGCTATGCTGAAAGGTCCATGTGCACCGTGTGTATGTGTGTGTTTCTGTACCTTATGACTGATGTGACTAGACAAGGAAGCCATTTTTGAATATTCCTTTTCCTTATTTAGTTGGACTTTGTAAACTAAGTTTTATGTAGAAGGACAAATAACTCCATTTTTCATGTCAGAATATTTGTTAGTATATGTTCTAGCAAGTATTCATAATTCCCAATTAATATTCTTTTATTTACTTTAAAACCCTGTATGCACAGTGCCTGTGGGAACTCATTGGTCTAGAGGGTACAGGAAGCTGCAGAATCTGTGTATACTGGGTGCTGCAAGGGAAGATAAGAAAACTGGAATTGGGGAGCTCAGAGGTATAAAAGCACTCACAGGTTTTTCTGGGACTCACAGGTATGGCACATGTATGGAACTAAGCAACTTGAGCAGACACAAGAATGCTGGGTGTGGAGAGGTCATGGTCTGTAAGAGCTCAAAATTATATCTTAGGCAGGGTTCTGGAACACCTGATCAGGACTGAGAGATGGGATAGGGGTGCACCTGGGAGTCAAAATGGCAGAACAGAGGGCTGAGGGTAGAAAAGTCATCTGACTATGGGGAACTAGCACAGGCCTGAGAGGTCAGATGGAGCTCACAGAATGGCGTTCAGTGTACTTATTCTTTTCTTTTTTCTTTTTCTTTTGTCTTTTTTGTTAAAGACAGGTTCTTCCTGTAGCCCCAGTTGGTCTGGATCTCACAGAGATCTGCCTGTCTGTGCCTCCTGTGTGCTGTGATTGAACTGTGTATTACACTTTATTTCTTGGATAGCACCTAAAGAATCTTTACTATTAGAAAATATACACCCTGATTTTCAGCCATGTTATGCAAACATAGTTTCAGAAATTATAACTTTGTTTTCTTAGTATGGTTTGATGAACCAGAATGTCATAAAAGATCAACGATTTTTTAAAATAATTTATAGAGAATTTCATACATGTATATAAGGTGTTTTGATCAAATCCATGCCCACTCGCTCCCCTCCACTCCTCCCATACTTACCCATCACTTTTTTCTGATAACTTCATGTACTCTTTCTTCTTTTATTCTTTTCTTAATGGGGATTTTTGCTACTCTAACATTCCCCCCTCTGAAGATGTAAGCATAAACTATTTTAAGGATTAGATAAAAGCTCCCAAATGTTTTTGACATTTTTGTCCTTTGAAACGGAGTATGTTGCTAAGAGGCTCAAGGACACTGTGACTTTTAGCCAAGAAACTGGCTACTTTTCTTTGGGGTCTTTTTACCATAGCTGCCTACCCAATTCTTTCCTCCTATTCTTATCACACCATCCTCTAAAGAGGTTACCCAGCTTGCAGATAGGGAATTGGGATGCAGACCACTGGGGCTTCTTCCATGCTGTACAGGTATGCAGGGTGAGGCACTCGGGGTACCCCTTGGTCTATCTAAAGTTTCTGAAATTGCATAACTCTTACCTGGGGAGGGGAGGAAGAAAGTCCTTGACTGGTGAATAGGAGATGTGAAGGAGATGTAAAGGCAAAAGCAATTAGCATTACAAGTTCTAGACAGGGAACTAGTAAAAAGTCAGAACAGAGCAAATTTCATATGTTCATATGAGAGTCCACTGGAATTTCTTGACAAGGGCTTCCAAAAGCATCCCTCTATTGGGTTCTTCCTCATTATTCTTTTGTCTTCCAAGG
>NW_008353213.1:135235-139999 GCF_000622305.1 Nannospalax galili | reverse complement strand
TCTTACACAGCCAACACTTTCTGATTAGGAACAAAATAATCCATGAGAAATAATTATCTAAACAACTTTTTATATGGACTTAAGCCTAATGTCTGGAAAGTGTAATCCATTGAACTCTTAAAAATGTACTAATCATGGTACTCTTTGGTTGTACATTCCTTTGGGATCAATGATTTTTCTATATATTTAAAAAAAAGGCACGCACACTTTATTTTTGTAATGCAAAAGAATTTGTTAAATATACCCCCTTAGAATAGAAGGCTCAATGGGTTTGCTCTGGGTAGAAAGAGTACCCAGAGCACTCCCGAAGAACTAGGAAGCTACCCAGAGATTTCACTGAAAGCCAAGTGAGTTAAGAGCTTAGGAACTTGTTTCACTTGCTGATCATTTTACAGTGATTGCCATTTGGAAGCGTGCTGCTCTGAACTGGACAAACATGTTAGTTACAACCCTTCTGTGATATCGTCAAAATGAGGATAGGGTTAACTGAGTATTGTCCATTTTGTAGCCTAGCGGGAACACTGCATATAGAATGATCATAATATCCATAGTCACCAGTGAAAGGAGTGACTAAGAGTTATTCAGATTTCTGGGATTGTTCAGGACAGCCATTCTCCTTGATGAAAATTAGCAGGAACTCATGTCCAGGAACAGGAAGACATAAAAGTAACATATAACCCAAAGGATCCTATACAGATGTTATCTTGGCCCACGGAGAAGTGCATGTTCTCTGTAGACAAATCTAAGGATTTTTTTTTTAATCTTCATGAACATCTGGGGACTCCTGGGCTTGTGCTGAGACTCTGAGATTAGCCCAACCACTGCAGCTGCTTTTTACAACCTTTTTGAAACCCAAATCTTTTACATGTGCCCAGTCATGGTCCACTGGTTTAAGAACTTCTTAATAGGGTGATCATACCCTGAGAAGTTGTCATTCCTAGTCAAGACACAACATGGACATGAGGGGTCCTGCTCAGGTCCTAGGCCTGCTGCTCTTCTGGTTTCCAGGTAAGGAGATGTGGTGGTATTTCTATTTAATTTTTTAGCCCAGGAACTACCAGTGATGTATGGCTTTTCAGGGATGTGATTTGCAATGTAATTAATACTATATATGTGTCTTATTTTTCCAATCTCAGGTATAAGATGTGACACCCAGATGACTCAATCTCCATCCTCCTTGTCTGCATCTTTGGGAGACAGAGTCACCATCACTTGCCGTGCCAGTCAGGGCATTAGTAATTTTTTAGCTTGGTATCAGCAGAAACCAGGGACAACTCCTAAACTCCTGATCTATGGGGCATCAACCCTACATTCTGGGGTCCCATCTAGGTTCAGTGGTGGTGGATCTGGAACACAATTCACTCTCACCATCAGCAGCCTGGAGTCAGGAGATGTTGGAATATACTATTGTCAACAGTATGGTTACCTTCCTCCCACAGTGATACAGTTCATAACATAAACCTCACAGAGAAGAAGAAGGGTGAGGCTGTGTTGTCCCAGTTGCATCTGCTGGAACTTGTGACTGCTATGACCCTTTTGCAGATGAAGCTGGGTTTGGACAATCACTACAAGGATTTGATAGGAGGATACAAGGAGGCTGCTCTGTATCTCAACTCTTGTTCTTCCTTCTCAGGCAATGAAGCTCAGAAGGACAAGGACACTCTTGATCTGTTAAAAAACTCAGATGTTTACATATAAGATAATTAAGTTTAATATAATTGGGGCTCATAATCCTATTGCTGTTGTTCTTGGTTACCTGCAGAACTGGATGGTAAGACCCATTAAGGAAGAAAATACATACACACATAAGTTGTGGAACGAACATGGAGAAATCAAACTCCCACTAGCACTGAAGCTTCATCTCTACTAGCTAGCTGTCATAGTGCTCAAAGGTGTTATTCATACTACCATAAGAGAAAAGTAATCATTAATACTACACAGCTCTGAATCCTGTGAATACAGTGACAACTGGCCTGAAAGACATGCTCACTGCTGCTATAATGGCACAAATGATATGACAGTGACAAACCATTCTCTGGTAGGAATTAAGTTCCAGTTCACAAAATGGAGCTCATATCTGGCACTGCTATTTGGGTTAATAATTTGTGATTAGACTGGTATCAGGCCATAGGGGAGAACCTACTGCTAACATTTTGCTAAATGGGTTTAGCAATAAATTGACTCCAAAGAACTTATCATTATACTCATTGATTATAACATATCTCAATGCTCATCAGAGAATATTCTTAGTGAAGTAGGAGGCAATTAACAAAGAGACCCACAGTGGTCAGCAGGTAGATAATAAGAGGCTCTGACTGCAGGGTGCTTGGTCCTAAAAGGGACTCATATCATAACCCCCCCTTCAAAGTTTTAGGTCAGAATAGGGGTCAGAGAATTGAAAATCCAGAGGGGGTGGATAAATGCAAGGAACACTTGTTTTCTGAACATAACAAACATGTTCCACATATTAACCGATGGGGCCCTTTGGAAACGCAAGCCAGACATAAAGCCAGCATGGAGGGTGGAGATGGGGAAGAAGCCCCAACCCTAGCTAAGGAGCATTAGCAAATGATACTGCTTAGAGAGGGAAATTCAGTTTTCTTTAAGGGTGAGGCACAGGGTAGCATGATCAGATTCCAGGGGATGGACCTATACACAAGAGTATTTGGATAGCCAAAATTAGACTCCATAGGCCTTAAAAATAATAGAGTACATGAAGCTAGGGCATGATAGTTGGGAGTTCAGGGTGGATCAGATTGGAGATAATGCAAGATGGTCTGAATATGACAAAAAATTATAATCTCTGAAATTATGAAATTATCTATCAAAATATTGCTTAAAATCTATGTACAAATGGGGGGAACAAATTTATTTAAGATGTACTATATGAAATGCACAAAAACTCAGTAAAAGTTTGGGAAGGTATCTATGTACAGGAAGCCAGCACATTTGCATCTGGCTTCCCTAGCCTCCCAAGATCCATTCATCTCTACTCTCTCTCTCCCATTGCACTTGTCACCTCCCATCCCAGTCCAAGTGCTCCCATTATCCCAGCCCTCCCAATAACAACTACCTCCCACCAACCTCCCTCTCCTGAGTTCCCTCATATACACCACCATGGCCCCCATAAATCCTCCCTCCTCACCTCCCAGCCAAACACTCCCACTTTCCCTACCTCCCCCATGGTAACATCTGTTCCCTAATATTCTCCTCATTCCTCTTTTGTGCTCTTTCTTTCCCTTGACCTCCATTTTTCCTCTCCATTTTGCTGACTCCTGATGTTACATCAGGATAAATATTCACATAAAAGGGATTGGTGCAACAATGTTGAAATGAGGGAGAAGATACATGACTTGCTTTCCTGAGCTTGTTTTATTTCACTTACTGTACAGTCTCTAGTCCAATCCATTTGCCTGCAAATTTTATAATTTCATCTTTTCTTACTGCTGAGTACAACTCCATTTTGTAAATGTACCACATCTTCATTATCAATTTATCAGTTAAGGAACACTTAGATTGTTTTCGTATCTTAGTTATTGTGAAGAGAGCAGCAGCAAACATGGTTGTACAGATATCTCCACAGTAGGATGAGCCTTTGGGTAGATGCCAAGGAGTGGTATAACCGGATCACATGTACAAACTTGCACAACCACTTTGGAACTCAGTGTGGAGAACTCTCAAGTAATTAAAAATGAATCTAACACATGATAAGAAGTATTTTTAAAAGTGTTCTGCAGCCTTAGTATTGTGGAAATGGAAGTTAAAACCACTTTGATATTTTTTCTTATACAAGTCAGATTGCCTAAGATCAGGAAAACAAGTGACAACAAATTCTGGCAGGAATACAGCAGAAGAGGAACTCTCATTCACTGCTGGTGGCACTGTCAACGTGTTTAGTCACTGTGGAAATTGGTGTAAGGAAATCCCAAAAAAACTGCCTGTAGGTCTACCTTATGACCCAGGTTGTGGGAAGAGAGGACGGCTGAGCCAGCCAAAGATGGTGCCTTGGCTGGCTGCCAAGCCTCATGCTTGTTTACTCCAGCTCTTGGCTGATTGCCAAGTAGTCATTTGCCACATAAGCACAATGGAGTTTTATTCAACAATGAAGAAAAGTGAAACCATGAAAACTGGGGATAAATGAATGGAACTGAAAAACATTATGCTGAGTGAAGCAATCAAGATCTAAAAATATATTTTTATTTCCTAACTCTGAATTTTATATATGAGTGTGTAGTCTGAGGTAGTTGCAGAAGTGGGGAAAGTAGAAAGGAACCCTGAAGGGGGAGGTTTCGCCTTCTATCTATCAGGGAGGAAACAAGAAAAATGGAGGAACTTTAATTTGAAAGGGTGGAGGGAGATAGAGGAAGGAGAGATAAACAATAGTTTGAAGGTCTGAAACATCCACAGAGATGCATAATAATTTATAAACTGACTTCAAAATTCTATCTTCTATCATCCATCCGTCATCTATCTTTCTTTCTATCTATAATCTCTATCTATCTATCTATCTATCTATCTATCTATCATCTATGTATCTCTCATATATCATCTATCATCTATCTATCATCATCTATCTATCTATCATCTATCCATCTAATATCTAGCTAGCTAGCTAGCATCTATCACACATGTGTGTTTGTGTGTGTGTGTGTGTATAACTGAAGGCTATTTATTAAAAATCCCATTGCCAGGCAAAGGAAACCTTACTTTATGTTATTGGTCAGGAAATTTCAAGAAACACCCAAATCAGAAATTATCTCAATA
>NW_008353213.1:131806-134951 GCF_000622305.1 Nannospalax galili | reverse complement strand
TTGGACTTTGGTGCGGACCTGTTTAGCAGAAGAAACTGGGAAGTATGAGGCAGATATAGCTCAAGGGCTCAAGGTTTAGAAGAAGCAAAAGAGGAAGCGTCTCAACTCAGTGCATGTTGTGCTTCTTCAGAAGTAGAGGAGGAAGAATATGATTCTGAGGATTTAGAAAACATTATGGAACAGCTGAGAATTACTGATAATAAAAAGAAAAAAGAAAAGGTTAAACATGAAGATGGGCAGTAAAGGTCTTTAAGCAGGTACAGCACAAAGGGAATATGTAGGGCTAAAGCCCGTCATGAAATATAAAGAAAATGACTGTGAGTTATTCCTGCTTCAAGGGAGCAAGTCTATTTGAGACTCCTGTCATTATCTGTGGATAGCTGTTCAACAGGATACTATTTTCAAAGAACCATGTGTATATGCACCCTGTTCTCATTCCATCCATCCTGGTCTTCTCTTCTGAGCATATCACTGCACACATGTGGGAACAGCTAATGGACCCTATTTTGCCTGCAGTAGGCAAATGTAGAGCTTCCACACTCATTCCTAAAATGTTCTTCATCCAAGTTACTTGGTCTCCACTGGCCATAGGAATCTGTGTTCTCCTAGGAGCGATGGATAGATAGAAGATAGATAGATGGATGATAGATAGATATAGATAGATAGATAGATAGACGATAAATAATAGATGATTGATGATAGATGATAATAGATGATTGATGATAGATAATAGATAATAGATGATAGCTAGATAGATGATAGATAGGATGATAGATGATAGAAGACAGATATAGATAGATGGATAGATAGAAGATAGATAGATGGATGATAGATAGATATAGATGATAAATAAATGATTGATGATGAAGTTAGGACCACAGGCAGTGGCGAAGAGAAAGTTAATATTTGCAAATATGGGAAAAGAAAGTTAATATTTGAAAATATGGAAAACGTATAAAGTAAGCATGAACAAATATCTGGGAGCATTTCAGTAGGAAATGCACATTGTCCATAATGGAAATGTAGAATATAACATACGAAGACAGGACATATTAAAAGTTTCTGATTACACACAGCATCATGCACTGAAGTTGGACTTTGTGCCAGAATAACATGTTCTCCCCAAGCATCCCTGTGTTGCTCTTGTCTTTCGTCGAAACCTTGCGGATCCTTGGCCTGTGCTAAGTCTCTGAGATGAGCTAAAATATCCAAGTGACATATGTTCTCCCTCTTTTGCCTCATTTTCAGATCACAGCACCAATCCCTTATATGTGAGTACATATCCTGATGTAGCACCAGGAGCCAGGATAATGGGAATAAAACACAGAGATAAAGAAAAAAAAGAACCTAAAAGAGGGTGATATTGGGGAACAGATGCCAACAGGGGGGAGTGGGACAAGAGGGAGTGCTTGTCTAGGAAGGGAGGAGGGAGGGGCAAGCAGGAGGCCAGGATGGGTGAGGAGCGAACTCAGAAGAGGGGGGAGTGGAAGGGGACAAGTGTTATTATGGGGAGGGGGATAATGGATGCACTTGGACTGGGGAGGGAGGAGGGAGGTCCATTGGGGGAGAGGAGTAGAGGTGAATGAATAGTGGGTGGTTAGGACAACCAGAAGGAAATGTGTTTCTTCTCAAACTCCCTGAGTAATGCACACATGGTGTCTGAACATTAGTGCATATGTATACCTGAGGGCTGTATGGCAAGGAAAGACCTCCCTTTGAGTGGTTGGTCATAATAGTCCAAGAGACTCCCAAAATAATACAGGCTGTTACCAGAGCTCTTGGTTATCTCCCAGAACTGGAAGATAAGACCCTACTGCAGAGCTCCTTTGCCTGGTGCAGCTGGGTTATAGTCTGCGGGATTACTGTCGTGTTTACGACTGTCATTGAATGAAGTGTCAGTTACGTGTCATCCGACTGTAATTATACATGATCCGCATAACTCGGGCACCTCCTGTGGGAAGCTAGCAAAATGGCGCCTTGGCTGGCTGCCAAGTCTCGTGACTCCAAGCTTCCTGCCTAAGGCGCCTTGGCTGGCTGCCAAGTCTCGTGACCCTCGCTTGTTTACTTCATTGTGAAAGCGCAATGAGCCCGATCATGTGCTGCCTGCCTGATCAGAGACATCATTGAGCATGATCCTGCTAGGTGGCCCAATAAGCTGCCTCTCTGCCTGCCTGGTGTGTGTGTGCGTGTGTGTGCCCTGATTGGTCCTGGCTGGGGGGAGGGCTGTTGGGAACGCTATATGAACAGCTGAAGTGTGTAATAAGGAATAATGAAGAGAGAGAGAATAAGGGGAGAAGAAGGAGTGAATAAAAAGAATAATAAGGAGAGAATAATAGGGAGAATAAGGGAGAATAATAAAGAGAGAGAATATGAGAGAGAATATAAGAGAGAATAAAGGAAGAGTGAGAAAAAGAAGCTTGAACCTCACCTTGGTGTCTGTGTCGTCTTTCCTGGACTCTGCTGGACAGAGTCCTGGCTCGCGACACCAGGTGTGACACTCTTTGGCGTGTTCCCAAAGAATTTGATATCTAATGCATAGATACTTGCTCAACATTTATATTGTCAGTATATTCACAATAGCTAGGAAATGGAAATAACTCAAAGACCCTTCAACAGATGAACAGATAATAGTCATTTGCCACATAAGCACAATGGAGTTTTATTCAACAATGAACAAAAATGAAATCATGAAAACTGGGGATAAATGAATGGAACTGAAAAACATTATAGTGAGTGAGGCAATCAAGATCTAAAAATATATTTTTATTTCCTAACTGAATTTTATATATGAGTGTATTATCTGAGGTAGTTGTGGAAGTTGGGAAAGTAGAAAGGAACCCTGAAGGGGGGGGTTTCACCTTTTATCTATCAGGGAGGAAACAGGAAAAATGGAGAAATTTTAATTTGAAAGGGTGGAGGGAGGATAGAGAAAGATAGAGGAAGGAGAGATAAATAATAGTTTGAAGGTCTGAAACATCCACAGAGATGCATATTAATTTATAAACTGACTTCAAAATTCTATCTCCTATCATCCATCCATCATCTATCTTTCTATCTGTAATCTATTTATCTATCATCTATCTATTTATCATCTATCTATCATCTATGTATCTCTCATATGCCATCTATCATCTATCTATCTATC
>NW_008353213.1:129456-131719 GCF_000622305.1 Nannospalax galili | reverse complement strand
TATTTATTAAAAATCCCATTGCCAGGCAAAGGAAACCTTACTTTATGTTATTGGTCAGGAAAGTTCAAGAAACACCCAAATCAGATATTATCTCAATAATTAAACACTATATATGTAAAATTCTATTCTTCACTGATCTCCAGATCAACCAAGTTCTCAAATGACACACAAGTCTTCCAAATTACTGATACTAGATGATAATTGATGGAAAGGGTCACTTCTCCTCCTAGGAGTCACAGGGGGCACAATTTCAAAACCCAAGCTCTGTCAGGACAGTTCTTCCTTTTTTCTTAGTTATCACTGTAGAAAAAGAAAAGCACTTACGATTTTCTGCACTGATAGCAACATGTACACTCACAGACTGTAGTGAGGTCTCCATTTTATAGATTTTCTACATGATCATCAAAGTACTTAATTTTAACATATTCATGTAGGAATATTGGCAAGAATTCAGACCAAAGATACCCTCTAAAAATAAGAATTTGTATATTTCCTTAAATTGAGGACCCTACATACCTGTCCTCCAGCACCGTTAGTGTATTGAGAGGGTTAAGAAAATCCTCAGAGAAGGAGCAAGCTCAGAGAGAACATGAAGATGGGTAGTAAAGGTCTTTAAGCAGGTACAGGACAAAGGGAATATGTAGGGCTAAAGCACGTCATGAAATATAAAGAAAATTACTGTGAGTTATTCCTGCTTCAAGGAGCAACAGTCTATTTGAGACTCCTGTCATTATCTGTGGATAGCTGTTCAACAGGGTACTATTTTCAAAGAACCATGTGTATATGCACCCTGTTCTCATCCCATCCGTCCTGGTCTTCCCTTCTGAGCATGTCACTGCACACATGTGGGAAAAGCTAATGGACCCTATTTTGCCTGCAGTCGGCAAATATAGAGCTTCCACACTCATTCCTAAAATGTTCTTCACCCAAGTTACTTGGTCTCCACTGGCCATAGGAATCTGTGTTCTCCTAGGAGCTAGAACAGATTTGGTGATGATGCAATATGGCAATTAACTGCAACCAGTGCTAGGAGGGGAACTCATATTCATGCAATGGAAAGTAAGAAAATGCTTCTTCTTCATTGGTTTGATGGAACTCATTGAGTTGAAATTGAAAAAAAAATGAGCTTAGCTGCAGTTGACAGGCCTGTTCCTTCCATAAATCCTTAACTTTCCATTTTTTCAGTTCACCCTAAAAAAAGATTCAGAATAAATAGCAAGTTATTTATTTTTAACAATATCTATAGACACTAAAGAAAGGAGGAAGCATGGTTTTTTTTAAATATCTGGGAGCATTTCAGTAGGAAATGCACATTGTCCATAATGGAAATGTGGTAGAATATAACATACGGAGACAGGATGTATTAAAAGTTTCTGATTACATACAGCATCATGCACTGAAGTTGGACTTTGTGCCAGAAGGAAGAATATGTTCTTCCCTAGCATCCCTGTGTTGCTCTTGTCTTTCGTTGAAACCTGGTGGATCCTTGGCTTGTGCTAAGTCTCTGAGATGAGCTAAAATATCCAAGTGACATATGTTCTCCCTCTTTTGCCTCATTTTCAGATCACAGCACCAATCCCTTATATGTGAGTACATATCCTGATGTAGCACCAGGAGCCAGGAAAATGGGAAGAAAACACAGAGATAAAGAAAGAACCTAAAAGAGGGTGATATTGGGGAACAGATGCCAACAGGGGGGAGTGGGACAAGAGGGAGTGCTTGTCTAGGAAGGGAGGAGGGAGGGGCAAGCATGATGCCCAGATGGGTGAGGAGAGAACTCAGGAGAGAGGGGAGTGGAAGGGGGCAAGTGTTATTATGGGGGGTGGATAATGGAGACACTTGGACTGGGGAGTGAGGAGGGAGGTCAATTGGGGGAGAGGAGTAGAGGTGAATGAATAGTGGGTGGTTAGGATACCCAGAAGGAAATGTGTTTCTTATCAAACCTCCTGAGTAATGCACATATGTACTATGATATCCTGCTATTGTCTGATGTGTTGTAGGCACCCCAGCCACTCCTTACTACTTGTCCTTCTGATGAATCTAGTCAGCCTATCCAGAGTTCTTTGTTTAAGGAAATCTGAACATTAGTGCATATGTATACCTGAGGGCTGTATGGCAAGGAACGCAGAGCCAGATACCTGAGATGTCCCTTCTAGTGCTTAATCAGAGTGGTCCAAGAGACTTCCAAAATAGCACAGACTATTGCCAGAGTTCTTGATTATCTTCCAAGATGGGAAGAGAAGATCCTACTGTTGAAGACAAG
>NW_008353213.1:126037-129397 GCF_000622305.1 Nannospalax galili | reverse complement strand
TGGCATTGTTGCTTGTTATATAGCCTTTAGCTATACATATGGACTCTTAAGAAATTATATTGGCCCCTTTAATCTTCGGTTATTCTTTCCTTTTGGGTGTTTAAGGGCATACAGTTGGCCCAGATAAACCAATTTATTTTTCCTCTTACGGTCGTTTGAGGATCTGTTCCTCATGGGACACATGGGCTTGGGAGGAGCCCCTGGCTCCTTTCTTTTACCAATCCCGCCTATGTATTAACAGCTATCTATTTGGACATAAAACCCTCTCAGTAGGAGGGAACTCACACCTGTCACTGCAAACACAGACAAATACACATGGCTGAAGAGGCCGTAGATCCTAGAGAAAACATTATCTCTGTTATCTCTCTAGACAAATGAAATGTCTTACAATATGCTAAATATGGAACCTTATATTTACAGACACATATACTGTGCACCACTCATCAAAGAAGCTTCTTTCTGCAACAATTTAAGCATTTTTCCCTCCCCCATCCACATCCCTGTAGTCCCCATGTTGTCATAATTTATTATCATTATTACATATAGATTCATATATTTATGTATATATGAATTCATATATTATATGCATATGCATATAATACACTGAGTCAATTTATTGGTGATCATGTGTGCACGTATTTATGGCTGGCCATTTGGGACTAGACAACCTCTTGGGGAATTAGTCCCTGGAGAAGTCTGATTGCATCTGTCTCTTCATCTTAAGGTAGAATCCTGTGATTTTTCCCCATCCAAAAGCGTCATGTCAACTGCTTTTGTCATTCAAAGGGAAGCATAGGCTTTCAGTCCACTGGAAGCTTGCACATGTGAATTTATAGCAGTGGTACTATGGAGCACAGTACCATGCCAACACAATCAGACAAGTGTCCAGAGTGGTGTGAGGGAAATGGGTCGTTGGTCACCTCTAATCTGGGAGCTATTGCAAATTGATTACTACTGGGTGAGGGAGAGCAAACCTTACCAATGATCTCAATATAGGCTGACTAGACTCTAGTAAGTAAATTTGCATGGAAAAGGACATCTGGGTAAAAATGCTTGCCTGGACAGGAGTTAGTATGTATGGTGGAATATATGATGTCCAGTGGGGGGTGGTGAAATCATGTATGGGGGAGGGTGCTTAAATTTGATTAAGTACTGTTGTGCGGAATGCACAAAAGTTCAATACCTTAAAAAAAAAAAAACATGCAGCTGTGGCAAAGACTTGCCATTTCCTGCTTTTTATGTGTAGAGGACATGGTCCAGCACCTTGAGGCATTATAATTAACTGTTTACACACTGAGGATTTCATCCCAGTCAGGACACAGCATGGAGATGATTGCCCCCTCTCAGCTCCTGGGGCTTCTGCTACTCTAGTTTTAAAGTAAAGAAGGCCAACATTGGAGACAGTGCTGTGTGTTTTTTATTTATTAGGACAGTCATTGTGAAAATTTTTAGGCCTATCTTGGGGGAGAGAGAAGTGAGAGATAAATACTACTTAGGTAATTTTGTAAAAACAAAATTAATGCATTATTTCATAAGACTACTAAAACTACATATAGTATATATATTTATATGCATCCATGTTTATAGTTGAAGGCTTCATAACAAAAGTCACAGTGCTAGACAAGGGAAACCTCCCTTTGAGTTGTTGATCAGAACAGTCTGAGAGATCTCCAAAGTATTATAGTTTATTACTATAACTACCGGGCTCTACTGTTGTCTTCTGAAGCTGTTACTCTTTCAGGCGAAGGTAGTTTTGAAAGGTTTTGTAGGAGGGAACATGGAGGCTACAATACATCCCAGCTCTATGTCCTCTTCAGTCCTACGACAGGACAATGTCTCTCTTGATTTAGAGATTTAGTATACGATTCACATCTTGGCATGTGAGGCACCTGGATTTTGACAAAATTGGGACTCATACTCTTATTCAGAGAAGGGGAGTCAGTAAAACCTTTACTTGTTTTAAATGGCTTATTACAGTTAATGGGAGTCAAAATTCTGTGACTTTATCTGTTAAGAAAGCTGACAATAGAAAGTGGGGTTCTTCGGTGTTCCTGAAGGGCCCATGTACCTTAGAGTTCCTCTTGCTCTGTGGTCCTGAGTCCACCTTGGGAACTCCAGAGTTTGGTTCCTGATGCTCTCAGCTACCTTTAGCTCTTTACCTGGTGATTATCAAAAGTGTCCATACATCTGACTTCTAATTGTTGTAGAGGTCTCCTAGTTGAACAATTATATGGTCAACAATGTAAAGTTGTTCTGAACTCTATAGAGGCAGATATGTATTTTAACAATTTACACTTTTTTCTGTCTAAAATTCATAGGCTCTCTTTAAAGGGATGTTACCTTTAGCCAACATAACTGTAATCTCATAATCAGGAGTTTCTACCATCAGTTCAGCTTCAATATGCTGAGAACATTTATCACTCCAAACTATTTCTTGTTAAGCATTAATTATTTTTATATTTTGAGAGTTTCATAGATGAGTATTGTACTTGAATTTTTCTGACCACCCAGTTGCCTTCAAACTCAATCCTTTATACCATGTATTTCACAATATCATTTTAATTACTATTATCTTAATTTTTAACAACTACATTATTAGAAGAAGCATTTCATTTCAGCTTTAACATATTCAGTAACACACCCAGAGGAAGAGTATATCTCACTAGTGGCTGTAAGTTTCTAGGTTCACAGTTGAGTTAATACAGTTATACAATATTGAACTCAGTATAAGCCCTGTAAGACATATTTTTAACCTTTAAAAAAGATCTGCATTTCATTTTAGAATATATTGTTCCTTGTAGAAAGACCCATTGTTTTTGTTACTAATGCTGCGATGTTGGCACATGCATCTCTAATCTGTACCTGTCTATTACTGTCATAATTGGTTGCACTTGGATCCTTGGCACCTGTGTATGTCTATAAAGTCCTCGGGTAGATTTCAGTGGTAATGTTTATCACCTCTACTAATTAACATTATGTAAATTTCCATGCTTCCTCCTCAAATATAACACTTTATAAAAACTTTGTTGATTGTGTGTGTGTGTGTGCATATATAACACAGAACATCCCAAAACATCTTATTCAACTATACACCCATTACCCAGATGGCACCTTCCCATAACCTTGCTCCCCCCGCTAGAGCCCTTATACTCTGATATCCTGCTACTATCTGATGTGTTGTAGGCACCCCAGCCATTCCCTACTACTTGTCCTTCTGGTGAATCTAGTCAGCCTATCTAGAGTTCTTTGTTTAAAGAAGGTCAGCTCTTCCTCATCTAGCAGCAATCAGTTGCCAACATTCCTTTAGATAAGATTGGTGTCTGCTGCTCATTTTCCCAGTTCTATGCTGGGTTACTGTCT
>NW_008353213.1:120541-125989 GCF_000622305.1 Nannospalax galili | reverse complement strand
GTCATCAGTTGTCAATATTCCTTTAGATAAGATTGGGGTCTGCTGTTCATTTTCCCAGTTCTATGCTGGGTTACTATCTGGGAGTCCCTTTGGCCATGCTGGCCAACAACTCAAAAGAGGTATCTCCTTTCTGTCACTGTTGCTTGTTATGTAGCATTTAGTTATACATATGGACTCTTAAAATATATTGACCCCTTTAATCTTTGCTTATACTTTTCTTTTGGATGTTTAAGGGCATACAGTTGGTCCAGATAAACCAATTTATTTTTCCTCTTAAGGTCGTTTGAGGATCTGTTCCTCATGGGTCACATGGTCTTGGCCCTGGCTCCTTTCTTTTACCAGTTCCGCCTATGTGAAGATAAGTCAAAGGTCCTGCTCCATCATGGCTGGCTTTGCTTGGAAGCATGGAGGAAGTGATCCCTCTGTGTTGACCCTCCTCTTGTCACCATATCTTTTTAACATGTATATTTTAAAACATGCTGTGCATTTCATACAAGACATCTAAAAACATCTTAAGCATTTTCCCTCCCCCATCCACATCCCTGTAGTCCCCAATGTTGTCATCATTTATTATCATTGTTACATATACATTCACATATTTATGTATATATGTATATATGCATATGCATATAATACACTGAGTCAATTTATTGGTGATCATGTGTACACGTATTTATGGCTGGCCACTTGGGATTAGACAATCTCTTGGGGAATTAGTCCCTGGAGAAGTCTGATTGCGTGTGTCTCTTCATCTTAAGGTAGAATCCTGTGATGTTTTCCCCATCCAAAAGCATCATGTCAACTGCTTTTGTCATTATACAGATCTTATTTGGTTACCATATTCTGACGATTCCATGTGTGTGGATTCCTTATCATGTCTAGAATGCATGAACTAGCAGCAGGTTTCTGGTCTCTCTGACTCATAATATTTCTTCCCCCTCTTCCCAAATGTCCCGAGTCATAGGTATAGAGGTTGCACTGTGGATGTATTACATAGGAATAGGCACTTCATGGTCACTTATTTTCTGCATTTGACCCATTATGGAACTTTGTGATGGTCTCCATCTATTGTAAGAAGAAGCTTCTTTGATGAATGTTGAGAGCTATACTTTCTGTGAACTAAAAATGTTTATTTAGAATGTAGGAATACTATGTAAAATCCTTAGATGTGAGTATATATCCTGAAGTAACCTGAGGAAATAGGAAAATAGGAAGGAAGCCTGGGGGAGAGAGGGGAAGAAGGAGCTCAAGAGTGTGGGGGTGGGATGGTAGACAAAGGAATTATCAAGGGGAGAATAGGGAAAATGTGGTACTCTAACTGGGGTGGAATGAATCAGGGCTATGTTGGGGGAGAGAGAGTTGAGAGAGAGATAAATACTACTTAGGTAATTTGGTAAAAACAAAAGTGCAGGGAGGCTTGAGCCAGCTGCGGGAGGCTCAGGCCAGCTGCAGGAGGCTCGGGCCAGCTGCGGGAGGCTCTCTCTCTCTCCTCGCGGGTCATTGGCCACCAGCCCACGAGGGCAGGGAGAGCAGAAGCACTGAACAGGGTCAGAATGGCCAGTGGGCACTGAAAGAAGACAGCCCTTCTGGGGAGACTGATCCCAGGCACAGTGAAGCAGCAATGATGCAGCTCCAGACACAGTGAAAACAGCTCCAGGCACAGTGAAAACAGCTTCCTTTATTAGTGAGAAAACTAGAGAATTTATAGTGTGGAGGCAGTAGCAAAAGCCTCAGCTGATAGGTGCTCATAGTATGCTTTATTTACATGTGGCAGTGGGCTCCTATCTTCCAGACTATCAGACAATGCCTGATTATCATATAGAAAAAACATGGGGGTAGTTTTTACTCCAGGTAACTATGCAAAAGGTCATGTTTCAGATAAGACCAGGCATCCGTGTTTGGCGGCACTTCAAGGTGAGGCAGGAAGAGAGCAGGAGGCCCCCTGCTGAAAAGGGGAGCTCTTTCACTTGGCGCTGAGCCCCTCAGGGCTATCTGGACATGGAGATCTGCAACCCTAACAGCAGGGTTCCACAACATCTCCCCCTGTTTGATTTAAAATGGAGACAGTGTCATCACAAGCCTTAAAAGCCAACTCATCTGTCTCGGGAGAATCCAAGGTTTGATAATTGACCATGACCTGTTTGGTAGTAATTTTAGCAATGGTAGTAATTTGTCGGTGGAGAAATCGTATGAAACAGGGAGCAAGCATGAAAATGACACACAGCATGATCAGGGGGCCAACAAAGCATAGGAGTCATGAAAACAAGGGATTACTAAACCAACCTAATTGTTTGGTGGGTTGAAATCTTGAAAATAGATCATTATGAAGTTTTTTGAGAGTGTTAACATTGGTTTCAACAACATTTGATTCATTTACAAAAAAACAGCATTCCTCTCCCAATACCACACATGTCCCGCCATGTTCAGAAGTTACTAAGTCCAGTGCTCTTCTGTTTTGGAGCACAACCTTGGCAAGAGAGTTCATTTGTCATTGGAGAGATTCGAGGCTGTCTGTTGTGGATGCCATTGCCTGGTCCAGCTTGCCTCAAAGTCTCCCGCCAGGTGCTGGGTTTGTACAATAGCAGCAGTAGCAGTGCCTCCAGCACCCGTGGAGAGGGCAAGTCCCAGCCCTACTAGCAAAGGGATGAAGATTTCTCTCCACTGGCGGCTGTGAAGGAGGAGGGCGGCTTCCTCTTTCTCGAGTAGGTACACCTGGGGTGTAATCATTACTGGTATACAAAAGGCGGACAAAGAGGAATTAACACAGTTTTGGGCTTTCCTTTGCACCATAGGAAAAGAGGAGGGGTGATGCATGCTATACTGCAAAGAGTAATGTTAGTGAGGCATTTGTAATGAGTGGGCTTACTCTTGTTGGAAATGCAAATTGGATAGTTAGCCAGCTGTTCGAATAAGGGAATATCCATCAGATGAGAGTCAGTGAAATCTGTTTTTGTTTCTGGGTAAAGAAGGGTCGTATTAACTGGTACTGCTGTCAGTAAAGGTCCATTGCTGGATGCACAAAAGAAACAGGCATTGGGGTGGGTGGTGAAGGGAAGAAAGTTAGCAACATATTGAACGTATTGGCTCCAGGATATAGTTGATCTTATCTGGTCCTCTGTTTGTTTTTCCTGTAGAATAATATTATGATGAGTTAGCACAGACTTAGCTGCAGGCACAAGCTGTCGAGAGATATGAAAGTCAGCTGTAGGGTACCGAGCAAATGCACCTGAGCAGAACTTTCCTATTACTCCAATATTCCAGCGATCGTCCCATGGATATATATATAAGCGAATACTTATTATCTTTTAGGTAGATGGGTCTTCTCTGTCCTGTTATGCCCTGATATCTCCCAGTGAATCCTTGTTCCAACCTACAGGGATTGAAATAGCAGCAGCCCCCATAGGTATCAACTTCCTTGAGGCATGATGGATCTCTTTGTTGAAAAGGGAAGCAAACATATTCTTTAGTTCCATATCTGCTAGCATTTGGGTATATTATGATTTTTATGGGTTTTTGACAGCCCACTAGGGGGCAGTTTGCGGTTACAATTATCTGATTTTTTTCTTGAATTTTTTTTTGACATAAAATTTCCAGAACACAGTATTAGGGTTATTTTTTAGTCCTTGGGATGTTTGTCTGTGCTCAGGGGTCATCCCTTGCCAGACAAGGTTGTTTAAAAGCATTGCTTTGGCTGTAGGATCTGTTATTTTTTTTATCTAAACTGGCCTGCACTCTTAGTATAAAGTCTGGGAGGGTTTCAGTTGCTTTTTGTTTTAAGAAAGTTAATGAAGAGGTCTCTCCAGGCCTGGTGGACAAGGGGGTTAGGTGGTCCCAGGCCTGTAGTGCACCTAAGCAGACCTGCTCAAAATAGCCAGCAGGAATCACAGTCTGCTGGATTTCCATGGAAAAGTTGCCCTGGCCAAAAAGCTGGTCATAGTTCCAATCTATGAATCCAGGTGGTGGATCCTGTCCTTGCTGTGGTCTCAGCTGTTGACTATGTGTGTCATTTCTTTTAACCTGCATCAGACATTCATCTCTAAATAAAGCCTCCCATTGTACAAATAATTGACTGGGGAGGGTAGGTCTACAGATATCTCTCCAGTCCTGGGGGGTTAGCAGGTTAGTATTAAATGTTTGTAGTATAGATTTTGTCCATGGAGCATGGATCCCATCCTCACGAACAGCTTGGCGCAGCTCTTTTAAGTGTGCTGCTGGGAGGGGTTACCAAGAGAAAGGGCGTTGCCTTGTTATTTGTAAGTTAACAGGAAAAGCTTCTACCAATGGGGTTTTTGGGTCCTGAGGCCATTGTGTCTGGAGATTTTGGGGGTGGCAACTCCCATTATCCCTGAGATTACAGAGCTGTTCAATTGCTGTAGGGTGTGGCTCCACATGCAGTGGCGGCAATGGAGGTGAAGGGGGAGGGGGATTTATCTGGGGATCTTTGGGAGTTTTTGAAGTCTGGGTGTTAATATCTGGATTTGTTAAATCAGTCCATGGGGATTCACAGGGGGGAAAAGGGGGGTAAGGTTTATTTTTGTTGATGGGTGGGTTTTGTTTGACTTGGTCAAATTTTATTTTTGGAGTTGTTGAATCGGTTACTGGGCAATCTTCAGGATTTTTTTATCTTTATTTTTTAGGGCTGTCAAATCTGCTGTTGGGAAATCTTTAGGGTCTTTTTCATTATTTTTTAGGGCTGTCGAATCTGCTGTTGGGAAATCTTTAGGGGTTTTTTTTATTGTTTGAACCCTCCCCTTTATTATTCCCTGGTGCTAGTAAGTTTTCCTCAGTCTTAGGTGGGTTTCCTAAGCATTGTCGGATGTCTGCTATTATGGGGAGAAAGGAAAGGGGCAAATTGTGTTTTTCATGGATTTCCTTATTACGAGCCAGATAGGCGATGTTGGTCCAGACCTCTGGATCAGAAATGTCTGCTGACAGGATCCAGGGTGCAAATTGAGATACTACATTCCAAAATTTTGAGCTTTCTTTTTGGGAAATCTTAAGTCCTCTTGAATTAAGTAGGGCTCTAAGGGAACGAATTTGGAGGTTTTTTTGGCGTGGTGCTGAATTACCCATTATAGAAAAGAAAAGCAGTGTTGTCTGGTGTTTAATGTTCCTGGGGCAGTCTGCCACCAGGGGATTGAAATGCTCTGACGAACACAAGCCTAGCTGCAGATTTAAGGTATACAAGAGAAAAATGGCTTTTAATTTTTTTTTCTGTTGTTGTTGTTTGTTTCTATGGCGCAAGCCACCTTGAATTTTTAAGTGCTCCACAAGGGCTAGTTAATTTAAATTCTCACCTAACTGGTTTTATCTTCGGCTTGAATACCCCAGGGGCAAGATAACAAAACGGATTAGGGAAGTTTATTTTAGAAGTTGACTTTAGGGCTTATATGAAGATTTCTTAGAAACTTTGGGGATTTTTGATGTAGCGGAGTTAAGATAGGAAAG
>NW_008353213.1:118444-120520 GCF_000622305.1 Nannospalax galili | reverse complement strand
TGGGAACATGCCTGTGCATAAAATCTCAGGTGATTCCATTTAGTCCACAGCGCAAGCCTTTCCGCAGATTTAAGGAACTGGCAACTGTCCTTGTGACTTTTAACTGGTTGCTGCGTTACCGATTTTTGTATTAGAAAGATGTATAGATAGGAGGTCTTTTGTCTACACCCGTGCAGGCAGTCGGGGTCCATTAAGAGGACTCAGAGCCTTCAGCTAACATCAAGGAGTAGCCTTGACCAGAAAGCCTCAGTTGCTTCTTTGTCTTTAACGGTCCCACGCGAAGACTCAGACTGAAAATAAACGGTGGAAAAAGAGGAGAGACTGCCAGTCCCCAAGGGTGGGTCGGCTTGGAAGCAAAGCTGCCTTTTACCTCCTGGTGGGAGGTGATAGGAAAAAGAAATTTCCAATCCCGCAAAAGAGCTGGGGGATGGCTTAAAGGCAAAGCTGCCTTTACCCTCCTGGTAGGAGGTGATAGGAGAAAGATTGTCGATGCCCTCCTGATGGGAGGGTTACTCACGAACTCTGCACATTCCAGGAGCTGCACGTTCGGGCACCAGCTGCAGGGAGGCTTGGGCCAGCTGCGGGAGGCTCGGGCCAGCTGCGGGAGGCTCTTTCTCTCCTCACGGGTCATTGGCCACCAGCCCACGAGGGCAGGGAGAGCAGAAGCGGCGAATGGGGTCAGAATGGCTATTGGGCACTGACGGAAGACAGCCCTTCTGGGGAGACTTATCCCAGGTGCAGTGAAGCAGCAATGATACAGCTCCAGACACAGTGAAAACAGCTCCAGGCACAGTGAAAACAGCTCCCTTTATTAGTGAGAAAACTAGAGAATTTATAGTGTGGAGGCAGTAGCAAAAGCCTCAGCTGATAGGTGCTCATAGTATGCTTTATTTACATGTGGCAGTGGGCTCCTATCTTCCAGACTATCAGACAATGCCTGATTATCATATAGAAAAAACTTGGGGGTAGTTTTTACTCCAGGTAACTATGCAAAAGGTCATGTTTCAGATAAGGCCAGGCATCCGTGTTTGGCAGCACTTCAAGGTGAGCCAGGAAGAGAGCAGGAGGCCCCCTGCTGAAAAGGAGAGTTCTTTCATTTTGCGCCGAGCCCCTCAGGGCTATCCAGACATGGAGATCTGCAACCCTAACAGCAGGGTTCCCCAACACAAAAGTAATGCATTATTTCATAAGACTACTAAAACTACATATAGTGTATATTTTTTTATGCATGCATGTCTATAGTTGAAGGCTTTATAATAAAAGTCACAGTGCCAGAAAAGGGAAACCTCCCTTTGAGTTGTTGATCAGAATAGTCTGAGAGATCCCAAAAATATTATAGTCTATTACTATAGCAGTTGATTGCCTGCTAGAACTTGAATGAAAGCCCCTACTGCTGAAGACATGGCATACAGACACAGGACTTTAAACAACTGAGCTGGAACTGACCTGGAATACTCCTCCCAGGTGCTAAGTCTCATAGCATCAGAAGACAAAATTCAAGCTGCCAAGGGAGAGACCAAATCAATGCTCCTCCTCAGCTGTAAAATCTACAGAACATACCAATGACCAAACTAGCAAAATATCTCTATTGGTGCAAGAGCGAAAAATTTTTTTGAGGGTAAGAAACAGTTGTCTAATAGTACTTACAGCCTACTCAGTAGAAGGGCATCCATACACAGTACTGTAAACAGTCAAGTACACATAGTTGCTAAGTTCATAAGTGCCTGTTACTTTCATTTCAAAGTATTTATTATTTCCTCTTGTCCTAACTAATACAGACATATTCAAAACTATAGAGATTTATATGCTTTGGAAAATCTTCAGCTCATTCAGCTCTCAGCATTTGCACTGCAGTCATTGAGTAGAGAGGACTTTCATGTGAGGCAGAAGTGAGTTGCTTATGTGTCAGGGCCACCCAATTCCTCCTTGAGGGCAGAAAGACACAGGAGCAGGAGGGAGTCCGAAGACTAACAGAGCATGGGATTTCTCTCAAGAAAAGGTTTTGAAAAATATCCTTGACAACCATCTTAAATAATGTGCTTCCTCTGCATAAGAATGGTCCCAGGAAAAGAGAGA
>NW_008353213.1:108676-118428 GCF_000622305.1 Nannospalax galili | reverse complement strand
AGAGATCTTAAACATGCAATGGGAGATGACTACACCAGGTCTTAGTTCCTGGACCCTATGACTATAGCAAAAAGACATTTCTTGCCAGACATCATTTTCAACAGAAAATCATCAATATTAAAAAAAAAATATTTCATTTCTCACTGTGTATGGTATGGATTTCTGTAACTTTATTCCACTACACAAAATTTCTACAATGAACTTATGTACAGTGTTATAATATTGAACCAGGAAGGAGTAGGGAAATGATTTAGTAAGACCTCACTGTTCAAGCATAAGTCCTTTGGTTTGAATCCCCAGCACCCACATCAAAAGTCAGATGCAGGCATGTTTGTGTCTATAAGCCCACAATTGTTCTTTCTTGTTTCCTATTTATAAGGTGTCCACTTTTATTAAAGTGTTCTGAAGTCCGTGTATAGGCAATCCCTGGCTGCCTGACACATTAACTGTCTGTTGTCCTCCCTTCTTGAACTGGGTGTGGACTGGGCCATCCTCTTTTGGGGAGCAGCTTTTGGGAAGGTAATGGATACTTGAAATAGCTTTTTTTTTTAAGTACAAATTCCTAGTCTCAGTAGAAAACTTGGGGATGCTTGCTCCAACTGAATGCTGTTGCTATTACCATTCCAGTTTTAAATACTCAGTCAAATGTACCTAAACAAGAGACTTTTCAAAAAAAAATTTTACTCCCTCTCACCCCACAATAATCACTTGCCAAGAGTTACTTGGTTATGGTCAGGACCTGCTGCTCCAGAAGATGAACTTGCACTGAGGGACTCCTGGCTAGAAATGCTTGAACAGATAAGACTAAACACATTTGGCAAAATAATTGAAATTTGGTTGGGGAGTTACCGGAGGTGGGAAGGGGAGTGGAGGGACGTCTAAATTTGATTAAGGATTAAGATGTATTACATGGAATTTACAAAATCTCAATAAAAACTTTTTTTGAAAAGAAATGGCCAATAAACGAAGTGTACAGTTTGGAAAAAATATAAGTAGTGGTTACCAGTCATCTCCACCCAAGAAAAACATTAAAACATAAAGACATACCACCATTTTCTCTCTCTGTCTCTCTCTGCACAACCTAAGTTTTGTCAAGAAACTGTAACAGCTCACTCAGTAACATTCCGCCTAGAAGCATGTGCAGTGGACGATGGCATGTTCAACTCATCAGGACTCATTATACTCCTCGCTTGCTGATCCACATCTGCTGGAAGGTGGTCACGGGGCCAGGTTGGAGCCACCAATCCACATCGAATACTTGCTCTCAGGAAGAGCAAGGATCTTGATCATGTGCTGGGAGCCAGAGCACTGATCTTTTCATCGGTCTTTCTGTGTTGCCAGGGTACGTGGTGGTGCAAGAGAACAGCATTGTGTTGGCATAAAAGTCCTTGAGGATGTCGACGTCATAATTCATGATGGAACTGAAGATAGTTCCATGGATACTGCAGGATTCCATGCCAGGAAGGAGGCTGGAAGAGAGTGAGTGCTTCAGGGCAGCATAAGTTACTCGCTGCTAAGGCCAATCCGGGAGCTCATAGCTGTTCTCCAGTGAGGAGAAAGAAGCAGCTGTGGCCTTCTCTTCCGTGAACTCCAGGGCTAGGTAGCACAAAGCCTTGATATCACGCACCATTTCCCACTCCACTGTGATGGTGAAGCTGTAGCCACACACTGTTGGGATCTTCATGAGGTAGTCTGTCATGTCTGGTTATGCCAATTGTAGGGCCAGAGTCATAAAGGGACAGCACCGTCTGGACAGTTATGCACATGACTGGGGTACTGAAGGTCTCAAAGAGGATCTGGGTTATTTTTTCACAATTGGCCTTGGGTTTCAGAGGGTCCTCAGTGAGCAGCACTGGGTGCATGTCAGAGGCCCCCAGAAGGTGTGCCAGATCGCCATGTCCTCCCAGTTAGTGACAATGCCATGCTCAGTGGGGACTTCATGGTCAGGATGTCTCTTTTGCGCTGGACCATTTCATCCACATAGAAATCCTTCTGACCCATGCCCACCATCACACCCTGGTGCCTCTGGCAGCCCAGGATTGAAGGAAGACAGACTGGGAAGCATCATCCCCCACAAAGAAGGCAGCTTTGCACATACTAGAGTCATTATTGGCAATGAACACTTCGATATCATCATCCATGGCAAACTGTGTGGAAGGTGTGGATCAGCAGAAGAACAGATGGGAGGGCCCTGTGCCCACAGGGTAGACTTGGACTCACACTAGTCATAGCACCATTATTTTTATAATTAAATATGTTTTATTGATTTTATATGTGTGAGTATATTACCTGCATGTGTGTAAGTGTAACTGTGTCATCACACTTTGCCCTAGGAGGTCAGAAGTGGGCTTCATATTCTCTGAAACTGTAGTTTACAGATGGTCCCCCTATGTGGGATACAGGTAATCCTGTGTAAGAGCAGCCAGTGCCCTTAATCACTGAGCCATCTCTCCAGCACCCCTCCCCCAGCACCATTCTTAAGGATACATAAATAGATGAGTGTTCTTCGTAAATGTACCCTGCACAGTATATCAATTAGCAAAGCTTTCAGATCACCCTTCATATCCTCAGGGCTGCATTTCACAGTGCAGAGATCCAGTCATCAGAAGATGGGTATAGTCTGTCCATGAATCAGTGAGTGCCAGGGCCAGATTTGAATGCAGGATTGTCTGAGTGTAAGTATGTTCATGTTCTTTCTATCCAGTGGTGACCCACTACTTGTAAAATGGGAGGCAGAAGAAAAAAGAATGCTACTGAATTCACAAATCCTTTCCCCTCTGCACTGTACCATATTTACCCTATATGAAATGGGAAGGGGGTAATGAAAATTTTCCCACATGACTTCTTTACCTTTCTATCACTCTGGATCTCTCAGTCCCTCTATAGTTTTGTATTATAAATCAATTTTTTTAAATCCTAATATGGAAATAAATGTGCAAACCATAATTAACAACTTCGCTCTCCACCAGCTTCTGGTACTGAAACTCTCAATACCAGACTGTCAAGAGACAAAAAGTTTAAACCAAGAGAATTTCATCTGTGAACTCAGATGCTAGCTGTGCTCATCATGAGTGTTCTATGTCTTAAGTTAAAATTGACAAGAAATGTTTAGATCATAGGACTAGCACTCATGGAGGAAACACCCTCCATTCCATTTCCTAAGTTCTCTACTGGTACTTCCAAAACTGATCATTTTTTAAATTGTTTTGAAAAGCATAGTTCTTGGATCCATGGCAATGTCACTGCCACCACATGTATGGAACAAGCTTCTAGAACTTTAGGTTATATTTACCTTGTCAGGTAAGAGTCAGGAAGCACAGCTGTGTACCATTACTATCTAAGAGTTAATAGATGTGTTTTAAACTCACTTCCCTTCCAAATGATAAATTTAGTTTCTGACTTCTAAATTTCATTTTTCTCTAGGCTCTGTGTGTGGGTTTCTCATTTTAATATATTTGAAGTGATAGATCATGGCAGGTATTCTGAGCTGGTGAGATAGATTCATTCTCTCTGTAAATGTCATCTGCCTTAGTTTAGACTCTGAGCAAGAACTAAATGTTTTTTGCTTAGTTTCAACAAGAAAACTGAAACCATTTCACTCTTTGGCTTTGCCCGTGTCAGCTCTACCTTTATGCAACCTTAGTTTTCAAAGTCTGATTCAACCTTTGTATTTTTTTTTCAAAGGAGTTGTGTTCCTGTCTTAGTTGGATATAAGAAATCACTTTATAGTGTCAAGAAAACAAACATTCTCATAATGTTTCTCCAACACTAAAGCCAAAAGGATCAACATTCTTCATGACATATAGGTTGGAAGCATATGCTTGTTTTGCCTTTAGTGATACAAGGTGGTCTCTTTTTTTCTTTTGATTAATAACCAAATTCCCCATTCCAGAAACTATTACTGTTTCATACTTGCGTTCATAGTCACTGACCTTTTTTCACAGAGTGAAAAAAAATCAATTTAAATCTACAAGCGAGTGTTTTTATATTGAAGCAAAATTTTTTGTTTCCATGAAAGGAAAAAATAAGATAGAGACAAAGAAACTATTGTAAACAATTGTTTTGTGATTCACAATTTCATGCTATTCACAGTTATGAGATTTAGTATTCAGTAGTTTGTGGTTTATCCTGAGCCATCTTGTGTATATATTTTATGGATATCCTTTGGCTTGCATTTGCTTTCTTTGTTTAATAATAAATGCAGCATAGAGTGTGTTTCAGTATAGAAGTTAATTTCAGGCCCAATCTTGTCAATCTCCATATCTGTTTATCTGCAAGTTTCTACAGGTTATATGGTGTTGCGTTCTGAATATGGTTTCCTGAAGAAAATTTTAATATTCTTTCCCTAAAAAATAGTTCTTATAACTTTGTACTAATTATCCATTATAGTTAATAATATCGGTAGAGACCCCTCCACTGATTCAAGTTATAACAGACACCACCAGGGAAGCAAAAGTGGGAGCTTGGGCTGTCCAGCTGCTTTTTCTGGTGGTGACTCCACCTGCAATTGTTCCTCAGAGCACAGTGGAGATTGTGCGGTCACTGAGGAATTTTTGATACAAGGGTCCAGAAAGGCTTCACTGTATCCTTCTTTCCTTCTCTTCAGATCCAGAGGCACAGACATAACAACAGACTGTAATGGGCATCAGCATCCCAACTCTGTGCTATCAGGACTGAATCTCAGTGACATTGAGCTAGCTATGTAGCTCATACTTTCAGTGGCAGAGAGTTCTTGTTTGTAAACCAGAAAGAATAGTACCCTCTATTTCTAATACCAATTTTCCTGACCAGTGGAGACATTTGTGTCATGTGCTGTGACTGCGGAAGTTTCTTGAGTGTAGTGTAACTAGCATTTAAGGAACTACTTAAACTATTAAAGTGAGGAGAATGTAGAGGACTTAATCCTGGATTTCTGCTATCCTTATAAAATGAAAACATTGGGTTTCAGAGACACTGTGGGAACACGACAGGGGCAAAGCTATTAAGGAGAAGGATTATTTAAAGCAAAGCTCCTGAATACAACATTGCTATTATTGTCCTGTCCTCAGTTGCTGGAATTTAAGCAAGACTTGCTGTCTTAGGACCAGAGGCAGTGATAGCCAAGTCAATATTTTCTTAGTCTTTGCTATTGTAGTCCTAGAAAATCAGAAACAATTGTTCAATCCTAAAATGAAATAAGAAGAAAACCTACTTTAAAAAAAATTCATTCTGTAAAGTAACTGCTGTACTATCTTCAAAACAAAATGATCTTAATACAAAGGAAAAGTTACTCAGTTGTTCTGGATGGGAGACTCCAGAGATCTTACAAGGAGCACAGGGTGAGAGCACAGGGTGAGTTTGGATCCATTTGGAACAAGAATCAGAAATACTGTCTTGTTTAAACAGATATGGGGACTGAAGGGAACACTGCATACACGAATGCATTCGATGTTCTCAGCTTGACTGTGGACAAACTTTTGATGTCTTGACTACCAGGTCATGACAAACTATCACTTAGATCTGTGAATAAAACAAACCCTTTTATCTTGCTTGCATCAGAGGTTTTTATTACAGCTGTAGGAAAAGAAAAAGGACAAGAATTTTGCAGAGAAGAGGTGCTGATCCTGTAATAAACATAATAATATAGTTCTGGGACCATCAGGAATGTTTTATGAATGGAATGCAGAAGAGTTCAGAACCTAATGGACCACTATGGTTAGAAGACAGTATTGCTGAGAAAAAGTCAGTGGAGATCTGGCTCAAGATTTCTGATAGGAGGACAAGGTTTCTATCAAGCACTGGGCTTTTGGCTATTCATACGACATTTTTGCAAGGAATGCAGCTTCATACTGCCTGTGTCCTAAGAATCTGAATGAAGCTTAAATTTTTAAAAAAGATGATTAACTTTTTTGATAGATTAAATTTAAAAATAGGAGAGTGTTAAGTCTTGTGCCAAGATGACAGCTGTGATTACTAAGGACTTCAGTATCACTAAGGAGAACCCTCCTCTGCTGCTCTGTAACAATAGGAAAGGTATCCAGATGGAAAATCCCACCCCTAGAGGCTCTGTCTTGTACAGATCTCAACTCATTCAAAGCAGGCAAGATTAAATTTATAGGTATATTTTATCCTTGAAAATAACTCCCTGTAAACATGTTTGCTAATGGTCAGCAGACAGATGTTGATAACGCTTTATTGCAAAAGGGCCAGGCTGCATCCTGAATTGGCAGCAGAGCTTGGTGGCATGAACCATGTGGTGCTGGTTTTGAATACATGGAGGAAGTAAGATAGAGGATGTCATAAAATGCTGAAGCCAGGCAATGTGTGGCAGCATCTGATTACCTGCATCTGTGAAATGAAGGAATGTTTTGAAATAGGTCTCTGGGGTGGGGTTGATTTTTCTGACTATAAGGAGGAAAAGATAAAGGTGTTCCTCTTAAACTTGATGAAATTACAACCTGCACTGGCCCTGTGGGGAAGGTATATAAACTTTAGAGGATTTCAGACTAAATAATTTCCTCAAGGCCTAGCAAAAAGATAAGTGTGGTCAAGCTTCTAATCTTCTCAGCAGACACCATAGCAAGCCTCTCATTTTGGAAGAGGAAACTGAAAATTTGCACTTACTTAGATTCATACCACATGGTACATTCTGTATAGGAAAACAGGTACACTTCTCATATAGATTTGTACTTATGGGCGAAATCTCAGAATGACAACTGACTCCTAAGATACGAATCTAGATCTCATGACATTTTTAATCTGAACAGAGGGTTGGATCACACTCGAGCATTTATGTACAATTTCGTCATTATTCCAGCTGAGACCGTTTCTATGGTAGTAGAATTTGACTAGGACTTAGACATTATTCTCTTTTATTTGACCTTATTTCTCTAGATATTTTCATTATTTGATCAAATTTATGTCCTCTATTAAAATGGACTTCATTTCTGATTCTGCTCATAAAAGCTGAATACACACTTCCAGAAGTTTACTCTGTCTTAAATGGCCTTTCTGGGACAGATTTACGTAGCATAGGCATTTTTCAAATATCAGACTTTTAAGAATGAGGATTGTAGTGGACATTCCATCTCAGTGTATGAGAAATCAAACAGAAATGTCTATGGACTGTATTTTAGTCATTTAGCCACTTGGGACAAGCTTAAATCCTTTGGATGCCATTTGTGCAATGACATACATTTATGTAATAAATACTGGAATACCTTCCTTGTCATTTATTGAGTTCCATGGTATTCATATTGTTCTGTTTTCATTTTTCCATGGCTGTAGAAGGAAACATTTGTATGAATATCTCTAGCAAAGGATAATCACAGTCACTTATATAAACTGGCTCCATTAAGAGGCATGGCATATCTTCAGTCACTGTCCCTTTGGATGTTAACAGGAATCCATAATTCCAAATCTGGTTCTATGATTGAGGGTTTGGAACTCAGATTTCCTACCTGCACTCCATGGTGTGCAGCCTGGTGGACAGCTTTCTACTTCCATCTGTAGGACACTCACTGGGGGCCTATACTGTGGAAAGCCTTTAAATACTGTCCTCTCATGTGAAGTCAGTCCTTCTGCTCAGCTCTCAGAGAAGATCCAAGGTAGGTGATATGAAAATGATGAGGATGCTGGAAGGAGTGTGAAGGAGTGTGAAGGAGTTCTCATATGTTTCTAACCTTAGGAGTAGTTTTCAGATTACCAGTTTCCAGACAAAATACACTATGAGAGATTAGAAATATCCAAAGTTTCTTTCTCTTTCTCCATAATGGCCATCTTAACAAAAGCAACTTAGAGTTTCAATGCAATGTCAATACAATTCTCTTGGTATTCGTCACTGATATAGAAAAGGACATCCTAAAATTCATATGGAAGCAGTAAAAACCCTTGATAACCAAAGCAATCCTCAGTGTGGTGGGGTGGGTAAGTGTGCCCATAGGCTCCAAGAATTTGGACATTTTCTTCCCATTTGGTGACACTGAATTGGAAGGTTTTTAGAGGTGTGACCTTGCTGGAAGAAGCTCATCACGTCCCTGGGAGTAGACTTTGAAAGTTCTTAAGCCTTGCCCATTTTCCTGATTTCCTATCTCTCTCTGTTTTCTGTGCCTGGATAAAGATGTGGTTGTTTGGCTTCCTGCTCTGTCTATATTTGCAACCATGACTCCTAGCAATTATGGACTCCTGACCCTCTGTAACTGTAATTCAAATAAACCTTCCTTCTTTAAGCTGCCTTGGTGTCTTATCACAGCAATGGAAAGGTAACCAATTTAAAAGATCAATGTTGGACAGACTATCACACCACATTTCAAACAATATTACAGAATTAGACTAACAAAAGCAACATGCTACTGGAATAAAACACATATGTAAATCAATAGAAAACACAAACAGAAGACCCAAACAGGAATGCATATTATTATAGCCACTTGCTAGTTACAAAGTTTTAACAAATACACACTGGATATAAGAGAGTATCTTCAACAAACAATGCTGAGAAAAGTGGATGTCTACATGTAGAACTACAAAATTGTACCTATGTCTATCACCCTGCACAAATGGATCAATGTCAAATCTGCAACACTGAAATTGATAGAAATAGTTTAGGCATTATCCTGCGAACTATAGGTGCAGGAAAGCAATTCCTGAAACAGATTTCCTTCATTCAGAAATTAAGACCAGCAAATGACAAATGGGATTTCATTAATCTAAAGTTTTTCAGAGAAGAAGAAATAATCACATGAAGAGAGATTCCCCAGAGTGGGAAATAATCATTGTGAGCTATAAATCTGACAAAGCATCAACATTCAGAATTGTATATTCAGAACTCAAAAACTAAGATTTAAGAATACAAATGATCAAATTATAAATTGGCTCTGAGATCTGAATGGAGAGCTCTTAAAGAAAAAATGAAAATGACTAAGAAATAGCTTTTAAAAAACAATACAAGGGGACTGGAGAGATGGCTCAGCGGTTAAGAGCACTGACTGTTCTTGCAGAGGACCTGGATTCGAATCCCAGTACCTACATGGTGGCTATGAACTGTCCTTAATTCCAGTTCCAGGGGAATCTGAAGCAATCTTCTGACCTTCCTGGCATTGCACGACACGGGTGCACTAACATGCATGCAGGCAATACACTCATACACATAAAATAAAAATAATACAAAAAAACAATAAGAAGAGAATGACAGCTGTTAAAACAAGAAGATAAATAGTTTTTAAAACAATAAGAGATCAAGAGCTTCAACAGACTCATAATAAATAAGGAAGTCAAAACAAAAATACAAAGCCTCACAACTAAAAATGCCAGTCCCAGATGGATTGATTAGAATTTTATCAGGCTTTCAGAGAAGATCTGCAATCATTACTACTTAAAGTATTCAAAAAGATAGAAATGGAGGAAAATTATCTCATTCTACAAAACCAGTATTACTTTAATACACAAACAAGTTGAAGATATAACAAAAGGAAAAATGTAGGTCCATATATTTAATGAACATAAATGAAAAATTTCCCAACAAAATATTCACAAAGAACATAGAGACACAAAGCAAAAAGACCATTCACCACGATAAAGTAGGCTTTATTCCAGAGATGCAAGGGTAGTTCAATATACATAAGTCAATAAACATATAATTGAACCTAAAGACAGAAATTACATGATCATCTCATTAGACACAGGGAAAGCCTTTCACAAAATGTAACATGCATTCATGATAAAAGCCCTAGATATAATTAGATGGGAGGGGACACACTTCAATATAATGAAAA
>NW_008353213.1:104382-108352 GCF_000622305.1 Nannospalax galili | reverse complement strand
CTTACAGAAATCACAGGAATTGGTTTCTTGATTCTTTGTGGACCCAGTGGACGAACCCCCACTCCACACTCAATGTTTTTGGGGGACACAACAAGATTATGTAAGCCGACACACACACACACACACACACACACACACACACACACACACATAACATTAAAAAGTAGGAGGGCTGTGGTAGAAGATGTAGTAAGCAGAGGGGATCTAAATACCATAAAACTATATTGTATGAAAATCACAAATATTCACTAAGAAATAATTGTTTTTAAAAAGCTAGGTCATACTAAAATTTAATTAAAATGCAAATGAACAAAAATAGCTAAATAAACCTAGTACAGACCAATAGGAGAGGGCCTGGAGAGATGGCTCAGCAGTGAAGAGTACTGGCTGCTCTTGCAGAGGACCTGATATATATGCTAGTTACACATATTATGAAGAAATATTTTGTCAATTTTGTATATCTGAACTAAGTACTTGTCCCTGTAATAATGGCTTTGTTTTGTTTGGTTAAAACAAAAGTTTCAAGCCTAGAGAGCTCCTGAAGAATTGGGGTTTACTTAGCTCATAGTTTTGGAGACAAAGGATTTAATCATTAGAGGCCCCATAGATTCAAACTCCTGTGAATACCCCATGGATTTTTCCATTATGTAGGATGCAAACAAAGTGAAGATCTTGAGAGAAGGACCTATAGTTTTCAACAGGATTCCATAAATGAATACATTTTAGGCACATTTTTTATTCCAGTAATAACTCCCCTTCCCCACATATTGACTATTGACTGTTAGAGCTTTGAAATGAACTGTCTCTAAATCCTCATCAATTGAAGGCTTGTTCATTACCAAGTGTAGCTAATTCATTGATAAGCAATTGGATCAATCCGGTTCTTCACTAATGTAAGGATTAGTGCATAGATATATTCACAGTTTGATTATATTAGTATGTGAAGTCTCTTCAGATACAGTCTATCAAGTACCTATGTACGTACCTTTTCTTTCTTTATATCTACCTATCCTTCCATTAATCCCTCCATCCATCCATCATCCATCCATCTATCTATCTATCTATCTATCTATCTATCTATATCTATCTCTCCCATGAAATGAGCATCTTTCCTCCACCATCTCCACCATATTTCAAATCAGCAGTTGAACAATTGTCCAATGTTTAAAGCTTGTGAAACTGAATTATAGGAGTCTTTCCTCTTATAAATTTCTTCCACCTGTCTGTTTCATATATCTGACCCACGAATTTTTATTCTGCTCTAGAGGAAGTGTTAAGCCACATTTCCACCATTGTGATTCAGTATGTGAAAGAAAAAGTTTAAGATTTATGTTTTTTTTTAATCTGTGCAATTTAAGTGCATGGGGATATTTTCTTATAGATTTAACATTCACTTCATGACACAGAGCTTTTATCTAGGGACATACTGATTTTGTGACCTAGGAAATGGAATTGCTGTTTAAATAATTTCACTTACCTAAGAACAACTGGTTAAGAGAAATAAAGAATTTTTTTTCCTTTTCTTCATTTTTCTTCCTATTTTCCCTTCTCTTCCTTCCCTACTTTTTATACTTATTTGTTCTTCAGACTGGGTTCCATTTGGTTCATGCTAGTTTGTAAGGGTGGCATACAAATCGTGATATTCCTCTATCAACATTCTAAGTGCCAAGATTTTAAGCATGTACCACCATGCCTGGCTTATGTGGTGTTGGGCTGTATAAACCATTCAGTTCTTAAAAAAATAATGCTTCATGGATTTTAAATCATTGCGTGGGATTATGTGATACACTTCGAATTCCATTCGTGGCATATCTATCCACTCTTTCAAATGTTGTTCTTTTATACATCATTATATAAGAATTAATTAGAATTCAAAGATATCTCATAACAATAGATATTTATATATTATCTTAGACTGAGTACCCTAGACACGAAGCTGTAACTGCAATCAGCATATAAAAAGACATGTAAGAAGAAGACATGCAAAAAATCCTGTGAGGGAAAAAGCAAGGTGAGAGAGGAAATGGAGATGGAGAAAATGGCTTGTTAGCATGTGAGCTACAGATTGGATAATTAGAGCTGCTGCCTGAAATGAAACACAGAAAGCCTGAGTGTTATTGCAGCTCTGAGGAAGGAGCTGGTCTCTCTATACCACACTCCCGCCATGCTCTGTTGACAGCTGGTCCTTGGGATGCTCATTCCAGGGGACTTTTCTCACAGGGAACCCTGTTCAAATGCCAGCCTCCCTGGACATCCACTCTGCACAATCAATATCATGACACTCATTGGGGAACACCTTACCGACCCAATTTTGGCTGCTGTGAGCACATGTGGAGCTTCCATATGGGAGGTGATCTAAACATAAACAAAATATATTTTATGAATTTGAAAAAAATCAATAAAAATTAATTAAAGTGTTAAATGGATGCTTGTCAGACATAACCTCTATTTCTAAGGATGGGGGATCAAGTTAAGAGAGGCAACAGTACAGGAACAGGAATCTTAGACTTCTAAAGTACACCAGGAATGGACTTGTACAATTGCATGCAGAGAAAGGAAAGGACTTCATATTCTTCTGTTAAGAACTGAGAAGAGGACTGGTCAATTTATGTGGTGTTTATTGGGAAAAGCATTGATATATGCAGGAACAAATTTGAATTGGTCTGAGTTAGCAGGCCCACTCCTTACATAAAAAACATGTCTTCTTCTTTTCTTTATAAGTTTTTAAATTCACCCAAAAAGTAGAATGGTACCAGAGCCAACAGGAATTTACTATTCGTTAGTCATATCTACATGCACTAACAAAAGGAGGGAATAAGGTTTTCTCTGATTTCTGGGATTGTTTGGGAGGACATTCCACTGTCCTTGTTGGAAGTGAGGGAAAAAATAATATAGAGGAATAGGAAGTAGTAAAATACCTGATTCCTCATTGGATCAGATACTGAAGTTGTGCTTTCTCCCACGGATAAGAATATGTTCTCTACGGACAAATCTGTGCTACTTTTGTCTGTCTTGGACAGCAGGGGGACACTTGGCCTGTGCTGACTCTAAGAGATGAGATCAACCAAATCCCACAGCTGTGTCAAACACTCATTTCTTGGTAATTTGCATAAGATATGGACACACCCCACTGCCCCAAAGACTTATAATAGTCTGTGTCCACACTGAGGGTTACTTCCTGTCAGGACACACCATGGACATGAGGGACAATGCTCAGCTCCTGGGGCTTCTGCTGCTCTGGTTTTCAGGTAGGGAAGGGAAGCAGTGGGACTTTTGTTGCCCAGTGTGGCCAGAGCTATATGAAGTTTTTAGAGTCATCCTGTTCAGTATTATTCAGTGTATATTCGTTGTATATTTTTCCTATCAGGTGTGAGATGTGACATCCTAATGACTCAGTCTCCATCCTGGCTGTCTGCATCTCTGGGAGACAAAGTTACCATCACTTGCAAGGCCAGTCAGAACTTTTTTAATGGGTTAGCTTGGTATCAGCATAAACCAGGGGAGGCTCCTAAACTCCTGATCAATGGTGCATCCATACTGCAAACTGGGATCCCATCAAGGATCAGTGGCAGTGGATCTGGTACAGATTACACTCTCACCATCAGCAGCCTGGAGCCTGAAGACGTTGCCACTTACTTCTGTCAGCAGTATATTTACGCCCCCCTCACAGTGATTCAAATCATAACAAAAACCTCACAGGGAAGCTCAAGTTCAAGGCACTGCTGCCCAGATGCTCCGGTTGGTTTATGCAACTACAGTATTTCCTGGTGAAGCCAGTTTTGTGAAGTTTCTGGGAGGTTGTTGAAGGAAAGTGTCAGTGAGTCTGTTCTGGATCCCAAATCACTTTCCTCCTCTTCAGTCTCAGAAACACAGAAGGGACGATGCCTCTCCTGAATTAATACAATACTCAAATATTGATATATGAGATACCTAGTTTTGATATAATTGGTACTCATTCCCATTAATCAAA
>NW_008353213.1:81420-104208 GCF_000622305.1 Nannospalax galili | reverse complement strand
TGATTATAATCATTTCAGCTTACTTACCTCTCTACTTACTTCTCTTACCTCTCTACATGATTAGTTTTATATTGTCATCTCTCTCCAAGTATGACTTCTAAATCTCTTGTAAGGTCCCTCATTTGAGTAAATCTATGGAAAATCAATGGAAAGGGATTCTGACCTATACTGACACTACCATATATTTTAGTAGTGCACCCTGCATTCTAATTTTAGTAAAGATCTAATTAGAATGATGTTACTATTAACTGAAATTATTATAATAATAATTGAGATATGTCTACTATTACTTAAGCTATCACAAGTTCTGAAAACTGATTATCATACAGAAATATTCATGGCATTTGAAACTGCCTTTTGAACCTAAGAAAGATAAAATAAAAATGATTGTTATTTAAACAATTCATTCATCTCATTTGGCCCTCAGCATTTGCCCAGCCCTAAATGAGTAGGAAGGATTTTTATGGGAGGCAAAGTTGAGTTGTGTCTGAGTCAGGACCACCTGTGACCTCCTTGAGGGTTGAGAGGCATAGGAGGAAGAGAGTGTCCAGACACTAATAGAATAAGGCTGTTCTCTACAGAAAGGGTTTCAACACAGATGATTAAGAACCATCTGAAAGAAAACCCCTATCAGAGCCTTTCTATGTGAGCCACTGTATCACATTGATGATGAGCATCAATCACACTGATAATAATTTGTATGGTTAGCAAAGTGATTATTGTGTATAGTGAAGTGAATGGAGTTATTCATAGACAGGTAGATGTATAGACAGATGATATATACATGAATAGATACAGATATTCATTTTAATGCATAGGAAGGGAAGGACACATAATATCAGGTGCTTCTGGAAGCTAAAAATAGTGGAAAAGGCACTTTGGGGTTGTAAATTAAGCACATTTAGGCGTCAAAATTACCCTAGATTGTGTCCAAATGGAATCATAAGTGCCTTTATAAATGAGTGATCCAGAGAGATTTCTTTATCACAGACAGAAGAGAGCAAAGGTGGTACACAAATTAAGACAGAGAGGGAGAGATATGGGCACCTGGAATGGAGCTGCAGAGTCCACAGGGTGTAAAATAGATAAAGGAAGGGTCTTCTGACAGTTGTGGCAGGGAGCCCTGCCTGCCCCCAGCCAAACTTGTCTCAAGGAAATTTATCCCACCATTCTACTTTCAAATAATGTGAGAGAATGATTTACTGAGGGTTTAAATTTTCTATTGCATTGCTTCCTTTTTGATTTGAAATGTTTCCCTTTTCTTACAATGTATTTAGATAACCCCAACTAACCCCCCTTACTACCCATTACCAGCTTCATGTGTCCATCCACTGGAGTCTGGTTAACCTACCAAGAGTCATAACCTTAAAATAAAGTGAGTGACTCTCCCCTTTCCAGCACCCATTAGTTCCCAGTAATTAGTTCTTAATTTAAGGTAGTGGTTTCTTCCTCACTTTCCCATATCTATGTGGGATTTTGTCTGCATTGACCTTACTTGGGACTTGTGCAGCCTGTAACCATTTCTCTGAGTTCATGTAAGTAACTGCCCTGCTGTCTGAAAAATTCCATTACTTTGACGTCATCTACCACCTCTGGCTCCTGCAATCTTTCTACCATTTTCCCCCAATAATCCCTAAGCCTTGGGAGACAGAAGTGTGATAAAGATGTCCCACTCACAAATAATCACTCTGAAAACTCTTATTCTCTGTACATTGGTCAGTTGTGGGTTTCTGTATTAACAGCATCTTGTTGCATAAGAAAGCTTCTCAGGTGAAAGTTGAGAAATGGATTAATCTTTGGACATAACAAATTAGTTATTAGGATTTGCTTTAATATCATAACTATTTAGTAGAATAATGGTATTAAGATCTCCCCTACAGCCTGTGGCCTTTGTAGTCACATGTCCTTAGTACTGATCTTAAAGTCAAGTATGTGCTTTGTCTTCTGAAATGAAACTTAAATCTAAATTTCCAGACTCAAGCTCTTCTTCCCTATCTGGGAATTCTCGTCTCTGAATGCGGGTATAGTTTGATTCCGTTCCCCTTTCTAACACTTCCTTACTGATGGTTAAAATCAGAATTTTTTCATAATCTGTTACCATAGCGCTTGGAAACTTACAGAAATTGGGTTTACAGAAACCCCAGATGAAAGTTGTGGGCTATTTTTGTTTTGTTTTGTTTTGTTTTACTTTTTCTGTTTGCTCTCTCTCTCTCTCTCTCTGTCTCTGTCTCTCTCTCTCTCTCTTTTAGCTATTACAGAAATTTTATTGAGAATTTCATACATGCATATAAGGTATTTTGATCAAATCCATGCCCTCTCCCTTCCCTCCAACATTCACCCCTCTGAAGAGGTAACCCTAAATTTTTTTAAGGATTAGATACAATCTCCTAAATACTTTTGACATTTTTGGCCTTTGGAACAGAGTATGTTCCTAACAGGCCCAAGAACATTTTGACTTTTAGCTAAGAAACTGGATACTTTTCTTTGGGGTATTTTTTACTCTAAATGCCTAGCCAATTCCTCCCTCCACTTCTTAACATGCCATCTTCTGAAGGGTTTACTCAAATTGCCCATAGGTAACAGGGATGCAAACTGCTCTGGCTTCTTCCATGCTGAACAGGGACACAGGGTGAGGCAATTGGAGTACCCCTTCAGCTGGTCAATCTAAAAGACTCCAAAATTGCATAATTCTTATCTCTAAGGGGAAAAGAAAGTACTTGAATTGTGAATAGGAGATGTGAAAGAGAAGTAACGGCAAGAGTAACTACCATTACAAGTTCTAGATAGGAAACTAGAAAAAAGTCAGAACAGGGCATTTTTGAAATCTTGCATAATTCTTATCTCTAAGGGGAAAAGAAAGTACTTGAATTGTGAATAGAAGATGTGAAAGAGAAGTAACAGCAAGAGAAATTAGCATTACAAGTTCTAGATAGGAAATTAGGGCTCCCAAAAGCATCCCTCTATTGGGTTCTTCCTCATTTTTCCTTTGTTTTCCAACAATGGACTCTAGAGTGATTGAGAGTCCATTGGAATTTCTCGACAAGTGCTCCCAAAAGCATCCCTCTATTGGGTTCCTCCTCATTTTCCCTTTGTTTTCCAATGCTGGACTCTAGAGTGATTGATTCAGGATTTGCTTTCATGTATTTGTATAGCTATTGGAGTTGTTAGAATCAGTGTGCGTTCCCTCCCAAAGGTTTCTAAGGAGTTGTTAGAATCAGTGTGCGTTCCCTCTCAAAGGCTTCTAAATAGGAGGTGACAACAAATTTATCCATCATTTTAGAGCAATAGTTGGCTGTCTCCCTTAGCTACAGGTGGGCAATACATTATTGGAGACCAACATTTGACAAGTCTTATATCTGAGCAACACTTTTGGTTGGAACAAAATAATCAATGAGAAATAATTGTCTAAATATCATTTTATATAGAATTAGTCCTAATGTCTGGGATGTGTAATCCCTTGAACTCTTAAAGAAGTCTACTGATATCTTTCTTCTGATTATACTTTCCTTTGGGGTGTTTAACACCATACAGTTGGCCCAAATAGATCAATTTATTTTTACACTTAAGATCATTTGAGGATCTGTTCCTCATGGATCACATGGGCTTGGGATGAGCTCCTGGCTCCTTTCTTTTATGAGTTCCATCTATGTGAAGATAAGTCAAAGGTCCTGTTTGACCATGTCAGCTATACCTGGTAGCATGAATGAAATATTTGCTCGAAGTTGACCCTCCCCTTTGTAGACTGAACACTGGTTCAAGTCCATCTCATGGGTCTACACATTCTCCCTGATCAAGAGCACAGGTGAGTCACCACAGTGACAGGACAGTTTGAGAGATGTTCCATAGTCCTCTGGAACTTAGTCAACCTTGGAGGGCAAGGAGCAAAATCTGCCCTTTAAGTCTTTCTGACCACATTAGTATTGGCCTCAAGCTATGGCTGTTAAACATCCAATAAAGTTAGTTCCACCAATCTGGTACTTTTAATTAACATATGCTTTGTAGATAAGGCTTAGTTAAAAACCCAAATATTCTCAGATAAACATTGACTAGATATATATTTTTTGTTCCTTAAACTAGTTGACTAAACTGTTAGACATTTTAAGATCATTTTTATATTATTTTTGTCTCATCCTTTATATATCATAAGAAACCAACACAGACCTTCAACACTTGCTTAGGCTTTCTCATTTTTTCTATTTTGGAAAATATTTCCATTTCCACATCATTTTAACATGTTTTACAGTCTCATTTTCATTCTTTTTTAAAATAATTATGAGACATAATAACATTAACAAATAATTTTTTCATCGGTTGTGAAGCTTCTTTTCCTGAGGATGCTAAGCAAAGCTCATTCCCTTTTAAGGTTCTAATGTTAAGCCAATATTTCATTAAAGTTTTACTGGGGAACTGAGGAATTAATTTTTTGTCTTTTACTTCTCATTTCTTTGTGCTTCAATGTGTGTGTATGTGAGAGAGAGAGAGAGTGAAAGAGAGAGAGAATCTGTGTGAGGGACTGTATCTGTAAGAGTGTGAAGTATATTTGTGTGATGCATTCATGCATGTTTGTGTTTATGTGTTGTGTTTATACACATGTGAATGAGCTTCTTTGGGTGTTGATTTTAAATTTTTTGCAGTTAGCATGATAGAATGTATTAATTATTTCAGTTTTGGTACATTATTGAAGTTTATTTTGTGCCCCAGCCTGTGATCAGTTTTAGAGAAACTTCCATGGTCTATTAATAGAAAATGTATTCTTTCATGTTTGGGTGGAATAATCTGTCAAAGTCTGGTATGTCCAGTTGATGTATGGTAACATTTAATTCACATGTCTGTCTGTTTACTCTTTGTCTGATTGAACTGTCTAGGAGACAGTGGGATATTGACATCCCCTAATATTATTGGCTTGGAGTTATTCTGTGTTTTAAAGTTTTATAGTATTGATAGCTACATATATGTTCATGTTTGCAATATTTTCTTAGCCAATTGTTCCTTTGATCAGAATGAAGTGGCCTTCTTTATCTTTTCTGATTAGTTTTAGTTTGAAATTTATTTTTTCAGGTATTAGAATTGCAACTTTTGCTTGTTTCTTAGTGCCATGTACATGAAATATTTATTTCATCCTTTTACCTTAAGGTAGGACCTATCCTTGAAAATGAGCTGTTACTTGTAGGCAACATAAAGAAGGATTTTGTTTCTTAATCCACTCAACTAGCGTAAGTCTTTTGACTGCAGAGTACTGACATTGCTATTTAGAGTTATTATTGAAATATATCTTTCTGTTAACTTCATTTAAATTTCTGTGAATACTTTTGACGTTTTTGGCCTTTGGAACAGAGTATGTTCCTAACAGGCCCAAGGACATTTTGACTTTTAGCTAAGAAACTGGATACCTTTCTTTGGGATATTTTTCACTCTAAATGCCTAGCGAGTTCCTCCCTCCTGTTCTTAACATGCCATCCTTTCTGTTAACTTCATTTAAATTTCTGTGTATTTATAGTTAACTTGTGTTTCTACTTTTATAGCTTTAATAATTTTCTTTATGTTGACTCTTGGGTACAGTTGCCCCTTTATTCTGTCCTCTGTATTCCTGGTTTGGGGGGCATAATTCTTTCAGCCTATTCATGCCATGGAAGATTTTTCCCATCCTCTGAAGATGTTACCCAAATTGCTGATAAGGAATTGGGACGCAGACTGCTCTGGCTTCTTCCATGCTGAACAGGGACACAGGGTGAGGCAATTGGGTATACCCCTTCAGTGGGTCAACAATTTTTCTGGATAAATTATTCTGAATTAGCATATATGGGCATTTAGAACAGGGTATACTTTGGTCCAGGCTCTTCTGCTTTCATAGTTTGCATTGAAAACTCAGCTGTAATTCTCACTGGGTTTTCTTTTATTTGTGACTTGCTTTTCTCTTGCAGTTTTCAGAATTTTTTCTCTTCTGTTCCTTTAGGGTTTTTACCATGATATGCCATAGAGAGTTTCTTTCCTGGTTCTGTCTATTTGGTGTTGTATGTGTGATAGACAAAGGGATCTAAATACCAACAAAATATATAGTATGAAATTTAAAAAAAATTAAAAATAAATTAAAATTGATTTTAGGGGTTGTAAGTGAACTAGGTTCTATCCTTATCCTGATCCAGTTCCAATTTCAGGCTCAGCCCACTCAAGTGATTCATGGTGAGGTAATTTCTTCTGGTTTTGTTGGTCTTGAAAACCTTGGGAACACTGGGCCTGTGTTTAGTTTTTGAGATGAGATCAACCAAATCCTGCTGCTCTGTCAAACCCTACTAGTTCCTGCTGATTTGCATGTGATCCGGATACACTTCACTGTCCTGAGGACTTATAATTGTCTGTTTACATCCCGAGAAGGAATTAGTTCCAATCAGCACACAGCATGGACATGAGGGACCATCTCCGATTTTGGGGTTTCTATTGCTCTGGTTTTCAGGTAAGAAAGGAAGCACAAGAGACTTTCAATTTTTTCATCCAGTGTGACTATTGCTGTGTGGCATTTTAAGAGTCATTCTGTGACAATATTACTCAGGGTATAGTTGTTCTGTGTTTCTTATCTTAGGTGTAAAATGTGACATTCTAATGACTCAGTCTCCTCCCTTACTTTATGCATCTCTAGGAGTCAGAGTCACCATCACTTGCAAGGCCAGTCAGAACATTGATAGCTTGGCATCAAGAGAAGCCAGGGAAAATTCCTAAATTCCTGTACTGCAAGGCATCCAGTTTTCAAATTGGGATACCATCAAGGTTCAGTGGCAGTGGATCTGGTACACATTATACTCTCACTGTCAACAACCTGGAGCCTGAAGACATTGGCAATTATTACTATCTAGTGAGTATCAGAACCTCTCTCCTTTGGCAGTGATTCAAGTCATAACAAAAACCTCGTAGGGAAGCAGAAGTTGCAGACTGCTGCCCAGCTGCACTAGGTTGTACATGCAACTGCAGCTTTTTCAGGGGAAGCGAGGTTTGAACATTTCTGGTTTGTTTTGAAGAAAAAGTCCAGGGAGGCTGTTCTACATCACAGTCTCTTCCCTCCTTCAGTTTCAGAAGCACAGACAGAAACATGCCTCATTTGATTAAATAGGAGTCCAAATAATCATTAATATTTGGAACAGTTTTAAATGTCTTTATGCAGCTAATTGTATTCTAAACTACTGTCATTGGTTGTGTTATCTGTTAGGAAAATTGATAGCATAAATTAGGACTCTTTGAGTTCCCATAGAGCACATCTAATTCAGCTTACTATAGGCTACCTCTTACCCTGTGATCCTCAAAAATATCTGTCTTACTGCTCTACCTGGTGATTGCATGTCTTCAACTCACTCCAAGTGTCTGACTTTTAAATCACATGTAAGTTCCCTCTTTTGAGTAAATCTATAGAAAATCAACAAAAAGAGGTTCTGATTTATTTTGGAGCAGCTATATCTTTTAATAATGTGCATAATATACTAAGTGTGGTAAAGCTCTCTTTAAAATGATGCTACCTGCTGCCCATTTCCCCAGTTCTCTGCTGGATTTTTGTATGATTTATCAGGCCCCAAACTTAACCAAGGAACAAGTGAGAACAGATTACTGGTGGGTAAGGGAGAATTGATCTTATTTAAGGGAATGAATAGATAGAGTGACAAGACTCCAGGGGATGAACTTGCACTGAGGGACATCTGGGCACAAAAGTTTGACTCAGTAGACCTTAACACAGAAGACAGAATGAATGAAATACAGTGAGGGGTACCTATAGGGATTATGGAAAGGGGACATATTCTAAATGTGGTTAATACTTTTTGTATGAAATGAAAAAAATATATACATAAACTCAATAAATATATTCATAAAAACAAAAATGATATGATGCTAACTTAAAAATCTCAGTAATATTCATATAAGAGAAATTTCTTACTTTCCTTAAGCTAGTACATGCTCAGAAAACTGCTTATCATACAAAGATACTTAAAACATTAGGGGGCTGGAGAGATGGCTCAGTGGTTAAGAACACAGAGTGTTCTTACAGAAGACCCTGGTTCGAATCCCAGCACCCACATAAGCAGGTAACAACTGTCCATAATTTCATTTCTCAGAGAACCAGCAACCTTTTCTGTCCTCCTCAGGCATTGCACGACACAGGTGCATTTACGTACATGCAGGTATAACACTCATACAGATAAAATAAAAATAATAAATGAAATATTTTAAAACATTAGATACTGCCTCTTGAATCTAAGAAAGATAAAACTTAAAAAACCACTGTAATTTAAACAATTTATTTAGCTCATCTGGCCCTTACAAATTGCACTGCCCTTAGTGAGAAGACATGATTTGTATGGGAGACCAATTTGAGTTGTTTCTGAGCCAGGATCACCTGTGACCTCCTTGTAGGTTGAGAGACACTGGAGCAAGAGAATGTCCAGAGACTAATAGGGCATGGCTGTTCTCTGCAGAAAGGATTTCAACACAGATAATTAAGAATTGTCTTTATTCATGTTCTTCCTCCTGCAAGACAATGGTGACAGAGCCACCCTGAAAGTAAATTCCTATCGGAGCATCCCTATGTGAGCCACTCCAGAGCATCACATGGAGTTTATTTGGTGTCGTACACTACTCAGCGAAGAAGACTTTTTGTTCACTTTTTGAAACAGGTGGAAGCTACTACAGAGTTTCACAACTGGTTACACACAAAGAATGGAATATATGTCTTTGAGATGCCCAGTTCTAAGTGGCACACCTACAGTGTACCTCTGTACTGAAGTCTCATAGAACATAGAGGAAGAGAGGGTAGAGAGAATATTAATACATTCTTAAACTCTTACCAGCGAAGCTTCCTTATTCAACAGAGTGGGATGTACACAGAAGGCCCAATGCTAAGTTTCAGAGAGTAAGAGTCTGAAGCCTGTGTGTCCCAGGATAGGACCTGTATATTAAACCTCACCCGCCCATGGCTCAGGTACCATTGTGGAAGAGGGAGCAGAAAGATTGTAAAAGCCATGGTTGGTCCATGAACAGAAGAAAACATGCTTCCTTGGAAGCATGTGCATGTGAACTTGAGGCAATGGTGGCATCATGACCCAGACCTATGCCAACTCAATCAGACAAGGGCCCAGCATGGAGCGAAAGAAATGGGTGATGTGCCTTGACCTTAGCCTGGAAACTATTGGCAAAATCCTGGGTGAGGGAGAAGAGATATTCTTTAAGATCTCTAGACTGACCTGACTCCAGTGAATGACCTTCCACCAAAGGACATCTGGATACAAATGCTTGACTGGATATGACTTAACATATATGACATAATGAATGCATGAGGTCTAGTGAGCGACAGTGGGGGAGTGTGGGTAGAGGAGGGGGTCTAAATTTGATTAAGAGTCATTGTATGAAATTTACAAAAGCTCAATAAAAAATGAAAATGAAAACATGTATGCATTTGAGTTTGCATCAGCTTTAGTATCAAGTTCATGGTTGCAATCAACAATGAACTTAATCTTTGTGTGTGTACAAGGCAGGAAGACTTATGACAATCATACCAGTTAGCTTTTTGATCATGTCTGATTGTCCTCAAGGCAGTTTGTCCCTCTTCAGTTATCTGCTCTTCTCATGCCAATGACACAGCAGTTTAGAGTAGACTTATGGTACAGTCAAGGAATCACTTGAACAGATACAACATCTGTAACATGCTCTACTGAGTCATTCAAACTCTATGTCCTGCAAAAGCTCAGAGAATCTGCTATTCTGTTCCTAGACATCAACACATGACAGCAGCTGAGCCAAACTGTGCAGGGGAGTTTTTGTTCAGGGCTAAATCACTGGGGGAGGAGCTTGTATATTTTGCATGCAGTAACAAACTCCAAAGTCCTCAGGCTCTACTCTGCCATTTTGAGTGTGAAATCTGTCCCTGATCCACTTCCACTGAACCTGTCTGGGACTCTAGTGTATCTGGTAGACACCATATAGTACAGGGGCTGTGGAGACTGGCCTGGCTTCTGCAGAACCCAAAGCAAATAGGTGTTTCCATTACTGTGTAGGGGGCCCTGACTAGACCTACAGGGGATGGATGCTGACTCTCCAGGAACAACAGGCAGGGAGAGTGGAGTCTGTGTCATTCATAATGTCTTCACTGGAAACTAAAATTATAAGAGAGAAGTGCCAGGGCATGAACAAATATAATGAGCCTTTTTATGTTTCCTATCTTATTTTTTCCTGGATACCACATTTTATACTGGTCTAATAATATTCAATGTATATAAAACGCTACTGTCAAAGCACAGCCTGACCTTGGAATTTTTCTACACTCTCCCTGTCCACTAGTGTCAGCATCTTCAACAGAATGCAGGTCTTTGTTCTGAAATCTTCCTCTTACTTACAGATTTAAATTTCCAAGGCTCATCCTGAAGGATAAGATCTGCACACATCACAGAAAAGCATGGGCATCATAGCTGTCTGGAGTCCACATTCCCACCTCTTTCTCCTTCCTCATCTCCATCTGTCCTTACCAGATATCCAGATCATAAGCAGCCCCAGGATCTGAGCAGGACACCTCATTCTTACAAGCTGACTCAGGAGTCCTGAGCAGTCAAGGAAAGAATACAGCTTAGCTTTTATCTTAGACTTGCATAGATGAGGGAGATATGCAAATTTCCTGTTATAACTATGTAAAGAAAAAGTGAATATAAGCACTGTTCTTGGGAGAAAAATGAAAAAATATTTTGTGTGTTTGGAAGCACACCAGATCTGTGTACATGGTCTGCAACAGTGGGTAGAGGACACCAGTGTGAAAGCCTTAGCCTGTGGGGAAGACAAGGTACAAAAGGCTCTGCAGCTCTTAGACCACATGGAGACCCAGCAACATAGAGGTGAGCCCACAGGCAGTCAGTGATGGGGAAGGGTCACTCTCTTTACTTTCTTCACAGTTAGTTTAGAGAAAAGATCTTATCCACCATCACAAGTCACCAAGCTTAAGTACTTTTCCAGTAACAGTGTCTTGTATTGCCTTTTATGTGCTGCTACTGGATAACTGTTTACCATTTTTCAATAAGTTTTAGAAGCACTCGTTCTCTGGGAATTAATAAATTTCCTAAGTATATTCAACTACAAAGAGAATTACATGGAAAATAAATCTTTCCCTTTCAAACAGAAAGTTCATGTTCTTTTTGGAAATAGATAAATTTACCCTTCAGATTAGGAATGTGAAATTCTATGCAGCATTTTGGACAACAGAGTAAATATTCTCTGGCATTCTTCAGCAATGTCTACACATAACACAAATCAAAGACTTTTTCAAGAACTGTTTCCACTCAGAAGACAAAATGCAAGATGCCTTGGGAGAGAACCAGTCAATGGTCCCCCTCAGCTGTAAAGTCTACAGACCACAGCAATGACCAAAGTAACAAACTATGGCTAGTGGTGCAATAGCGATATTTTTTTTTTCTTGAAGGTAATCAACTGTTCCCTAATTGTTCTTACAACCCACTCAGTGGAAAGGCTTCCATACACGGTATTGTAAAAGCCAAGTACACATAGTTGGCAAGTTTATGTGAATAGAGAAGTACAGAGTACTGTTACTTTCATAGATTATATCCTCTTGGGCCTAACTAACATAGACATATTCAAAAGTATAGAGATTTTATGTACATTGGACAATCTTCAGCTCATTCACCTCTCAGCATTTGCACTGAAGTCATTTAGTAGACGGGACTTTTATGTGAAGCTGAAGTGAGTTGCCTATGTGTCAGGACCACCCAATTCCTCCTTGAGGGCAGGAAGACACAGGAGCAGGAGGGAGTCCGAAGACTAACAGCGCATGGGATTTCTCTCAAGAAAAGGTTTCCAAAAAATATCCTTGAAAACCATCTTCAATCATGTGCTTCCTCTACATAAGAATGGTTCCAGGAAAGGAGAGAGAGAGAGAGAGAGAGAGAGAGAGAGAGAGAGAGAGGAGAGATCTTAAGATCTTAAACATGCTGTGGGAGATGACTATATCAGGTCTTAATCCTTGGAGTCTATAACTATAGCAAAAAGTCCTTTCTTGCCAGACATCATTTTTCAAGAGAAAATCATCAATATTTAAAAAATACTATTTTGTTTCTCAGTACATATGGTATGGTTTTCTGTGACTTTATTCCACTACCCAAAATTTCTACAGAGAACTTATATACAGCATTATAATATTGAACCAGGAAGGAATAGGGAAATGACTTAGTAAGTAACACACCTCACTGTTCAAACGTCAGGACTTTGGTTTGAATCCCCAGCACCCACATCAAAAGACAGATGCAGGCATGTGTGTGCCTATAAGCCCAGCAACTGTTCCTTCTTCTTTCCCATTTATAAGGTGTGCACTTTGATTAAACTGGTTGAAGTCAGTGTATAGGCAATCCCTGGCTGCCTGACGCATTAACCTTCTCATGCTGTTGTCCTCCCTGCATGATCTCAGGGTGTAGACTGGGCCATTTCCTTTGGGGAGAGGGGGTGACTTTTGGGAGGCTGAGAGATACTTGAAATAACTAATTTTTTTAAAAACAAAGTCCTTCCTCATTGGAGAACTTGGGGATGCTTGCTCCAACTGACTGCTGTCACCATTACTCTTTCAGGTTTTAATACTCAGTCAAAAGCACCTAAAAAGAGACCATTTTTGTTCAAAATTAAAAAAAAAATACTGTCTCTCACTCCACAGTAATCATTTTCCAATTGTTCCTTTGCTAGGGTCAGGACCTGCTGTTCCAGTGAATGAACTTGCACTGAGGGACACCTGGCTGGAAATGCTTGAGCCCATAGGACTAAATGTATATAGCAGAATAACTGAAATATGGTCAGGGTGTTATGGGAGACTGTGAGGGGGAAGGGCAGTCTAAATTAGACTAAAACATATTACATGAAATTCACGAAATCTCAATATTTTTTTTGAAAAGAAAATAAATGTCCAATGAAAGAAGTGTAGTTTGACAAAAATGTGGCAGTTTCCAGTCATTGCCCCAGAAGAAAAGCATTAAAAAATAAAATCATGCCACTATTTTGTCTCTGTCTCTCTCTGTTTCTGTCTCTGTCTCTCTCTCTCTTTCTCTCTCTCTCCCTCCCTCCCTCTGCAACCTAGGTTTTGACAGGAAACTGTATAACAGCTCACTCAATACCATTCTGCCTAGAAGCATTTGCAGTTGGGCATTAAGATAGCATCTATGAAATGAAAGGATAAGCAGGTGAGGACATCACCTGACATTAGGATAGAATGGATGGCTGATGCTTTGTCTACTGACCGCAGAAAGTCCACTATAAACTAATGCTGAAGAGATGATTCATAGACTCAAGTCTAGAAGTAGAATTCTGAGTCAGAGCACTGATTTCTTTCAGCGTCCTGTGTTGCCAGGGTACACGGTTGTGCCACAGGACAGCACCGTGTTGGCATAAAGGTCCTTGAGGATGTCGACGTCACAATTCATGATGGAACTGAAGGTGGTTTCGTGGCTACTGCAGGATTCCATGCCAGGATGGATGACAGGAAGAGAGTGCTTCGGGACAACGGAAGTACTCGCTGTCAAGGCCAATCCAGCAGCTCATAGCTGTTCTCCAGGGAGGAGGAAGATGCAGCCTGTGCCTTCTCTTCAGTGACGTCCAGGACTAGGTAGCACACAACTTGATAACATGCAAAATTTGGTGACTCCAGAGGTGGTGAAGCTGTAGCCACACTCAGTCAGGATTCTCATAAGGTAGTCTGTCAGTCCGGTTCAGCCAGGTCCAGACACAGATAGTATGTGGGTGAGCACTGCCCTCATAGATGGGCACAGTGTAGGTGACCCTGTCAAAGGAGTTCATCACGATGCAAATTGTAGGGCCAGATGCGTAGAGGGACAGCACAGTCTGGATAGTTATGCACATCACTAGGGTACTGAAGGTCTCAGAGATGCTCTGGGTCATCTTTTCACGATTGGCCATGGGGTTCAGAGGGCCATCAGTGAGCAGCACTGGGTGCATGTCAGAGGCCCCCAGGAGGTATGGTGCCAGATCTTTTCCATGTTGCCCCAAATGGTGAATACCATGCCTGATGGTGCGGCACTTCAGGGTCAGGATGCCTCTTTTGCTCTGAGCCTTCTCATCCACATAGGAGTCCTGTGACCCATTCTTCTCAGAGCCCAAGATTGAAGGAAGACAGACTGGGGAGCATCATTGTCCACAAAGAATCCAGCTTTGTACATACCAGAGTCATTGTTGGCAATGAGTGCAACGATAAAGTCATCCATGCCAAACTGTGTGGTAGGTGTGGATCAGCAGAGGAGCAGAAGCAAGGGGCCTGTGCCCAGGGGGTAGACTTGGACTCACTAGTCACAATATCATTCTTTTTGTAAAATTAAAATAATTTATTTATTGTGTGTGTGAGTGTATTAGCCAACATGTGTGTAAGTGCACCTTTGTCATAAATGCAATGCCCTAGGCAGTCAGAAGTGGGCTTCAGATTCCCTGAAACTGAAGATTACAGATGGTATCCCCATGGGGGTGCTGGGAATCAGAGCAGGGTCCTCTGTAAGAGCAACCAGTGCCCTTAACCATTGAGCCATTTCTCCAGCACCACCCCCAGAACCAATCTTTTTTTTCTTTTTTGTTTTTTTGAGGCAGGTTCTCCCTGTAGCCCCAGCTGTCCTGGAACTCACTGCGTAGACCAGGCTGGCCTTGAACTCACCATTCTTAAGGATACATAAATGGATGACTATTCTTTGTAAATGTACTCTTCACAGTGTGTCAATTGGTAAAACTTTCAGATCTCCCTTTATAGCCTCAGTGCTGCATTTCACAGTGAAGAGATTCAGTCATCAGATGATGGGTGTGGTCTGTCCATGGATCAGTGTGTGCCAGGGCCAGATTTGAATGCAGGATTATCTGAGTGTAAGTATGTTCATGTTCTTTCTATCCAGTGATGAACCATATCTTGTAAAATGGGAGACAGGAGAAAACAGAATGCTTCTGAATTCACAAATTCTTCTACCTCTGCACTGTGCCATATTTACCCTATCTGAAATGGGCTGAAACGTTCACACTCTCTAATTGATTTTATTTCAATTGAGATGCAGGGGGTAATGGAAATTTTCTCACATGATTTATTTTCTTTTCCATTGCCCTGGATCTCTCTGTCCCTCTACTGTTTTGTATTATAAATTCATTTTTTATCCTAATACGGAAATAAATGTACAAACCATAATTAACAATTTCCCTCCCCACCAGCATCTGGTACTGAAACTCTCAATACCAGATTATCAAGAGACAAAAAGTTCAAATCAAGAGAATGTCTATCTGTGATCTCAGGTGTTAGCTGTCCTCATCCTGTGTTCCATGTCTTAAGCTAAAACTGACAACAGATGTTTGGGAGATCACAGGACAAGCACTCATGGAGGAAACACCCTCCATTCCATGTCCTCAGTTTTCTATTGCTACTTCCAAAACTGATCTTTTTTATTGTTTTTAAACACATAGTTCTTCCATCCATGGCAATGTCACAGGCACCACCTGTCGGGAACAAGATTCCAGAACATTAGGTCACATCTACCTTGTCAGGTAAGAGTCTGGAATTATAGCTGCATACCATTACCATGAAAGAGTTAATGAATTTGTTTTAAACTCACTTCTCACTCTTCCAAATAATAAATTTAGTCTTGACCTCTAAATTTCATTTATCTCTAAGATCTGTGGGTGGGTTTCTCATTTTAATATATTTGCAGTAATAGATCCTGTCAGTTATTCTGAGCTGATGAGATAAATTCATTTTCTCTGTAAAAGTGTCATCTGCCTTAGATTAGATTCTGTGCAAGAACTAAATGGTTTTTGCTTAATTTCAACAAGACACCTGAAACCAATTCACTCTTTGGCACTGCCTATCTCAGATCTACCATTATGCAACCTTAGTTTTCAAAGTCTGAATAAGAACCATGAGAGATCAGTCAGATTGCTGTAGGACAAGCCCGCAAACCATTTACCTTCCTATTTAATTTTTCTCAAAGGAGTTATAGTCCTTTTTATTTGGATATAAGAAATCAATTTTAAAGTGTCAAGAAAACAAACGTTCTCATAATGTTGTCTCCAACATTAATGCCAAATGGGTCAAAATTCTTCATGACATAGAAGTTGCAAGTATGTGCTTGTTTTGCCTTTAGAAATAAAAGGTGGTCCTTTTTCCCTTTTGTTAATAATCAAATTACCTATGCCAGAAATCATAAATATTTCAAACTTGGGTTAAAATCACTGTCACCTTTTTAGCGGAAGAGTGAAAAATAATCAATTCAAATCCACAAACCAGTGATTTTATTTTGAAGAAAAACAAACTTCTTGATTTGATGAAAAGAAAAAACTAAGACAGACAGAAACACAAACCATATCAAACAATAGTTTTTTGATTCACAATTTCATGCTATTCACAGTTTTGGGAGTTACTACCCAATTATTTGAGGATTGTCCTGTATCATCTTGTCTGTATTTTTTATGGGTGTCATTTTGTTGTTGTTGTTGTCGTTGTTTTGCTTTGATTATTTTAGAATAAGTGCAGCATAGAATGTGATTGAGTATAGAATTAATTTCAGGCCCAGTCTTGTCAATCTCCATATCCGTTTATCTGGAAGTTTCTCAGGTTATGTGGTGTTGTGTGTTGAATATGGTTTACTGAAGAAAAACTTATTATTCTTTCCCTTAAAAATGGTCTTATAACTTCTTACTTAGTAATTATACATTATGATTAATAATATCACCAGAGTCCACTCCACTGACTCGAATTATAACACACCCCACCAGGGAAGCAAATGTGCAAAGCTGGGCTGCCCAGCTGCTTTTACTAGTCGTGACTCCACCTGCAAATTTCCTCAGAGACACAGTGGAGATTGTGAAGTCATTGGATTGTGACACAAGGGTCATTGGATTGTGACACAAGAGACTTATGTGTATCTTTATTTCTTTCTCTTCAGATCCAGAAGCACAGACCTGACAACAGACTGGGGTGGGCATCAGTACCTCAAGTCTGTGCTATCAGGACTGAATCTCAGTGACATAGAACTGTGGAGCTCGTACTTTCAGTGACAGAGAGTTCTTGCTACTAAACCAGAAAAAATGGTATCCTCTATTTCTAATACCAATTTTCCTGACCACTTGACAGGCCCTAACTAAACCACTTTTTTGCTGTACTGTGAACTCATTTTCCAAGCCACTTCTACCAAAACATTCCTGTTTTTGTCAATACCAAGGTGTATTTGTTAAATGCTCCATACAGGCAGAGGCACTCAGAGAAGCAGCTGGGGCAAACCAGCCTCAAACTTTGGCTTCTCTGGGGAGTTATGAATGGCATCCCTGTGGGAGGATACTCATCATACTGATGGTAACAAGTTGCCATATCTTCAGATTATAGGTGGTTGATGGGGAGGAAATAGTATGTTCCTGATCCGTTGACCCAGAGTCTGGGTGTGACAACAGATTGGAAACTGGATATATATTAGTTCAGGAGCTTTGGGATTTTCCTTGATTTCTGTTAGTACCATGCTAAAGTAGTGTAAATATTTTGACCTGTCTCGAAAGTGATGGTAACTCTGTATCTTCAAGTGATGGAGACAAGGAGGATAGAGACTGGGTCATCTGGATGACACATTTTTCACATGTGGTTGGAAAAAAATATGATCTGTTACACCTGTGACAAAAAATAGCATGAAGAATTCTACAATGAGGAATTGTGACCACAGTGGTTTAAGTAAATCTCCATTGCTGTCCTTCTTTACCTAGGATCCCGAGTAACAGGAACACGGGGAAGTGAGTGGGGACATTCATGTCATGTGCTGTGACTGAGAATGTGTCTTGAGTGTACTATAACTAGCACTTAAGGAAACATTTGAAATATTAAAATGAGGAGATTATAGAGGACTTAACCCAGGATTTCTGCTATCCTTATAAAATGAAAACATTGGGTTTTAGAGACACTGGGGGGAAAAAGCATCAAATGTCTCAGAAAATGGTCATCTACAGACCAATGAGAGTGAATAAGACTGTCAAAGATGCCAAAGATACACTGATCTCTGTCAAAGTGTGCACAATAATGACATAATACATCAGTGATGCTCGAGTCCATATTTTCTTAGTCTTTGTTTTTGTAATACTAGAAAATCAGAAACAATTAATTGTTCAATACTAACGTGAAATAAGAAAAAAACATACTTTAAAAAAAATTCATTCTGGAGGCCGAGCATGGTGGCGCAGAGGCAGGCAGATCTCTGTGAGTTCAAGGCCAGCCTGGTCTACATAGTGAGTTACAGCTGAGACTACAGGGAGACTCTGTCTCAAAAAGACCAAAAAAAAAAATTCATTCTGTAAAGTAACTGGTGCACCATCTTCAAAACAAAATGACCTTAACACAAAGGAAAAGTTGCTCAGTTTTTCTGGACAGGAGACTCCAGAGATCTTAAAAAGAGCACATGGTGAGTGTGGATCCATTTGGAACAAGAATCAGAAACACTTTGCCCTGATTTAAATAGGTGCGGTGACTAAAGGGAACACTGAATATAGTAATCCATTGGATGTTCTCAGCTTCTTGACAGTGGACAAGCTCGTGATGCCTTGGCTTCCGAGTCATGACGAACTATCACTTAGATCTCTTGGTAAAACAAACCCTTTTATCTTGCTTGCATCAGAGGTTTTTATTCCAGCCCTAGGAAAAGAAAAAGTGACAAGAAATTTTGCAGATAAGAGGCACTGTTCTTGTGATAAATGTGATAATGTAGTTCTGGGACCATTAGGAATGTTTTATAAATGGAATGCAGAAGAGTTTACAACATAACAGACCAGTACGGTGGGAAGACAGTAATGCTGAGAAAAACATACAGTGGAGGTCAGGCTCATGAGCTCTCAGAGGAGAATAAAGATTCTATCAAGCACTGGGCTTGTGGCCATTCATTTGACATTTTTGCCATGAATCTAACTTTCATTCTGCCTGTGTCCTAAGAATCTGAATGAAGTTTAATTTTTTAAAAAGTTGACTAACTTTTTTGAGAGATTAAATTTAAAAATAGGAGAGCATTAAGTCTGGTGTCAAGATGGCAACTGTGATTATTAAGGAGTTCGGTATCACTAAAGTGAATCCTCCTATGCTGCTCTGTGATAATAGGAAAAGTATCCTGAGGGACAATCCCACCACTGGAGGCTCTGCCGTGTAAAATTCCAAATTCATTTCTAGGAGGAAACCTTCAGTTTACAGGCATTCATGCTCCTTGAATATAACTGCCTATAAAAATGTTTTCCCATGGTCAGCACACAGAAGCTGATACAGGTTTGTTGAAAAGGGGCCAGGCTCCATCCTGAACTGGGAGCAGAACTTGGTGGCATGAGCCATGTGGTGCTGGTTTTGAAGGTGTGGAGGAAGCAAGATGGACGATGTCATAAACAGCTGAAGGCAGGCAATGTGTGGCAGCATCTGATTATGTGCATCTGTAAAAGGCGGGGATATTTTGAACCAGATCTCTGGGAAGGGCTCAATTCTTGTGATTATAGGAGGAAAAAGATAAAGGTGATGAAATTAAACCTGGCCCTGGCCCTTGTGGGGTAGGTATATAGGCTTTAGAGAATTTCAGAATAGATAATCTTCTCAAGGCCTTGCAAAAAAAATTGGTGTGGTCAAGTTTCTAAACTTCTCAGCAGGCACCATAGCAAGTCTCTCATTTTGGAAGAGGAAACTGAAAATTCACACTTGCTCAGATTCATACCTTAGGTACTTTCAGGGTAGGAAAACAGGTAAAAGAATTTTCTTATTATCAAATGAAAAATCACGTCTTATGACTTTTCTTCCCATATAGATTCTTTCTTGTCATGGGTGAAACCTCAGAATGAGAACTGATTCCCAATATATTCATCTAGAGGTCATGATATTTTTAACCTGAACAGAAGATTGGACCGCACTCGGGCATTTATGTGGAATTTATTCATGACTCCTGATGAGACTGCTTCTATGGTAAGATAATTTGACTTGGACTTAGAGAAAAGTGTCTTTTATTTGAGTGCATTTTTCTCTACATATTTTCATTATTTGATCAACTTTATGTCCTCTATTAACATGAAGTTCATTTCTGATTCTGCTCCCAGAAGCTCAATACTTGCTTCCAGAAGTGTACTCTGTCTGGGGTAGCCTTGCTGGGACATAGTGTGGACATTTTTCATATATCAGAATTTTAAGAATGAGGATTGTAGTGTACATTCCCTCTCAGTGTGGAAGACAACAAACATCAATGTGTATGGATTGTATTTTAGTCATTTATCCACTTGTCACAATCTTAAATACTTTGGATGCAATTTGTATGATGACATACATTTATGTAAAAATATTGGAATACCTTCCTTATGTTTTCATGTTTTACTGGAACCTACAGTGCTGTGTGTTTTCATCTCTCTGTGGCTGTAGAAGGAAGCATCTTTTTCAAAGATTAATCACAGTCACTTATGTAAGCTGGCTCCATTAAAGGGCATGGCATATCCTCAGTCACTGCCCCTTCGGATGTTATCAAGACTACATAATTCCAAACCTGGTTCTATGATAGAGGATTTGGAGCTCAGATTTCCTATCTGCACTCCTTGGTGTACAGTCTGGTGATGCAGTTTTCTGCTTCCATGAGTAGGACACTCACTGGGGGCCTATACTGTGGAAAACCTTTAAACACTGTCCTTTCATGTAAAGTCAGTCCTTCGGTTCAGCTCTCAGAGAAGATCCAAGATAAGTTATATGAAAATGATGAGGATGCTGGAAGGAGTGTGAAGGACTGTGAAGGAATTCTCATATGTTTCTAACCTTAAGAGTATTTTGCAGATTACCACTCCAGACAAAATACACTGTGAAAGATCAGAAAAAATCTCTTTCTACAAAATGACCATCCTAACAAAACAACTTGGAGTTTCAGTGCAATGTCAATAAAATTCTCATGGTATTATTCACTGATATAGAGAGGGACATACTAAAATTCATATGGAATCAGTAAAAACCCTTGATAACCAAAGCAAGATAAGTGGTTAAGTGTCCCTATAGGCTCCAAGTATTTGGACATTTTCTGCCCATTTGGTGACACTGAATTGGAAGGTTTTCAGAGGTGTGACTTTGCTGGAAGAAGGTCATCACATCCCTGGGAGTAGAATTTGAAGTTCATAAGCCTTGCCAGTTTTCCAGATTTCCTATCTCTCTCTGCTTCATGTGTCTGGTTGAAGATGTGATTGTTTGGCTTCCTGCTCTGGCTATATCTGCAACCATGACTCCTAGTAATTGTGGCCTCCAGACCCTCTGTAACTATGATTCAAATAAACTCTTCCTTCTTTAAGTTGCCTTGGTTGCAATGGAAAAGTAATCAGTTTAAAAGATCAATGCTGGACAGATTATCACACTACATTTCAAACAATATTACAGAGTTAGACTAATAAAAGGAACATGTTACTGGCATAAAACATATATGTAAATCAATAGAAAACCCAAACTGAGGACCCAAACAGGAATGCATATTATTATAAACCACTTGCTAGTTACTAAGTTTTAACAAATACACACTGGAGGTAAGAGAGCATCTTCAACAAACAGTGTTGGGAAATGTGGATGCCCACATGTAGAGCCACAAAATTGTACCTGTGTCTAACACCCTCCACAAATGGATCGATGTCAAATCTGCAACACAAATTGCTAGAAAAGGTTTAGGCATTATCCTACAAACTATAGGTGCAGGAAAGGAACTTCTGAATTAGATTGCCTTCATTCACAAATTAAGACCAACAACTGACAAATGGGATTTCATTAATCTAAAGTATTTCAGAGAAGGAGAAATAATTACATGAAGAGAGATTCCTCAGAGTGGGACATAATCATTGCAAGCTATAAATCTGTCAAAGCATCAACATTCAGAATATAAAAAGAACTCAAAAAATAAAATTTAAAAATACAAATGATCGAATTATATATTGGGCCTGAGATCTGAACAGAGAGCTCTTAAAGAAAAAATGAAAAGGACTAAGAAATAGCTTTTAAAAACAATGCAAGAAGAGAACAACAGCTGTTAAAACAAGAAGATAGTTTTGAAAACAAGATGAGATCAAGAACTTAAACAGACTCATAATAAATAAGGAATTCAAAACAAAATACAAAGCCTTACAACTAAAAATGCCAGGCCAAAGCTCTACCTCCTTCTATGAAACCAATATTACTTTAATACCCAAACCAGTTAAAGAAATAAAAAAAAGGAAAAATGTAGGTCCATATCTTTAATGAACATAAATGAAAAAATTTCTCAACAAAATATTCACAAACTACATACAGACATCATCTAAAAGATCATTCACAATGATCAAATAGGCTTTATTCCAGAGAGGCAAGGATAGTTCACTATACATAGGTCAATAAACATATAAATGAACCTAATCACAGAAATTACATGATCTTCTCAATAGACACAGAGAAGGCCTTTGACAAAATGCAACACGCATTCATGATAAAAGCCCTAGATGTAATTAGACAGGAGGGGACATACTTCAATATAATTAAGGCTTTGTACAACAAACCCACACTTAACATCATTCTGAATGGAGAAAAATTTAAAGCATTCATATTAAAATTAGGAACCATAGAGGGTTGTCTGCTATCCCCAAACCTTTCAATATAGTGTTTGAAACTCTAGATGGAGAAATAAGACAGGAGAAGGAAATTGAAGGGATATAAATTGGAAGGTGTCAAATCATCCTATTTGAAGATGATATGATATTATATATAAAAGATTCTAAAATTTTACCAGAAAACTTCAAGAAATGATTAACAAT
>NW_008353213.1:65591-81292 GCF_000622305.1 Nannospalax galili | reverse complement strand
CACACACACACACACATATATATATATATATTAAAATGGGGGATGTGGTAGAAGGTGTAGCTAGAGGAGGGGATCTAAATGCCTTCAAACTATACTGTATGAAAAATCACAAAGATTAAATAAATTTTGAGTTAATTACACTAAACCAATGATTTTACGGATTGTAATTGATCCAGGATTTCTCATCCCAATCAAGGCCCATTTCCAGGGAAATCCCATTCTAGTGGAGGAAGAAACAGTTATTCATACCAAGGTAATTGCTTCTAACTTTGCTGGTAGAATTTACATCCTGATAAGCTGTAGAATGCAAAAGCAGATTTCTGTGAGTTTTCCAACCAAGAAATAGAGCAGCCTATTGATGAGACATTTTGCTTTAGCGTATGAATACTGATGCATATGCTAGTTAAACATGAAGAAACATTGTGTCAATTTTATATATCTGAGCTAACTACTTGTCCCTGTAATAATGGCTTTGTTTTGTTTGGTTAAAACAAAACATTCAAGCCTAGAGAGCTCATGAAGAATTGGGATTTACTTCGCTCATAGTTTTGGAGACAAAGGACTTAATCATTGGAGGCCCCATATATTCAAACTCCTGTGACTACCCTGTGGATTTTTCCAATATGTAGGATGCAAAGAAGTTGAAAGGCTTGAAAGAAGTACGTAGATTTTTTGACAGGATTCCATATATGAATATATTTTAGGTACCTGGTTCAGTCTCATAATAATGCCCCTTCTGCATATATTGACTATTGACTGTTAGAGCTTTGATATGAACTGTCTCTAAACCCTCATCAGTTGAAGGCTTGTTCATTACCTACTGTAGCTAATTCATTGATAAGCAATTGGATCAAGCTGGTTATTCACTAATGAAAGGATTAATGCATGGATATATTTACAGTTTGATTGCATTAGTATGTGAAGTCTCTTAAGAGGTAATAGGTCACTGAGATGTATCCTTGACTTCTATCATCACTCTATCATCTATGTATCTATCATCTATCTATCTATGTATCTATCTATTTATCATCTATCATCTATCTATCATCTATCTATTTACCATCTGTCATCTGTAACTATCATCTATTTATCATCTATCCATCTGTCTATCATCACATCTGTCTATATTTCATCTGTCTATTATCTATCTATCATCTATCTGTCATCTATCACTATCATCTATCTATCATCTATCTACCTATCATCTATCTACCTATCTATATATCTATCTATCTATCTATCTATCTATCTATTTACCTATCTGTCTATCTTCTGTCATCTGTCTATCTCTCCCATGAACTGAGCAACTTTCCTCCACCAGCCCCACCATATTTCATATCAGCAGCAATTGAAAAAGTGTCCAAGGTTTAAAGCTTGTCAAACTGAATTGTAAGAGTCTTTCCTCTTTTAAAAATTTTCCCTCACGTGCTGGATCACAGTGGTGGAAATGTGACTTAACACTTATTTGAGAGCAGAATAAAAGTTCATGAGGCAGATATATGAAACAAGACAGGTGGAAGAAATTTAAGATTCATGGTTTTTTTAATCTGTGGGATTTAAATGCTTGGGGATCTTTTTACGAATTTAACATTCACTTCATGACACACAGCTCTTCGCTAGGAACATATTGATTTTGTGACCTAGGAAATGGAATTACTGCTTACATAGTTTCACTTACCTAAGAAAATTAACTGGCTAAGAGAAATAAAGAACTTTTTTCCTTTTTCTCATTTTTCTTCCGTTTTGCCCTTCCCCTCCCTCCCTACTTTTACTCTTATTTGTTCTTCAAGCCTCATTTCGTCCATGCTAGTTTGTAGGGGTGGCCTAGGAATCGTGATGTTCTCTACCAACCTTCGAAGTGCCAAGATTGCAAGCATGTGCCACCATGCCTGGATTATCTAGTGTTGGGCTGTTTTAACCATTCAGTTCTTAAAAAATGCTTCATGGATTTCAAAACATTGTCTAGGATTGTGTGATGCACGTGAAATTCCATTCGTGGCATATCTATCCAATCTTTCAAATACTGTGCTTTTATATGTCGTTATATAAGAATTAATAAGAATTCAGTGATATCTCGTAAGAATAGATATGTATATATTATCTTAGACTGAGTACCCTAGACACAAGGCTCTGACTACAATCAGCATATTGAAAACATGTAAAAAATCCTGTGAGGGAAGAAGCAAGGTGAGAGAGGAAAGGAAGATGGAGAAAATGGCCTGTTAGCATGTGAGCTACAGATTGGATAATTACAGCTGTAGCCTGAAATGAAACACAAAGGCATGAGTGTTATTACAGCTCTGCGGAAGGAGCTGGTTGCTCTATCCCATACTTCTGCCATGCTCTGTTGACAGCTGGTCCTTGGGATGCTCATTTCAGGGAACTTTACTCACAGGAAACCTGTCCAGATGCCCTCCTCCCTGGACATTCACTCTGCACAGTCAATATCATGACACTCATTGGAGAACAACTTACTGACTCAATTTTGGCTGCAGAGAGCACATGTGGAGTTTCCATATGGGAGGTGATCTAATTATGACCAAAATATATTATATAAATTTGAAAAAATTCAATAAAAATTAATAAAAGTGTTAAATGAATGCTTGTTAGACAGAACCTCTATTTCTGTGGAGGGTGGCTTATGTTAAGTGAGGTGAGAGTACAGGAAAAGGAATCTTAGACTTCTAAAGAACACCAGGAATGTACTTGTAGAGTTGCATGCAGAGACAAGCAGTGACTTCATATTCTTCTGATGAGATCTGAAAAAAAATCACTGGTCGATTTTTTTGGTGTTTATTGGGAAAAGCATCGGTATATGCAGGAACAAATGTGAACCGGCCTGAGTTAGCAGGCCCACTCCTTACACAAAAAATCATAGGACGTCTTGTATTCTATACAACTTTTTAAGTTCACCCAAAAAGTAGAATGGTACCAGAGCAAACAGGAATTTACTCTTTGCTAGTCATATCCACATGCACCAACAAAAGGAGGGAATAAGGTTTGCTCTGATTTCTGGGATTGTTTGGGAGGATATTCCACTCTCCTTGTTGGAAGTGAGGAAGAAAATGATATAGAGGAATAGGAAGTAGTAAAAATACCTGATTCCTCATTGGATCAGATACTGAAGTTGTGCTTTCTCCCACGGATAAGAATATGTTCTCTGCGGACAAATCTTTGCTAATTTTGTCTGCCTTGAACACCTGGGGAGCTCTTGGCCTGTGTTGAATCTAAGAGATGATATCAACCAAATCCCATAGCTGTGTCAAACACTAATTTCTTGGTAATTTGCATATGATGTGGACACACCCCACTGCCCTGAGGACTTATACTAGTCTGTTTACACACTGAGTATTAGTTCCTGTCAGGACACAGCATGGACATGAGGGACAGCTCTCAAATCTTGGGGCTTCTGCTACTCTGGTTCTCAGGTAGGGAAGGGAAGCAATGGGGTCTTTTGCTGTCCAGTTTGGAAAGAGCTGTAGGACGTTTTAATAGTTATCCTGTTCAGTATGTATATTTATTGTACATTTTTCCTGTCAGGTGTGAGATGTGACATCCTAATGACTCAGTCTCCATCCTTGCTATCTGCATCTCTGGGAGAGAAAGTTACCATCACTTGCAAGGCCAGTCAGAACTTTTTTAATGGGTTAGCTTGGTATCAGCATAAACCAGGGGAGGCTCCTAAACTCCTGATCAATGGTGCATCCATACTGCAAACTGGGATCCCATCAAGGTTCAGCGGCAGTGGATCTGGTACAGATTACACTCTCACCATCAGCAGCCTGGAGCCTGAAGACGTTGCCACTTACTTCTGTCACCAGTATACTAGTACCCCTCCCACAGTGATTCAAATCATGACAAAAACCTCACAGGGAAGCTCAAGTTCAAGGCTCTGCTGCCCAGATGCTCCGGTTGGTTTATGCAACTACAGTATTTCCTGGTGAAGCCAGTTTTGTAAAGTTTCTGGGAGGTTGTTGAAGGAAAGTGTCAGTGAGTCTGTTCTGGATCCCAAATCACTTTCCTCCTCTTCAGTCTCAGAAACACAGAAGGGACGATGCCTCTCCTGAATTAATACAATACTCAAATATTGATATATGAGATACCTAGTTTTGATATAATTGGTACTCATTCCCATTAATCAAAGAAGGAGTCCACATAATCATTAAATTTGGAAAAATTTAAAAGTGTCTTAGTGCAGTTAATTATAGTCTCATCTACTTTCATTAACTGTGCTGTGAGGAAAGTCAACAGTACAAATCAGAGCTCATGGAAGCTCCCATAATGCACCTCTGCTTTCAGTTATTAGAGTCTACCTCTTACTCTGTGATCCTCAGATATGTTTGGGAACCCCAAGGTTTGGTTTCTGATGCTGTCAGCTTACTTACCTCTCTACGTGATTAGTTTTATATTGTCATCTCTCTCCAAGTATATGACTTCTAAATCTCTTGTAAGGTCCCTCATTTGAGTAAATCTATGGAAAATCAATGGAAAGTGATTCTGACCTATACTGATGCTACTAAGTATTTTAGTAGTGCACCCTGCATTCTAAGTTTAGTAAAGATCTAATTAAAATGATGATACTATTAACTGAAATGATTATAATCATAATTGAGAAATGTCTACTATTACTTAAGCTATCCCAAGTTCTGAAAACTGATTATCATACAGAAATATTCAAGGCATTTGAAACCACCTCTTGATCCTCACAAATATAAAATAAAAATGATTGTCATTTAAACAATTCATTCATCTCATTCGGCCTTCAGCATTTGCACTGCCCTAAGTGAGTAGGAAGGATTTTTATGGAAGGCAAAGTTGAGTTGTGTCTGAGTCAGGACCACCTGCGATCTCCTTGAGGGTTGAGAGCACAGAAGCAAGAGAGTGTCCAGACAGTAATAGAATAAGGCTATTCTGTTCAGATAGGGTTTCAACACAGATGATTAAGAACCATCTTTAGTCACCTTGTGCCTTCTGCAAGACAATGGTGACAGAACAATGAAGAAAGAAAATCCCTATTAGAGCCCTCCTATCTGAGCCACTCCATCACAATGATAATTACTATCAATCACATTGATAACAATACCTATGGTTAGCAAAGTGAAGTGATTTTGTGCATGGTGAAGTGTGTGGAGTTACAGACAGATATATATATAGACAGATGATAGATATAGATATTGAGTTTTATGCATATCAGGTGCTTCCAGATGCTATAAATTTTGGAAAAGGCACTTTGAAGATGTAAACTAATCATATTTAGGTGTCAAGATTACCCTAGATTAATCAAGTATGTCCAAAATGGAATCATAAGTGCCTTTATAAATGAGTGATCCAGAGATATTTTTTTTATCACAGACAAAAGAGAGGAAGGGAGGTTAACCAATGAAGACAGAGATGGAGAGATATGGGCACCTGGAATGGAGCTGCAGTGTCCATAGGCTGTAAAGGAGATACAGGAAGCGTCTTCTAACAGCTATGGAGGGATCCCTGCCTGCCCCCATCCAAAGTTGGCTCATGGAAATTTATTCTATAATTCTACTTTCAAATAGTATGAGAAACTGATTTCTGAGGTTTTAAATTTTCTATTGCTTTGCTTCTTTTTTGATTTGAAAATTTCAATTTTCATACAATGTATTTATATAAACCCAACTAAAACACCTTACTACCCACTACTGACTTCATGTGTCCATCCAATGGAGTCTGGTCAATCTACCAAGAGTCATAACCTTAAAAAAATGAGTGACAGCCCCATTTCCAGCAGCTATTAGTTTCCAATAATTAGTTCTTAAGGAAAGGTAGGGGTTTCTTCCTCACTTTCCCATCTATGCGGGAATTTTTTTCTGCATTGATCTTACTTGGGACTTGTGCAGCCTGTAACCATTCGTCTGAGTTCATGTAAGTAACTTCCCTGCTGTCTGAAAAACTCCATTACTTTGAAGTCATCTACCACCTCTGGCTCCTGCAAACTTTCTACCATTTTTCCCAATAATCCTCAAGCCTTGGGAGACAGAAGTTTGATAAAGATGTCCCACTCACAAATAGTCACTCTGAAAACTCTTGTTCAATTGTGGGTTTCTGTATTAACCAGCATCTTGTTGCATAAGGAAGAGTCTAAGGTGAATGTTGAGAGATGGAATAACCTTTGGGTATTTCAAATGAGTTATTAGGATTTACTTTAATATCATAACTATTTAGTAGAATAATGGTACTAAGATCTCCCTTATAGCCTGTGGCCTTTGTAGTCCCATGTCCCTAGGACTAATCTCAATGTCAAATATGTGCTCTGTCTTCTGATGTGAAACTTAAATCTAAATTTTCAGACTTAAGATCTGCTTCCCTGTCTGGGGATTCTGGTCTCTGAATGGAGGCATAGTATGGTTTGAATCCCACTTCTAACACTTACCTACTGATGCTTAAAATCATGAAGTTTTCATAATCTGTTACGACAGCACTTCGGAACTTACAGAAGTTGGTTTCACAGAAACCCCAGATGAAATTTGTGGTTGTTTGTTTAGTTTTGTTTTGTTTTTTCTGGGTTTGCCCTTTTTCCTTATTTTTTTCCACATTTACAAAAACTTTATTGCAAATTTCATTCATGTTTATAAGGTGTTTTGATCAGATACATGCCCTCTCCCTTCCCACCAACATTGCACCCTCTGAAGAGGTAATCATAAAATCTTTTAAGGATTAGATACAAGCTCCCAAATACTTTTGACCTTTTTGGCCTTTAGGACATAGTATGTTGCTAACAGGCCCAAGGACATTTAACCTTTCAGCCAAGAAACTGGCTACTTTCTTTGAGGTATTTTTTACCCTCCCTAGCCAATTCCTCCCTCCTATTCTTATCACTCCATCCTCTGAAGGGGTTACCAAAATTTCCAATAGGTAATAGGGATGCAGACTGCTCTGGCATCTTCCATACTGTTGCAGGGACAGAGTTTGAGGCAACTGGAGTAACCCTTCAGTGGGTCTATCTGAAAGACTCCCAAATTGCATAACTCTTATCTCTAAGGGGTAAAGAAAGTCCTTGAGTCATGAATAGGAGATCTGAAGGAGAAGTAAAGGCAGAAGTAACTATCATTACAAATTCTAGACAGGGAACAAGAAAAATGTCAGAACAGGGCAAATTTCAAATGTTCGTATGAGAGGCCATTGGAATTTCTTGACAAATTCTTCCAAAAGCATGCCTCTGTTGTGTTTTTCCTCATTATTCCTTTGTCTTCCAATGCTTGACTCTATAGAGTGATGAATTCAGGATTTTCTTTCAGGTATTTTGTCAGCTATTGGAGTGTCAAGACTCAGGTTTACTTTGCTTAGCGGGGAACCTACTGGCTTCGGGGCAGAGGGTCTGATCGGCGACTGAGTCATAAACTCTGGGACCTGTGTCTTCCCAACAGGATGATTTATTTTAGAATTTAGATGGTTTTTATACATCCCAAGGAAATAGCAGTCATGTGGGATATAGTGGTCATATACAAAGATTTAGGGTACAAAGAAACAGGACATTTAGTCTGTTAGTTGGCACCAGAAGGATTCTTAAACTTTTACTCAGGGTTATCAATGTCCATCCAGTAATTTATTGGCCACAATGTTTACTTTCTTAGAGCTAAAAGCATGGTGAACTTTTAGGTTTCAGCTCAGGCGTAAACCTTTCACCCGGCCTAATCTCTTAGCCAGCGATAGCTGAGTTGAGCTAAGGAGATGAGCTAAGTGTTGTTGACCAAGATACTTGCCCACAGAGCAGGGAGCCTGCACTTTTATGACCTGGCTGCTTCCTCCTGCCAGCCTAGCAGTGTTCTGCAAGGCAGGGATTATTGGAGCCACTGTTTTCAGTGACCCTCCCTTTAGCAGAGAATGCAGCCTGGACCTATAAATTTTAGGCTCACCTCATCCTAGGCCTGGCATCCTGGTTTCCTACATCTCCTCCCTTTTTGTTTTTTTAAAAGAAGGAAGTGGTCATAGAGGGCACAGTATTATTAATCGAAATTATAATACAGGGCATAGCTATTGGAGCTCCTATTAGAAGAAGTATGCCAATCAATATTGGGCCCAAGAATGGAGTAAACCATTGGAGCCATTTTGGCCAAGGTATAGAAAATTCAGACATCTTATCAATTTTATTTTGTAAATCATTAACCTGTTGGTCTATAGTATGTGAAAAATCAGACAAATTAAAACAACACATTCCTGGAAATTGTTCACATCACTTGTGATTTTTTAACAGTAGATAGTCTATAGTAGCTCTATTTTGTAGTAAAGCAGTTCTTAGTTCTCCCATTTCTTGATTAATTTCTCATATTATTTTTATAGTTATGTTTGCTGTTTTACTAGTATACAAGCGAGTTTAGATATCTCATTTTGCAATCCAGTTACCAAACCAGGTATGGGGAGTAAAAAGACAGAACTAACAGCTACAGCTTTTGGGTCAAGTAGCTTGAGAGAATCATCACAGTTTTCAGATAAAGATATACGTGTTTTTTAAGGGAGGGGTTATTAGCAAAGGCATTATCCGTCCTATAGCACATAATCCTTGATATCCATAAGGCAGTGCTACATAGGTTTCATTATTGCAAAAGAAGGTCCATCCTACAGGCAATTGTTTCCCATGCTTTAAGGTATGATTAGAGGTGGTATTGCAATGCAAAGGAATAAACTTACAATCAAAACACAAACAGTGATTAACAATAACATGAGATACAGGTAAGTCTTTGACTATCTTATCAACACGTTGTGTTTGACTTTCTATATTGTCCCTAGTTATCTGTTTATAAAGATTTATATGTACCCCCATTCCTATTAGATTTTTCTTTAACAATTCTGGTATAGAAGGGTCTCCTCGTATGCAGAAACTCTGTTTATTATAATCCTTTTGTGCAAGACGAACCCATAAATTTTTATTTAAACCATTAGATATGGACAGGCTGATTCATTGTAAAGATGTGTTTGATCTAACTACTTTAATATCTTTAAAAGTTCTCTTTTGGTTTTTTACACAGCTATAACTTCTAGCATCTTCTAAGGTCAGTGCCTCTTTAAAAATACTAAAATTATGCTGTTTCTTTAGGCTCTGGTCAGTAGAATTTTCCAACCTACAAATCCTCCATCCATTTGGCTGTATATCCTCTGTCCATCCTTTACCCATATGATGGGTCCAGGTGACCATGCACAGTTTTTTGTAATACACTCGAGTACTAATCTTGATCCTAAAATATGTACACCATTAACATTAATATTGATGACACACATTTCAGATTTTATGCTATTCACAGTCAGTATAGTTAGAACACAGACAAGAAGAACTTTAAGTTTAGAGATATCTTGGCCCTGGCATGGTCCCAACTCCTGGGCATCCTTCATCAGGTTCTTAATCATTCCCCAGGTCACAGGAGGCTGCGTCTTCTTCTGGCGGGGTCTCCTTTTCTGCTTCCACAGGATCAGTGCAGCCATCTTTGCTGTGGGTGGATTCGGTTGTGTGGTTTGACATATCTAAGTGGTACCCATCGGGGGGAGGATTCATTTTCTGGAAAGACACAGGCATATCCTTGTCCCATTGTTAGTAGAGGTGCTGGAGTTTTGCTCCACAGTCCTGACTCAGGGTCCCTCCAAAGCACTTGTTGCAGGGGCTGTGGGACAGTCAGTCCTTGCTACTGCTTGGACATTGGAGAAATTCCTTGATCATTTGGTATAAAAAAAATTTAAAGCTAGTAGAGACCTGTTTAATAAGAAATGAGGATTCTGTACTGTTATCCTAGGTATAGGTGATTCCCCGGTTTTTAATTATTTGATCTTTGAGGCATTTGTGTTGTCTCTCTATTATTGCTTGTCCTGTGGGGTTGTAAGGAATGCCAGTGGTATGTGAAATACCCCGTTTGGAAGAATTGGTGAAAAATTTTACTAGTATAGGAGGGCCCATTATCTGTTTTTATTTGATGAGGTATTTCTAAAATTGAAAACGTTTGAATTAGATGTTTAATTACATCTTTTGTTGTTTTTCGTGTATGAGCTGTGGCGTTTAAAGCTAAGCAATAAGTATCTACTATACAGTGGACATATTTAAGTTTTTTAAATTTACTTATATGAGTTATATCAGTTTTCCAGATCATATTAGGCCATAGGCCACAAGAATTGATTCCAGTCATGGGACCTAAAGGAAGAAGTGGAGCACATTGAGGACATTAACTATAATTTTAGCTTGATTCTTAGTAAAGTGGGGATATAAAGCTTTTAACATTTTTCCTGACTGATGAAGGAGTTGGTGACTGCATAAAGGAGTCATAACATTTACTTGTTTAGTTAGGTTATGTGGTTGTTGATTTAATGAAGCTAACAGACCAGGTAGTCAGTATGGGAGTGTATATGAGTCACAAAAATTGAGTGTTCTCGTTGGCAAATTTTAGTCCTCAGAGATAAGAATAACATCCCAATAGGTTCTCCTGGTTTATGTTGTAAAAATGCAGTTTCTAGTTTTAGGAGTGCCTGGGCAGCATATTCCCAATTTGTGTAGATATTTAAAGGTTGTTGAAAGAGCATGAAGCTCTGGAGGATAGCATAAAGTTCTGAATACTGGGCAGAAGCAGTAACAGGCATTTCCCAAGTATGAGAAATGTTTTGTTTTGTTTGAAGATGGTATAAAATATCTGTTGCCTTTCCTTTGTTAGTCCCATCTGTAAACAGGATGTCTGCCCCTGGGAGAGGAGAGTGTGAAGTAATAGTTGGAAAGATAAAGTTACTAATTTGAAATAATTTTAAAAGTTTTCAGGGTGGATAATGAATGCCAATATCTCCAGCATAGTTTGCAAAGGCAAGTTGCCATGAAGGGGAAATTGAAGATATATAATCAATTTCTTTTTCAGTAAGGGGTAAAATTATTTTATCAGAATCTTTCCCCAAAACATGAAGAGTCCGTAAATATGCTTTCTGAATCAAAAGAATTATCATTAGAATTGGAAGGGACAGGAAAAACGAGTGACGTTCAGGTGTTAGTAATTAAACCTAGGTCCTTTGGAAGAGCAAACTATGCTCTTAACCATTAAGACATTTCTCCAGCTGGAATTAGAGAAGAACAATCTCCAGATGACCATAGAGCTCACAGTAGGGAAGAGCCACATAGACCAAGAGTCACAGTAAGGAAGCTATAGGTAAACAGAGCCTTTGTTTTTGGCCAAACGTGCTTTTTGGCTTTTTGAAGGAACTGTGTGTTAGTTAGCAAAGGCAGAGTAGAAAAAAAGCTGTAGGGGGTCCAGACAACTGTCAAGCTGCAGCCCCTGTGGCAGCTCTATTTTTGAGGTGGTAGGGTACAATTGATTATCTAAGATGACATATCCCAAATAAGTATAAGGCACATATTTTTGAACTTTTTCTGAGGAAATATAAAGTCCATATTTTGTTAAAATACTCATTAATTCAGTAAGCACAACTTCTAAAAGTTGAATAGAAGGGTGACTAAAGAGAATATCATCCATATAATGAACAACAAGGAGAGTAGGGCAGTTCTTAAGTATTGGACTAATTATTTTATGCATGTAAAATTCATAAAATTCACATATAGTAGGACTATTTTTCATTCTTTGAGGTAGGACTTTTCATTGATATCTCTGCGTGGGTACAGAGTGATTCTTGACAGGGATAGTGAAAGCAAAATGCTCCCTATCCTCAGGATGTAAAGGAATAGAAAGGAAACAGTCCTTTATATCAATTATTATAATAGCATGCCCTGCAGGAGATGGAAGGCCAGTCTGTAGTGATCCCATTTTTTCATAGTCACATTAACTTTTCTTAAGTCTTTTAAAAAATCTCCATTTTTCATGAGTTTTCTTTTGTATTACAAGTATAGGCATGTTCCAGAGGCTGTTAGAGGGCTTTAAGTGCCCTTTATCTAATGGTTCCTGTATAAGACCCTGTAAATGAGGTAGTTTATTACTAGAAATAGGCCATTGGTCTACCCAGACAGGGCCATTACTTAACTATTTGAGTTTTATGGGCTCAAGTGGCAGAGCAGTGGCCTTCAGAATTGGGGGTGTTGAATAAAAGGATTATTAACAGTATTAAGACTGTTCAGAGATATAGTCAGAATTTTTGGTCCAGGCTGAGGAGACACCTGTGTCCTAGCACATCTCTTCACCAGATGCTAGTGTTAAGGCCTGTGGTGATAAATGGCTGAAAAGTTTCATGAACCCCATCCAGGTCTTCCCACTGTAGGGGATGGAAAGACTGGAATGAGGAAATTGTTCCTCCTATCCCCAGGAGGGAGGGACCTTTTTTGTGGGCCAATGTGATCACCAGTCTTCATGTCTAATAATTGATTGATCAGCCCCTGTATCTAAGAGCCCTCTTATAGCAATTCCCTGTACTATTAGGGTCATTGTAGGCTTAAGGTCAGACGTTACAGTGAGAGCACATAATGCCCTGGGAGTGGGGTTACTCCCACTGAGGCTGCTGACCCTCTTGGTTGCAGTGCTGAGGGCTGCCCCATCTCTTGTTTAAAGTTTTTTATTTTTATTTTTATTGAAGTTAGAGTGGCAATCTCTAGCACAATGGAAAGCTTTTTGACATTTAGGGCATTTTTTATTTGGTTTAGGTCTTGAGCCTGAAGGTGGGGGATCAGGTATAGGCTTGCAATCTATGAGAGGGCATTGTCTTGCAAAGTGACATATTTTTCCACATGTAAAGCATGTATCTTTCATTTGGGCAGCAAAAGCTTCTGCCAGTGCAGTTGCCATCATGCTATCCTGTGCTGAAAGTGTGCCTATGTCCTGAGTAGCTGTTACCCAGGAAGACAAATCTTGATTTTTTACTGTAGCAATTGCTGCTTTACATTCTTGAGTTGAGCCATCATAAGCAAGTTGTTTTATTAAAATCTGGGCAGCTTCTATGTGAGGAAACTTAGCCTCTACTGCTCGCCAGACTTTAGCTAAGAACTTAGCCCACTGCTCCTTTGGCTTTTGTTTGAGACCAGCTAAGCTAGCTCTAGCTGTCTCACCATCCAGTATGGATCTCTAGGCACTCAAGGCACAGAGGCACACCTGATTAAAATATTGAGTCAGTTAAACCTTTTGTGCCTCAGCATCAGCATATCAGCCTTTGCCCTTAAGCATGTCAGCTGTCACATCAACATTAGCTTGAGCATTTCTTGCTGCCTGTGCAGTACACTCATCATACTATTTAGATTTAAAAAGGAGCCATTGTCTAGGAGACAGGCAGCCTGAGAGAGGTGTTTAAAGGCCCAAATAGTGACTAATTTACAGGTAAGCAGATCAAAAATGGCCATGGTAAAAGGACCATGCATACCATTTTCCATCACCACTTTGTGAATTTCTTTTAGCGTTTCAAAGCCAAAAGGACTATGCATTCTAATTTTAGAGTTGTCAGCTGCCGCATGGCCAGCTGGAATGTGAACTGGAAAGAACTGAGGGGATGGATATAGCAAGGGAGCCAGAGGTTCTCTAGAGAAAGTGTCTCTTGTGAGCAGATTTTGAAACATGGGAAGGAGAGATTCAGGGTCAGAAGCAGAGGGCGAAATATAAGAAATATATGCCATAGGGAATGTCGAGGTCCAGGGGACATGGGGAGAAATCCTAAGGTGGGGGCCACCTCCCCCTCTCTAATAGAATTAGAGGCGAGTGGTTGCATGTGCAGAGGCTGTGGCACAGTAGGAGGGAGCCCTGGGAGCTTCACGGCACCCAGAGGAGGTGCCGGCAGCTGAGTAGCAGCCTGAGAAGTTTCCTGCTGTTGGGCTGTTGCTGAGGGAGGACTGGCAGGGGGAGGGAGCAGAGGTGGAGGTGGCTGGGTCACAGAGGTCCTTTTGATAATTTTGTACATTATCTCCTACTCTTTTCCAAGATTCCAAGTCAAAAGTTCCCGTAGCAGGAAACCAAGGATTATATTCTATGGTAATATCTAAAAAGGCCTTAATCTGAATTTCTGTACATTTAATTCCTCTAGAATTTAGCATGCATTTAAGAATAGATCGGAAGTGAGACCAGTCTGGAGAAAGAGAATTACCCATAATTACAAATGCCCCTTACCTACGAACCAGCGTGACAAGGGGATCCAATCAGCCAAAGGGGGAAGAATTGCTCTGTCCTCAGCAAAGTAGAGGTCCAAGCCTGTCCCTGTTTGGGCGCCAGTTGTCGGGACTCAGGGTTGCTTTGCTTAGCAGGGGACCTGCTGGCTTCAGGGCAGAGGGGTCTGATCGGTGACAGAGTCATAAACTCTGAGACCTGTGTCTTCCCAACAGGATGATTTATTTTAGTATTTAGATGGTTTATATACATCCCAAGGAACTAGCAGTCATGCTGGATATGTCAGTCACATATAAAGATTTAGGGTACAAAGAAACAGGACATTTAGTCTGTTAGTTGGCACCAGAAGGATTCTTAAACTTTTACTCAAGGTTATCAATTTCCCTCCAGTAACTTATTGGCCATTTCTTGGAGCTAAAAGCATGGTAAACTTTTAGCTTTTAGCTCAGGAGTAAATTTTTCACCTGGCCTCATCACTTAGCCAGGGATAGCTGAGTTATTTGTTTAGGACAAGGAGAAGAGCTAAGGTTTGTTGACCAAGACACTTTCCTATGAGCAAGGAGCCTGCATTTTTATGACCAGGCCACTTCCTCTTGCCAGCCTAGCAATGTTCTGCAAGGCAGGGATTATCAGAGCCACTGTTTTCAGTGACCCTCCCTTTAGCAGAGAATGCAGCCTGGACCTATGTATTTTAGGCTCACCTACCCTAGGGCCTGGAATCCTGGTTTCATACATTGGGGTAGTTAGAACCAGTGTCATTTCCCTCTCAAAGGCTTCTAAACAGTAGGAGAAAAATTTATCCATCATTTTAGAACAATAGCTGGTGGTCTCTCATAGCTACAGGTTGGCACTACAGTATTGGAGACCAAGATTTGAAGTCTTACATTTGAGTGAGCAGCACTTTCTGGCTAGGAACAAAAACATCTCTGTGAAATAATTACCTAAATATCCTTTTAGAGAGACTTAAACCTAATGTCTGGGAAGTGTAATCCCTTGAACTCTTAAAGCAGTATACTGATGACTTTACTCTTTGTTGATACTTTCCTTTTGGGTGTTTAAGACCATACAATTGGCCCAAATAGATCAATTTATTTTCACACTTGTGGTCATTTGAGAATCTGTTCCCCATGGGTCACATGGGCTTAGGAGGAGGTCCTGGTCCCTTTCTTTTACCAGTTTCATCTATGTGAAGATAAGTCAAAGGTCCTGTTTGACTGTGTCTGGCTTCACTTGGAAGCATGAATGTTTCCTCTAAGTTGACCCTCCTCTTGTAGACTGGACACTGGTTCAAGTCCATCTCATGGGGTCTCCACGTCTTTCCAGAACTAGAGCACAGGTGACTCATCACAGTTACAGGACATTTTGAGGGATGCATAGTCCCCTGGAACTTAGTCGACCTTGGAGAGCAAGGAGAAAAATCTGTCCTTTAAGTCCCTCTGACCACATTAGTATAGGCCTCAACCTATGGTTGTTAAACATCCCATAAGATTAGTTCCACCAGTATGATACTTTAAATTAACATGTGCTGTGTACCTAAGGCTTGAGTAAAAACCCAAATATTCTCAAATAAACATTGACTACATATATATTTTGTTCCTTAAACTAGTTGACCACCATAGAAATTTTAAGATCATGCGTATATTATTTTTGTCTCATTCTTTATATATAACAAATCTAAACAGA
>NW_008353213.1:57057-65552 GCF_000622305.1 Nannospalax galili | reverse complement strand
CATTTTTTATATTTTGGAAAAGATCTCCATTCCTATATTCTTTAAACACCTTTTACATTCTCATTTTTGCTCTTTTTTTGGGGGTCTTTGTGAGACAGGGTCTCCCTGTAGCCCCAGCTGTTCTGGAACTCACTATGTAGACCAGGCTGGCCTTGAACTCAAAGAGATCATCCTGCCTCTCCCTCCAGAATGCTGGGATTAAAGGCCACCATGGCTAACTATTTTCGTTCTTTTTAAAAATTAATTATGAGACATAATAGCATTAACCAATAAATTTTCCATCGGTTGTGAATTTTCCTGGGGATGCTAAGCAAACCTTATTCCCTTTTAAGTTTCTAGTGTCAAGCCAGTGTTTCATTAAAGTTTTACTGTGGAATTGATGAATTTATTTTTTATCTTTTGATTCCCATTTATTTCTTTTGTGCTTCAATGTGTGTGTGGGGGGTGTGGGGGATGTGAGCAAAGAGACAGAGACAGAGAATCTGTGTGAGTTTCCGTATGTGTAAGAGTGTGAAGTATATGTGTGTGATGCATTCATGCATGTTTGTGTTTATGTGTGTACCTATGTGCACATGTGAATGAGCTTCTTTCAGTGTTGATTTTAAATTTTCTGCACTGTATTCTGAAAGAATGCATGTAATTTTTTCAGTTTGGTGCATTTGTTGAGGTTTCTTTTGTTCCCCAGCATGCGATCTATTTCAGAGAAACTTCCATGGGCTGTTAATAGAAAATGTATTCTTTGATGTTTGGGTGGAATAATCTGTAAATGTCTGGTTGGTCCAATCAATGTATACTAATACGTAATTCAAATGTCTGTATGTTTATTCTTTGTCTTGTTGAACTTTCTAGGAGACAGTGGGATATTGACATCCCCTTCTATTACTGATTTGGGGTTATTCTGTGTTTTAAAGTTCTGTAGTATTGATAGCAACATATATGTTCATGATTGTAATATTTTCTTGGCTAGTTTTTCCTTTGATCAGAATGAAGTGGTCCTCTATATCTCTTCTGATTAATTTGAAATTTATTTTGTCAGATAATAGAATTGCAACCTCTGTGTGTTTCTTAGTGCCATGTGCATGAAATATTTTTTTCATCTTTTTACCTGTCCTTGAAAATGGGCTGTTTCTTGTAGACAACACAAAGAAGGATTTTGTTTCTTAATCCATTCAACTCAATGTCTTTTGAGTGGGGAGTTGCTGACATTGGTATTTAGCGTTATTATTGAAAGATATCTTTTTGTTAACTCATTTAAATTTCTGTTTGGATTTTTATCTAATGTGTTTCCACAATTAGAGCTTTAATTACTTTCTTTCTGTTGACTCTTAGGTATAGTTACCTCTTTCTTCAGTCCTTTGTATTCCTGGATTGGTGGGTGTAAATTCTTTCAGCCCATTCATGTCATGGAAGATTTTTATTTCTCTTTCAAATATATTAGAAAATTTTTCTGGAAAAATTATTCTGAGTTAGCCTCTATGGTCATTTAGAACTGGGAATACTTTGGTCCAGGCTCTTCTGGCTTTCATAGTTTGCATTGAAAAGTCAGCTGTAATTTTGACTGAGTTTTCCTTTATTTGCGATTTGCTTTTTTCTTGCACTTTTCAGAATTCTTTTTCTTCTGTGCCTTTAGTGTATGCCATATACTGGGCTATGCCATAGGGAGTTTCTTTCCTGGTTTTGTATATTTGTGTTATATGTGTGATAGGGAAAGGGATCTAAATACAAATAAAATACATAGTATGAAATTTGAAAAAAATAAATAAAAAATCATTTAAAATTGATTTTAAGGGTCGTAAGTGAACTAGGTTCTATCCTTATCCTACTCCAGTCCCAATTTCAAGGCCAACCCACTCAAGAGGAGGAATAAACAATGATTCAGGGTGAGGTAATTAGTTTTGGTTTTGTCAGTCAAGTTTGCTTCCTGATCAGATAAAGAATGCAACACCAGATTTCAATGAGTTCCCCAAACAAACACTAGGTTAACCCATTAATTCACTATTGATGAGACAGTTTGCTTTTCTCATTGGATTACTGATATATATGCTAATCACACATATTGTGAAGAAACATTGTTTTGACTTTGTATATCTGAACTAAGTACTTGTCCATGTAATTATGGCTTTGTTTTGTTTGAATAAAACAAAATATTTAATCCTGGTGAGTTTGTGAAGATTTAGTTCTTAGTTATAGAAACAGAGGATCTAATCATTGGCAACCCAAATTTTTAAATTCTTGTGAACACACTGAGAATATTTCCAAACATGTAGGATACAAATAAGATGATGGGCTTGAAAGGACTTATAGTTGTTGACAGGATTCCAGACATGATTATATTTTGGACACAGGGCTTGATTCATCCACTAACTTCTCCCCATCCCACAAATTGGCTACAGTTTTGCACTTTTTGTTATGAAATGCCTCTAAGTATATGAGATCTCATTGGAGGTAAAAGCTCACTGGGATGTGTCTTTGAATCTTATACTATCTTTTTCCCTGCCATGAACTGATCATCTTTCTCTGTTTCCAAAATACTTCAAATCAAGTGATTTCTTTATGACATCAGCTTACAATAAAAATTCTAATTTATCAATTGACCAAGTATTTAAACCTGTGAAACCAAATCAAATGAATCTTTCCTCTTTTGTTTTCCTCATATATTGGATCGTAGTGGTGGAAATGTTACTTAACACTTCCTCCAGAGAATAAAAATTCATGAGGCAGATATGTGCAACAAGATAAGTGGAAGAAACTTAAGATTCACCATTTTCTAAGTGTGTGGTAATACATTTCCTGTGACTCCAACATTCACTTCATGACACAGAGCTCTTTGTTAGCTGTGTATTGATTTTATGCTCTAGAAAATAGCATTATAACTTATAAAAATCTATCTTACCTAAGATTTACTTATGAGAAATAAAGCATTTTTTTCTTTTTCCATTCCTTTCTCTTGTATTTATTCTTTATTCTTGACTGGTTCTCATTTGGTTCATGTTTACTTGGGAATCTTTAGGTAGATAAGGGTGGCCAAGAAATTCTGATGCTCATTCTACAATCTCCTGGGTACAAGGATTTAAGCATGTGCCACAATGCTAGGTTCCAATATTCAGTTCTTAAAAATACTATCTTTCACAGAGGATTGTGTGGTTAGAACTTTGTATGGGTATTGTGTGGTACACTTAGATCTTTATTCGTAGATCTATACAGTCATCCAAATACTATATTTTTATATAGAAATATATAAGAATTAATAAGTATTCAGAGAAGAGCTATCCCACAGGTTTAGAGACTTATTCTGTCTTAGATTAAGTATACTAGACACAACCTTATGTTGCAGAAAGGATGCTGAGAATATGCAAATCATGCTTTAAAGGAAGAAGAAAGTTGAGAGAGGACATGATGATGGAGAAAATGGCCTGTTAACATGTGAGATATAAAGTGGATAATTGGAGCTGAAATCTGTAAATGAAGCACAAGAAAATGCCCGAGTGTTATTCCAGATCTGGGAATGAGCTGGTTTCTCTGCACGACACTCCTGTCATCATCTGTTGATAGCTGGCACTTGGGATAATGATTTCCACAATCTTATGCTGCAGAAAGGATGCTGAGAATATGCAAATCATGCTTTAAAGGAAGAAGAAAGTTGAGAGAGGACATGAAGATGGAGAAAATGGCCTGTTAACATGTGAGATATAAAGTGGATAATTGGAGCTGAAATCTGTAATGAAGCACAAGAAAATGCCTGAATGTTATTCCAGATCTGGGGAAGGAGCTAGTTTCTCTACAGGACACTCCTGTCATCATCTGTTGATAGCTGGCACTTGGGATAATGATTTCAGGGGACTTTTCTCAGGTGAATCCTTTCCAAATACCATTCCTCCTCACCACCCATGCTGAACAATCAATATAATGATAGTAATTTGGGAACAGCTTATGGACCCTATTTTGGCTTCAGAAAGCAAATGTCAAGTGTCCACATTCATTCGTTAATATTTTTCCATTCACCTCACTTGATCTCCGCTGAACTAGACATAGACATACGTATCTGGGTTTAGTTAGGAGCTAGGAAACAATTTCTAATGGCAGAATATGTCAGTGAACATAGATTATTCAAAACCAGATAATGGGGGTGTGATCTAAATATGACCTAAAAATATTATATAGACTTCGCAAATATTCAGGTAAAAATAATTTATAAAGTCAAATGGATACTTCTTAGAAAGAGCCTCCATTTATGAAGACAGTGGCTTTTGTTAAGTAGGGAGAGAGTGTAGCAGCAGTAATCCGAGACTTCTAAAGTACATCAGAAATGGACTTGTACTATTGCATGCAGAGCTAGGAAGGGACTTCATATTCTTCTGATGAGAAATGAGAAAATGCCTTATTTTTGATGGGTTTTATGGCACTTATTGGCAACAGCATTGATATATGCAGAAAGAAATTTGACTTGACCTAAGTTAATAGGCCTGGTCTTAATATATAAACCATAACTTCTCATGTTTTCTTTACTACTTTCTAAGTTCACCAAGAAAGGAGAATTGAGCCCAAGCAGACAGGAATGTATTTGTGCTTAAAAATATCCACATACTTCAAATAAAGGACTGAATAAGGTTTTTTCAAATTTCTGCAGTTGTTTCAGAGGACATTCTACTGTTCTTGATGGAAATGTGGCAGGAAACCAGGGACAGGAATAGGAAGTGTTAAAATTCCCCGAAAACACATAGGATCAGACGCTGAAGCTGAGCTTGGTCCCATGGACAGGAATATGCTCTCTGCAGACAAACCTGTGCTGCACTTCTCTGTCTTGAACACCTGGAGAACACTGGGGCTGTGTTGAATCTTTGAGATGTGATCAACCAAATCCTGCAGCTGTTCGAACCCTACTAGTTCTGCTGATTTGCATGTGATCTGGATACTCCTCACTGCCCTGAGGACTTATAATAGTCTGTTTAAGTCCCTAGAAGGAATTAGCTCAAATCAGCAGACAGCACGGACATGAGCGACTGTCTCAGGCCTTGGAGCTTCTATTGCTCTGGTTTTCAGGTAAGAAAGGGAAGCACAGGAGACTTTTTTTTTTTTTAAATCTATGCAGTGTGACTATTGCCGTGTGGTATTTAAAGAGTCATTCTCTAACAATATTACTCAGGGTATATTTGTTCTGTGTTTCTTATCTTAGGTGTAAAATGTGACATTCTGTCCGGACAGCTCATGCAGCTCGGGATTATGTGCTGGGGCTCCTTTCATAGCAGGGTGCCTTCCTGGCATCTTTCCTGACTCTCCTTTTGAAGTGCCCACCATGAATGCTCTAAACACAAACATGGCCTCTGGCTTTAGGAATACCATGCCTTCCTGTGATTTTTCAGGCAGACAGCAGTCTGGCAGAAACCCCCTTCCATATGTAAATACAATGTCTCACAAAGTACCTAACAGCCAAAGCTTTTACCACTACCCCCACGGTATAAATATCCTAGTCTTCTCTCAATATTTGGAGCTAGAAGCAGACTTAGAGCTAGAAGCAGACTTGGGGCTAGAGCGGGGACTGAGTCACTGAGACTTGGAATAAAGAGCTGTAGACTGAGTTCTGTGTCTCCCGCCTGTAATCTAGCCTCCCTGGGGGGCAGCACTCCTCCGTTACCATCTTGCAACTTGCGGACATTCCTAGCTTTCACTGTCCTCGAACTCTTCCCGCATGGTTCAGTGGCCAGTGGACCTCGCATCCTGAGGAAAGTACACGGGTGAAATAAGGACAGGATTCAGCTGGACAACGCTCCAGTAGCAGAAAAACTTTCAGCACCGGAGCAGCAGACAGGGAGGCAGGACCTGAAGCGGCTGAAAAGCCCGCGGGACACCCTCCACCGCTCCCAGAGAGGCGCGGCCAGAGCCAGACCCGCACTGCGACTCGCCAGGTGTAGCGGGGACCTCAAAATACCCGCGTACCCCACGCCTGGGGCCCAGAGCAATCCCTATATTACTCAGGGTATACTTGTTCTGTGTTTCTTATCTTAGGTGTAAAATGTGACATTCTAATGACTCAGTCTCCTCCCTTACTTTCTGTATCTCTAGGAGACAGAGTCACCATCACTTGCAAGGCCAGTCAGAACATTGATAGTTAGTTAGCTTGGCATCAGGAGAAACCAGGCAAAATTCCTAAACTCCTGCTCTACAAACTGAGATCCCATCAACTTTCAGCGGCAATGGATCTGGTACAGAGTATACTCTCATTATCAACAACCTGAAGTCTGAAGATATTGGCAATTATCATTGTCAACAGAGTATCAGCACCCCTCCCCTGTGGCAGTGATTCAAGTCATAACAAAAACCTCACATGGAAGCAGAAGTTCCAGGCTGTGCTGCCCAGCTGCTGTAGGTTGTGCATGTAACTGCAGCTTTTTCAGTGGAATCCAGTTTTGGAAATTTTCTGGGTTGTTTTGAAGATAGGGTCAGGAAGGCTGTTCTGCATTCCAGTCTCTTTCCTCCTCCAGTCTCAGAAGCACAGACAGAAACATGCATCCTCTGATTTAAGAAAGGATTCCAATATTGACACTTGAGACACCCAGTTTTGACATAATTGGCATTCATATTCCCATTACACACAATAGGAGTCCATATAATCATTAATTTTTGGAATAGTATTAAATGTCTTTATGCAGATAATTGTATCCTAAACTACTGTAATTAGCTGTGTTATCTGTTACGAAAATTGTGAACTTGCACTGAAGGACATCTGGATACAAATACTTGACTGGATATGACTTAACATATATGACAGAATGAATACATGAGGTCTAGTGAGCGACAGTGGGGGAGTATGGGTGGGGGAGGGGGTCTAAATTTGATTAAGAGTCATTGCATGGAATGTACAAAAGCTCAAAAAAATTAAAAAGAAAACATGTATGCATTTGAGTTCGCATCAGCCTTAGTATCAAGTTCATGGTTGCAATCAGCAATGAACTTAATCTTTGTGTGTGTACAAGGCAGGAAGACTTATGACAATCATACCAGTTAGCTTTTTTCTTCATGTCTGATTGTACTCAGGTCAGTTGGTCCCTCTTCAGTCATCTGCTGATGATGTCTCATGCAAATGACACAGCCAATTAGAGTAGACTTAGGATATAGTCAAGGAGACCCTTGAGCAGATACAACATCTGTAACATGCTCTACTGCGTCATTCAGACTTTATCTCTTGCAAAGTCTCAGAGAATCTGATATTCTGTTCCTAGACATCAACACAGCATGGCAGCTGGCCCAACCGGTGCAGGGAAGTTTTTATTCAGGGCTGTATCACTGTGGGAGGAGCTTGTACATTTTGTATACAGTAATAAATTCTGAAGTCCTCAGGCTCTACTCTGCCATTCTGAACATGAAATCTGTCCCTGATCCACTTCCAATGAACCTGACTGGGACTCCAATGTACCTATTCGTTACTATATAGATCAGGAGCCGTGGAGACTGGCCTGGCTTCTTCAGAATACAATGCAAATAGGTGTTTCCACTACTGTGTAGGGGCCTCTGACTAGACCTGCAGGAGATGGATGCTGACTCTCCAGGATCAACAGGCAGGGAGAGTGGAGTCTGTGTCATCATAATGTCTCCACTGGAAACTAAAATTATAAGAGAGAAGTACCAGGTTATGAACAAATATAATGAGACTTTTTGTTTCCTTTATTATTTTTTCCTAGAAATCACATTTTACACTGGTCTAGTAATATTCAATGTACATAAAATGCTAGTGTTGGGCTGCAGGGATAGCACAGCCGGTAAAGGCTAACAACTAAAATGTTACTGTCAAAGCATAGCCAGACCTTGGAATTTTTCTACACTCTCCCTGTCCACTAGTGTCAGCGTCTTCAACAGAATGTAGGTCTTTGTTCTTTCTGAAATCTTCCTCTCGCTCACAGATTTAAATTTCTGAGTCCCATCCTGAAGGATAAGATCTGCACACCTCACAGAAAAGCATGGGCATCATAGCTGTCTGGAGTGCACATTCCCACCTCTTTCTCCTTCCTCATCTCCATCTGTCCTTACCAGAGATCCAGAGCATAAACAGCCCCAGGAGCTGAGCAGGACACCTCATTCTGACAAGCTGACTGAGGAGTCCTGAGCCATCAAGGAAAGAATAAAGCTGAGCTTTGATCTTAGACTTGCATAGATGAGGGAGATATGCAAATTTCCTGGTATAACAGTATGTAAAGAACCAAGTGAATACAAGCACTGCTCTTGGGAGGAAAGTGAAAAAAATATTTTGTGTGTTTGGAAGCACACCAGATCTGTATACATGGTCTACAACAGTGGGTAGAGGACATCAGTGTGAAAGCCTTAGCCTGTGGGGAAGACAAGGTACAAAAGGCTCTGCCACTCTTAGACCACATGGAGACCCAGCAACATAGAGATGAGCCCACAGGGCAGTCAGTGATGGGGAAGGGTCACTCTCTTGAGTTTCTTCACAGTTAGTCTAGAAGAAAGATCTTACCTCCCACCACAAGTCACCATGCTTAAGT
>NW_008353213.1:53734-56098 GCF_000622305.1 Nannospalax galili | reverse complement strand
CCACACTACACACTAAGTTCAATTAATGCTGGCCGTATGTGCATGGGTATTGGGGCCATACACTGGAACATGAGAAACCTACCAGTTAGCTTTACCCTCAGAAAAGAATGAGTCCCACCCCAGCAGCTGCCAGTAGCTCCTGGAGATCACATCTACCATCTGTGAATGAAGTTTCACTGCTTCCATCTTGTGCAGCTAACTACAACTCTTGTGAGTTCAAAAGTTAGATAGCATTTTTATGTCCAGAAGACAGTCTTCCTCCAGCAGAACCAGACTTTACCAGATTTTTTTAAAATTTCATGTTGTATGCGAGAACACTAGTCTCTCTTATCCTTGTATATGGGGCAAACACAGCCAGGAGTTCTGTGTTTAAATGTGATTCCACACATTAAAATAGTGTGATGGTTTGAATGAGAATGTTTACCATAATTTTCCAGTGTTTGGACATCTTATCCCCAGTTGGTGGCACTATTTTGGGAGGACTTAGAAAGTGTAGCTATGCTGGAAGAAGCATGTCTCTGCTGGGAGGGCTTAGAGTGTTCTTCAGCTTTATGGGATCTCCAGCAGCTCTCTTGCTTCCTGTGCCTGCTTGAAGACATGAGGGCTCTGCTTTCTGTTTTGCCTCCAGCCACCTCCTGCCACCCACTTCCCTGCCATGACAGGCTGTAATTCCCCCAGAACTGTAAGCTCAAATAAATTCTTCCTTCTATAATTGCTTTGGTCAGTGTTTCTATCATAGCAACAGAAAAGTGACTAATACAGTTATCAACATCTTATGTTATTGGTCCATATTGATTAAGCATTACTGAAATGATATTGTAGTTCTATCTACAATTCTGCAATGTTGTCTAGTCCCAAATTGCTCCAGGACGTGGATTTAGACTCTAACTCTATCTTTCATTTCTATGCCTGCATTACAAAGACCTTCAAGGAATGTTTCAGTCGGCCTATCATTATATATAGATAACGTTTTTTCCCTTTTGATAGTGCTGAGAATAAGAGTCTGTCAGTGCTCAGCCATAGATGGAGCATCTGCATAAGACATGGCTGTTGAACACATTAACTCAAAGCAGTACTGGTTACCTACACAAGATATGCACAAGATCAAATCAGTGAGAAATTCCAGCATGGAATTTTTAAAGGCTTCTGAGGCCTCACCCTTAGCACAAGAACTTTGGCTTCTAGGAGAAAAGGAGTCAAATTTCTTTAGGAGTGTGACCTCTGGTAGGTTTCCCAAGATGAAATGACTGACCCTATGCTAATGAGCACATGGACAGTACTAATTGTACTCTCAGTGTTAAAAATAATAAATAAGGAATTGATTTTGGGAAGGAGATGACCTGCCGAGTCCTGGGTGAGGGGGGTGTGTGGCAGTTGGAATCAGGAATGAGGGTGGATATGATTAAAATGCATTCCATACATGCATGATGTTTTAAAGATTACATTTTGAAAAGCAGAGCAGTTCTGTCATGGTTGCTTGTATTATAATCTTGCTCCTGAAAATGTTTTCAAAAAAAGAATGCTATAAGACGCTTGGATTTTAGAGATGATTGGAGGGTTTTTTGGCATTTGTTTGTTTTGGTTAATTTATTTTTACTTTTATTTTGGTGAAATTATAAAACCATTAACATTTCCAATTCTTATTTTATAAAATTAACACAAAACTTTAATAAAAGTCCTCAAACTATAGTACATATCATCTATCTCTTTATCCATTGATCTAAAGCTTTACATATGTTTAAAATCCATTATAGCTCAAAATTTCCAGTATGAATTTATACAGAATATAAATCATATTCTTTTCTTTCAGGCCCCTGGGAACTTGTGCATATGAACTTGCAACAATGGTGACAGCAGGCAAAAGACCTATGCAGACTCCATCAGATAAAAACCCAGCATAGGATAGGGGAAATGGATAACAAGCCCCAACACTAGCCAATGAACTATTGGCAACTGATTACTGCTGGATGAGGGAGCTGTGCTGGATAGTTTTAGTGTGAACTTGACACACCTGGGTTGAGGGAGCCTCAGTTGGGGAACTTCCTCCACTGGACCAGCTGTTGGGAATGTCTATGGGGAAATTGTCTTAATTGTTGAGTGATGTGGGAGGGCACTGCCCTCTGTGGGCAGTGCCACCCCTGGGCAGGTGGTCCTGTATGGTATAAGAAAGCAGGTTGAGCAGGGCCAGGGGAGCAAGCCTGTAAGCAGTCTTCTTCCAAGGGCTGTGCTCCAGCTCCTACCTCCAGGTTCCTGCACTGAGTTCCTACCTTGGACTTCCTGATGAACCGTGAACTGGGAATGTAAACCAAATAAACCCTTTCCTCCCCAAGTTGGTATTGGTCAGAGTGTTTTGTCACAGCAATG
>NW_008353213.1:49973-53667 GCF_000622305.1 Nannospalax galili | reverse complement strand
GTGGCTCTACATAGGCTAACTAGACTCCAGTGGATTAACTTACACTGAGGGATATCTGGGTTCAAATGCTTGAGCAGAGAGGTCTTAACATATACAACAGAATGCATGAAATTCATTGTTATGTGGGAACACATATGTGGGAAGGGGTTTAAATTTGACTAATATCTATTAAATGAATTGCACAAAAATATTAAAAAATAACAAATGAACTAGTTAAAAGTGAAAATGGGAAATAAATGTGAACAGAGAGCTCTCAGAAGAGGAACTAAAAATGGCTAACTAATACCTTGGAAAGTGATCAACACTTAGGGAAATGTAAATTAAGACTAGTTTAAGATTTCAAGTTACCCAAGTCAAAATGGCTAAGTTCAAGGGAAAAAAAATGACACCAAATATTTGCTTGGAATTGGGGAAAAGGGAATTCTTATTCATTTTTGGTGGTATTTCATGCTGGTGCAACCACTTTGGAAATAAATTTCACTTTTAAAATTTATAAGCTGTCACTGTAGGTAATATGAGGTGAAAGAAAGGCTTTTGGGTCATTTGTAGCCAAAAGACAATCTAAGATGGCATAGTTTCTGACCTCATTACTATGCCTTTTTGTCTGCTTTTTAATCCAAAAGCAAGATTACCATTGAAAATATTTGCCCTGATTTTAGTTATGCACGGGATAAAATTTAGTTTCTCTTTTGGGTTTCAAAACACGTTTAGATTCTCTTTGGGTTTCAGGAGACTTACCTTATTGGCCTGACTCAGAATTCTACTTCTACACTTGAGTCTATGAATCATCTCTTCAGCATTAGTTTATAGTGGACTTTCTAGGGTCAGTAGACAAAGCATCAGCCATCCGTTCTATCCTAATGTCAGGTGATGTCCTCACCTTCTTATCCTTTCATTTCATAGATGCTATCTTAATATATACACCTAAATTTTTTGTAAATATTTTCTTTTTTGATCTATAAGTGGAATCAGGTGAAATGGAAGAGCTATATTTCTATGAACAGTATCCTTTGTTTTACTGAGAGATTTTGAGTAAAATATGCTTGATGACAAAAAGAGAATCACATTTGTTTGTCCCTTGTACTTTCAGTGGCTTCTCTCAGGCTTATGGATGTGATTTCTGTTCCAAGTCGTCCTTATGTCCTGAGGTTTGAATACAGCTACAATGCTCTACTCACTCTGTGAACATAAGGTATCCAGTAGCCGGATCTGCCTGGTGATGTCTCTCCATCAGGTGCCAAGGGAAAGGGAAACTTTACTATACCTCATGCTCCTGACCCTGGAAAGTTGTTGTTTTGAGGTCAGTACTGAAGTTATATTTGTTTGGCACTGATGAAGGTAGTGCATTTGAAGGATCATCGGCTGATCATGATAGCGAAATGTGGCCAGACAACTCTCACAGAAGTGATCAGAAACCCCGTAGGCACCCTTGGGGGACAAACAGAAAAAACACTTTATGATCAATAAATGTGTTTGTAAATAAATATATGGGTGCAAACATGTGAAAAGTGATAATATCAGTAAAACAAAATAACAGAACGAGAAGGGGGAAGTAAAATAAACAAGGGACAGTGAAAGAAATGTATGACTGAGAAGTTCTAGCTACAGATTAAATAGGAAATATATGAACAAAAAGGCCAAAAGATAATGTCCATAAGGAAATGTTTAAAGCAGAGAATGATAAAAGACAACAGAAAAGAGAAAATTAATCCAAATTAAGAAAGAAGTAGAAATATAAGGGAAAGAAAAAATAGACTGAGAAAAATAGAAGACTGAAAATTAAATATTAGACCATTCAGACCTCTGAGTACTGACAGACCTGTGAGTACTGCCAGTCATGTGGGTTCCATAACCTCATCACTCCCTGTATTCCATCTCAGGTCACAGGGCTGGCTAGGGTCACAAGTCCACATGCACTAAGCAGATCTATGAGGACTACAAGACCTGTGAGTTCTAAAACACCATCATTTCCTGGGTCCACTTCCACTCCCAGGAGCAGCTTAAGTAATGAACCTCTGTGCACCTGCTAGAACTGTGAGTTTCATATTTCCAGCATCTAGTGTCCCAGTTCTTACTCATCAGGGTCTAGTTAGGGGTTGAATCTGCATCCTGCTGACCCAGTAAAATCAGTTGTAAAGACTCATTTTGCCCTTAATCCATCCCAATCTTCCAAGGTATTACTGGGTCTCTTCAGCCTGTGCATGAACTCAGGCAAAACAGAGTCAAGAATTATATTTGCCTACTTATTAGGTTACCTCTGAATTATAATCACCCTTTCCTCTTTAAACAAAAATCAAGGCAGACCTCTTGACTTTTTCACTAAGGTAACAGTCAGTTTTCTCACCCTGACACATCAGGGCTCTGTACAGAGTCTGTCCTGGAAACTCAGGCTCAGAAAATGAACCTATCTCTAACTGAACTGAGAACACTTCTTACACAAATTTGCACTTTGACACAGAGTGTCCCCAAGACTGAACATCAAGCACCATTTAGCTGATCAAAGCATAAGAAGTTAGTGTAAGCACAAACAAAGGTATAAATACCCAGTCAAAAAAGACCATATCATATATCCATATGAAGAAACAATACCAAGAACATCACTCCAGATGCCAAGGTCCCATCAGAAAATCACAAACGTGAATAACCAAGAAACTATGTCTATTCCAGAAATAATCACCCCAACTTAATATTTTTTGAGAAAAGCAAACTTGGCTCTTACAACATTTCATCCCCTCTTCTACAAAGTTTCCTGAGCTGTAAGTGGATGAGGCTTAATTTATTAGTTTCTGCAATTTATTTTTATCTACAAGTTAGCCATTGAGAATATAAAGCTTGAGTGAAGGTCTCCCAGTCTTCAGTGGAATGATATAAATTTTGTATTTTTGGCTGAGCACTCAAGATGACACTTATTTTTGTACTGTTTCAAGTTGTGAGTTTCTGCCTGAGAACAACTTCTATGATGAGGTATGTGAGTTGCACTAATCTATGGGTAAAGAGATCCTAATTTAGAAGCCAGATTGAAACCCTGCCCATTTAACAAAATAGTAGTAAATTCAACTTGAAGTCTGTGAGCTCCGTGACCATGTGTTCTTGGTAAGATTTCCAGAACAGGACATGCATTTTCTTATGTTGAGTGGGCCTTTAATTCAATCAGAAAGCAATTGGTTACCCCCACAATACTTACACCACTATTGTTTGTATGAGGCATGTCTTCCTATGCTAATCCTATTTTAGAAGCTCTACTAAGGATGACTATTTTTAGTGTGTATCAGAAAACCCTAGCCCTTCTTATCTTTTTTTTCCTGGCAGAAGCTTGATGGAGAGCTTGCTTGTTCATTGAAGAAGAATTAAATGATTCTCATTTTAGAAAAAAAGGGGAAACCTGCATTCCAGTGTCTGATCTGGAATGGTGGTATATTTGGGGTCATTTCGACAAATGCCAAGCATTGATTCCATCTACAGGAGAAGGAAAAATAAACCTTCCTGTATAAAACAATAAAATATAGTTACTGATTTTGTAGCAATTTTCATTTAACCAGCATAACCAACAAAAAAACCACTTTTTTGTTACTTAATTTTTAATTTTGAGGCGAATTTCATACATGAATAACTGAATAACTCCATGTCTGGTCTTCAATCCACCTCCTCCCACGTGTCACACCTTTCCATGTACCTTCTAAATCTCCTGGCATTT
>NW_008353213.1:48454-49744 GCF_000622305.1 Nannospalax galili | reverse complement strand
TATGAATAAGAAAAATGAATAGCCTCTCATTTTGGAATACTAAGTCTAATGACTCACTACTTACCATAAGCAATTGAAGACAGAGATCAAGTTCAAAAAGATGAGAAAGGGGATTTGCATACCTATAGCTATATATATCTACATAAATATATTTATTTATTGTTATACCTAATCTATCTATATATCTATCGTCTATCTACTATCAAACTTACTGAGTTCATTTAGTGATTTGCTAGTATATACATTTGTTTAAGGCTGATCACTTGGAATTCGATAACCTCTCAGGGAGCTGCTTTTAATAGGATTCTGCACTTGGATGTTTGTGAAGACAGACATTCATTAGATAATTGCTATTTATAGCACAAACAACATTCTATTGAAGTGTGAGTTCTAGGTCATATAATTTTCTGGAAATTCCAAAGAATATTTTCACAATCAATGTGTGACAGCTTCTGAAGATCAAAATTCATGTACAAGTTTTGCCAAGGTGAGGTTTTCAAAGACTTTAATGCCAGATGTGGTGATGCACACCTTTAATCAGAACCTTAGGAGGCAGAGTCAAGCAGCCCTCTGCACGCTCCAGGCCAGACTGCTTCACATAGTGACATCCAGGTGGGATGGGACTATGCAGACCCTGTCAAAAACAAAAAGAAGCAAAACAAAACAAAATACAAAAGAGAGACTTTACTTAGTCCTCTAACAAACAAGTATCATATTCCTATATGTAATGAAGACATACAGCATGGAAATATCTCTAGTGCTTCCTTAAGAAGCTCCTTTTTAATCTTTCATGAAAGAATTCTTGAATTTCTGGTCATCTATCCTTAAATAAAACACAAATGTAAATAACATAAGGGATTTGCAAGTAGATGCCCAGTATTCAGATATCTTAACTTCTGTTGAGTTTGTTCACTTTAATTCTAAAGGAAGGTTCCTGAGAACTCCATGGTAGGTATGCAGCTCCTCTTCTCTTTTTGAACAGGCCTCTGCCTTCAGTTGCTTATATTAAGCAGTGAGTCATTAGTCTTAGAATTCCAAAATGAGAGAATATTCCTTTCTCTTGTTGAAATTTTCTTTTTGTGTTTACTAGTAAGGAAACTTAATAAATTGCTGCGCCATTTGCACAGTTGAATCCCATGCAGTCGTTAGTCTAGAGGCTTTTTTGAAAAGTGTGCAAACAGAAATTCTGAAGGTGATGTGTCTATTTTTGCACCCTATATCTTCCTACCACTCACATCAAAAATTGGAACTAAATCAGAATCTGTGGTATCCCTGATAACAGGGTAATGG
>NW_008353213.1:48085-48281 GCF_000622305.1 Nannospalax galili | reverse complement strand
CAGTAGCTTTATTGGAAGCAAAAGGAAACTGGGAAAAGTTTATAATCTTAATAGTGAACGTGAAAATTTGCTTTTCTGCTTTTTATAAAGTGGTGTTTTGTTTTCAAATTTAGATACACATATGTAGATATTTATATATGTGTACACAGCAGATTAGTTGAAACTTTCTTAAGGGATTATTCCATTGATATTATAT
>NW_008353213.1:47302-47728 GCF_000622305.1 Nannospalax galili | reverse complement strand
ATATATTTGCATGTAGCATATCTGGTCTAAAACTTGGCATGTAGTCCAGCATGGCACTGAACTCATGGTAATTCCACTGTGTCAACATTCCATGTACTGGCATTTCATGTGTACAACACTACACCCAACTTAACAATGGATAATTTTATCTCATTTGTTACTAAATGATGTAGAAAAATCTAACCATATTTGCTGTTCCTTGTTTTGCATATTTGGTAACAACACTCACTCATTTGGCATCAAAAAGTGGATGTTATGTGTTAGAACAGCAAAGCTGAATTCAGCCTTGCAGAGACACATAAAGTTTTAGTAGAAGACTCACATTATCCTGGGCATTCAGCTGAGATTTATCCATGAAACGATGATATATCAGAGGAACTCAAAGATGTTAAATTAAATCTTACTGTTTGTGAAACTCTAAGAATT
>NW_008353213.1:42794-46638 GCF_000622305.1 Nannospalax galili | reverse complement strand
AGTTGGTCCAGATTAACCAATTTATTTTTACTCTTAAGGCTGTTTGAAGATCTGTTCCTCAGGGGTCACATGGGCTTGGGAGGAGGCCCTGGCTCCTTTCTTTTACCAGTTCTGCCTATGTGAAAATAAGTCAAAGGTCATGCTTGACTGTGGGTGGCTTCACTTGGTAGAATGGAGAATATGTTTCCCCTCTGCAGACCATACAGTGGTTCAAGTCCATCTGGTGTGGTCTCCACAGCCTCCTTGATCAAGAGGACAGATGACACAACACAGTAACAGGACATTTTGAGAGATACTCCGTGGTTGCATGGAACTTGTTTTCTCCATTTCAAATGATAGTAGATGTGTGGTTGGAGGGCAAGGAGTAAAAACTGTCCTTTAAGTCTCTCTGAACAGATTAATATAAGCCTCAAATTACGGCTGTTATACATTAAAGAAGGTTAGTTCCACCTGTCTCGTATTTTAATTACCATGAGCTATGTAGATAAAGCTTGGTCAAAAACTAAATGTTTTCAGGTAAACTTTGTCTAGACATATATTATGTTCCTTGAGCTAGTTGTACGTATACTTTCTCAGTAGGTTTTTGGACTAATATGGTTCCCTCAGATTTTTTTTTAAACTAGCTAGGCATTATTTATCTCTTCCATTGTTTAACACTTATGCCACAGTTTCCCCATATTTTCCCATTGAATCCAAGAGCTGGTTTTTTGAAAAGATAAACAATATTGACAGAGCCCTATCCCAGTTAACTAAAAGAAAGAAAGAGCACCTCCAAATCAAAATCAGACATCACATCAACATCACAGCAGACACCAAAAAGATCCAGAACATTATAAGGGAATACTTAAAAAAAACCCTATATGTTACTAAGTTTGAAAACTTAAAAGAAATTGACAAGTATCTAAAAGCATGGGAACCCAGAACTAAACAAAAAAGAGATCAACACCATAAACAGACCCATAACACATAAAGAAATTGAAACAGCAATACAAAACCTCCAGACTGAAAAATGCTCAGGACCAAATGGATTTACAGCAGAATTCTGCCGGATATTTAAAGAAGATCTATATGCAATACTACATAATTTATTCAGAAAGATAGAAATGGAGGGAGAACTTCCAAATTCCTTCTGTAAAGCCAGCATTACTCCAATACCAGAATCAGGTAAAGATAAAACCAAAAGAGAAAATTATAAACCCATTTCCTTAAGGAGCACAGATGCAAAAATTCTCAGCAAAATACTTGCAAACTACAAACTGACACACATCAAAAAGATCATTTAACATGATCAAGTAGACTTTATTCCAGAGATTCAGGGATGGTTAAATATATGTAAATAAATAAACGTCATATATCTTATAAATGTACTCAAACACAAGAACCACACAGTTATCTCAATAGATGCAGAGAAGGTCTTCGACAAAATTCAACATGCATTTATGTTAAAGTCCTAGAGGGAATTGGACTGGAAGGAACATATCTCAATCTAATTAAAGCCATATACAACAAACCAACAGAAAACATCATTCTAAATGGACAAAAATTGGAAAATTTCCATCAAAATCAGGAACTAGACAAGGCTGTCCACTATCTCCAGTCCTCTTTAACATAGTGGTTGAAACTCTTGTAAGACCAATAAGACAAGAGCAGGAAAATAAAGGTGTAACAACTGGTAAAGAAAAGATCAAATTATCCCTTTTTACAGATGATATGGTATCTAAGAGATGCCAAAATTTCCAACAGAAAATCCTAGAAATTAGCTCTTTCAGTTTTGTGGCAGATTATAAAATTAATCTACAAAAGGCTGTATCCTTTATTTTTACCAATAACAAGTAATTAGAGAATGAGTACATGGAAACATTCCCTTTCACAATCACCACACACACAAAAAAATGAAATAAAATAACTCAGAATAAATCTGACCAAAGACATTAAAGACCTCTACAATGAATGTAGTTCTGTTCAGCAGTAAAGAAAGATGGAGTAATGAAATTTGCAAGTAAATGGATTGATCCAAAAACTGTTGAACTAAGAGAAGTAACACAGACTCAGAAAAACAAACGACGTATGCTTCCCTTGTATGTGGCTCCAAGTACCAAATCCTTTTAAGTTTCAGGTCCTTTTTATAAGATCATGCTATACTGCATGAAATAACTACCAACATCACGACTTCTGCTAAGCCTGATCGCTAAACATAATCACAATTGGGCTTGTTGATGGTTGCACTCATTCATTAAAGGAGTGTCAGGTAGGGTCACTGGACACTCACCTGTGTATCCAGCCACTCTTCCCAGCCTACTAGCCCAACGTTTGAAGACAAAAGAAAAATAATGAAGAACCCAATAGAGGGATGCTTTTGGAAGGCCCTGTTAAGAAACTCCAATGGATTCTCATATGAATATTTGAAAATTTCCCTTTTCTGACTTTTTTCTACTTCCCTGTCTAGAACTTTTAATGCTAATTACTCTTGCCTTTACTTCTCCTTCATGTCTCCTACTCACAATTCAAGGATTTCTTTTCCCCTTAGAGATAAGAGTTATGCTGTTTGGGAGTCTTTTAGATGGACCCACTGAAGGGATACTCCAACTGCCTCACTCTGCATCCCTGTTCAACATGGAAAAACCCAGAGTGGTCTCTGTCCTTATTCCCTATTGGCAATTTGTGCAACTTCTTCAGAGGATGGTGTGATAAGAATAGGTGGTAGGAATTACCTAAGCAGTTAGGGTAAAAAGACCCCCCAAAATGTAGCCAGTTTCTTGGCTAAAAGTCAAAATGTCCTTGGGCCTCTTAGCAACGTACTCTGTTCCAAAGGCCAAAAATGTTCAAAATGTCAGAAGTATTTGGGAGCTTGTATCTAATTCTTAAAAGATATTAGAGTTACCTCTTCATTGGGAGGAATGTTGGAGGGGAGGGAGTGGGCATGGATTTAATCAAAGCACCTTATATACATGTATGAAATTCTCAATACAGTTTTTGAAAAAGTTAAAAACAAAAGAAATTCTTTTTTGTTGTTGTTAAGGTATTCATTTGTTTATTTAGCAGTGCTAGACACTCAAACCTAGGACACCATGCAGCCAAGACAAGCTGCCTATCATGGAGCCTTGGCATTAGGTATGAATCAGAGAATGTAGCAGGGCTCCAGGTGATTCCCTGTCAATTCCTTCTCTTCCTCATGCTTTTCCTTGTCTTCTTCCTCCCCCTTTTTTTCTACAGATCCTATTTTTATGTATATTTATATGTATGTGTCTGTGAGAATATATGTATGCCATGTTCATGAAGACAAGCTGCCTATCATGGAGCCTTGGCATTAGGTATGAATCAGAGAATGTAGCAGGGCTCCAGGTGATTCCCTGTCAATTCCTTCTCTTCCTCATGCTTTTCCTTGTCTTCTTCCTCCCCCTTTTTTTCTACAGATCCTATTTTTATGTATATTTATATGTATGTGTCTGTGAGAATATATGTATGCCATGTTCATGCAGGCCTGAGGATTCCAGAATTGGGCATCGAATCCCCTGGAGCTGAAGTTACAGGCCACTATGAGTCACCTGATGTGAGTGCCAAGGACTGAACTCGTGTCTTCTGAAAAGGCAGTATGTATTCTTAACCATGACGCCACCTATCCTGTCCATCAAGTCTTTCTTTTCTCTTTTTCTTTTTTTTTTTTTTGTCTTTTTCTTTCTTGAGACAATATTTCCCTGTAGTCACAGCATGCCTGGAACTTGCTATGTAGATCAGGCTGGTCTTAGTCTCAAGGATCTGCCTGCCTCTACATCTCAAGTGCTGGAATTAAAAGCATGCTGGGTGAGGGCCCTGCCTCATTTGTTTTTTAAAAGTTTTTTTTTCA
>NW_008353213.1:38091-42130 GCF_000622305.1 Nannospalax galili | reverse complement strand
AATTTGGGTAACCCCTTCAGAGGATGGCATGATAAGAATAGGAGGTAGGAACTGGCTAGGCAGTTAGAGTAAAAAGACCCCAAAGAAATGTAGCCAGTTTCTTCGCCAAAAGTCAAAATGTCCTTGGGCCTGTTAGCAACAATCTCTGATCCAAAGTCAAAAATACCAAAAGTATTTGGGAGCTTGTATCTAATCCTTAAAAGATTTTAGGGTTACATCCTCAGAGGAAGGAATGTTGGAGGAGAGGGAGTGGACATAGATCTGATCAAAACATGTATATTCATGTATGAAATTCTCAAAAAATTTTGTGTAAAAATATTTAAAAAAATATGTTTATACCCACAGATTAGTGCTGCTCTCGGCTTTGGTCAGAGAAGGTTCTGTTTGCAGTGGATGCTGGTTAATGCAGAGATGTATAATTGGTGGTAGTGCTGAGAATAAGTGACTGTGGAGTGCTCATCCCTAAACAGGACACCTCTCTCACCCCCTTCAAAGCTCATGGAACACTACAGAAATGGAGGCAGAAAGAAAGGAAGAGCTGATTGATAGGAAGGAGTGTTGTGAAACTCTATCCTCTGACATGACATGGCTGTTGTCTTCATGAACTCGCAGCTACAGTGGCCACCTATACAAGATCTGCACAGGTGTGGGCACATCAATTTTCCATCCGGGATCCTGGAGGGGCTCATGCTCCATCCCTCTATGAAGAGCTCTGTCCTGGGAAAGGGGAGCTGTATTCCTCAGTTGTATAGCTATTAATAAGCTGTCTACACTCGCTGGCTTCACTTGGAAGAATATCTTGGAATAAACTTAACCAAAGACACCAAAGATCTCTACAATGAAAATTTTACATTGTTAAAGAAAGAGATTGAGGAAGATACCAGGAGATGGAAGAACCTCCCATGCTCATGGATTGGAAGAATTAATATCATGAAAATGACCATCCTACCAAAAGCAATATATAGATTCAATGCAATGCCAGTCAACATCCCCATGGCATACTTCACAGAATTGGAAAAAAAAAAACAAAAAACCTAAGATTTATATGGAAGCACAAAAGACCTCATAGAGCCAAAGCAACCGTGAGCACTAAAAGCAATCCTGAGAGGATTACTATATCAAATTTTAAACTGTATTACAGAGCTATAATGTTAAAAACCACATGGTACTGGCAATAAAACAGACCCATAGATCAATGGAACAAAATATGAGTACATGTAATTTCAGCTCCATGATAATTAAAAAAGGGGCCAAGAAAATCCACTGGAGTAAAGACAGCATGTTCAGAAAATGGTGCTAGAAAACTAGATCTCCACTGTGTAAAAGAATAAAAGTAAACCCATATCTTTCACCTTACACAAAAGTCAACTCCAAAAGAATCAAAAGCTTTAATGTGAAGCCTGATACTCTGAAACTATTAGAAGAAAACTTTGGTAATAACCTACAAGATATAGTTTAGCAAAGGATTTTCTAAACTACACATCTATTGCTCAGGAAATAAGGCCAAGAATCAACAAATGGGACCCATTAAACTGAAAAGCTTCTGTACATGAAAAAATGCAACCAAGGAAGTGAAGAGATAATCCAGTCAGAGTATTTCACTTGGTACTAACTACTTCCTGGCCTGGTACCAGCAGAAACTAGGAGAGGCTCCTAAACTGCTGATTTCTTGGGCATCCACACAGGCCTCTGGGGTCCCTTGATCCCTTCATAGGCAGTGGGTCTAGGACAGATTTCAGTCTCACCATCAGAAGTGTTCAGGCTGAAGACCTAGCAGATTATTACTGTCTGCATTATCCTGAGTACCCCTGCCCCCACCACACGAATCGCACTTGAACAAAAACTCCACTCAGAGTCTGACCAGCTGGTTCCACCCAACGGAATCCTGGACCTTCACAATTCCTTCCTTTGCCTGAGAGACTGTGCCTTACATATTAATCAGAAATCTTACAGAGCTCAGTATAAATTTAATGGACTCTATGTCTCCTACATTACTTTATATGAAAGCTCTTTATAGAAAAATACAATAAAACTTTAAATTGGTTTTATCCTTCTTCTTTAACCTTTTGCCACAAGTACTGTGACCTCCACATGAGGAATTCATTATTTTATAATTTTGGAATCCAGAAGTGCATCACAGTGCTCAGTGGGCTGAAGTCAAGATGTTCACAAGCTTCATTTCCATTTGGAAGCTGTGGCAGAGAGTCTGTCTCTCGTTTTATGGCTCCTGTAGGTCTTCCTCACTCTCCAGTTGGGGGCCCTGTTGCTCCATTTTTTCTAATATAATTAATGTTTCCTTCTTAATGTGTTTTCATTGCACATTGTCTGTGTGTTTCCTAAATGCAATTTGTTTTTAAAAATCAGTTTATTGATTTGAGAATTTCTACAAGATATTTTGCTCCTGTGCAGACCATCTCCCCCTCCAGCACCACTGTGCTACTCCCTCCCTCACTTCATGTTCTCTATTGTTATTTTCTTTTTAAGGTCATCTAGTCTAGTCTGTGTTTCCAAAATGTTCTTGGGTTTGCATCTATGCTTTGGAGTCTGGTCAACCTACCAGATGTCATTCCAGTAAGATAAATTGACTCTCTGTCTCCCACCAACTATCAGTTGCCGAAAGGTCCTCAGCTAGGCTTGAGTCTTCTGGACAACCTCCAATTTCTTTCAGGTATGTCACATTATATGAAGACCTGCACCTCCTTCTCCCTTTTTGACCCCACTTTTCCCACTGTCCCATCCTGCTATTCTCCTTTCTCCCCTCTTTTCCTTGTATTGAGAGTGTGTGTGTATGTGTGTGTCTGCGTGTGTCTGTTTGTCTGTTTGTACTTTCATCTATTTATAAAAGAATCTAGGATCTTCACATGAAAGGAAACAAGTGATTTTGTCTCTACATACGCATGTGATTTTGAGTTCTGCCCTCCCCCTTCTCCCAGGACACACCTCCCTGTGAACTGTTATCTGCTTTCCAACTGTGGAGACTGAGCAACCTGAATCTGCATTCTACTGATGGTTATGATATTGTGTCAACAAACTATCTTCCATTCTTGCATCTCACAAGATCAATAGAATTTAATTTTGCCCACATGGAATAGCATGGTATGTATCTATTGCATTAATTTACTAATTGAAACTTTAATTTTGTACATAATTTTAAACACAACAATACGGTAGAGACCAAGAAATTTATAGACCACATACAATACAAGTCTAAATATGTTTTAAAGTTGTTTCTGTAGGACTTGGCCCTTCTTAATTTGCTCCATATCTACAATGGGGACACAGATGTATTGGGTATTTCCCTGGATTAACTATGTTACTGTATGTACTGTGCTAAGTGTATCTTTTGTGTCTTCATTGAGACAAAACAACTTATGCAGATGACATAAGGGAGCAAAGACTAATTTTGTTTCACATTCCATAGATTTCAGACCATGGTACTTTTGGTTCATTGTTGTGGAACTAAGGAAATTTGAAATATCTTGGAGTGTGGGAGGGCATGGCAAGGGAAAGCTACCAAGCCCCTAACATCTAGAAAGGAGAGGGAGGGGGAGGGAGAGAGAGAGAGGGAGAGAGAGAGAGAGAGAAAGAATAATTCAAGTACAAGATATATCAAGATATATTCTTCAGAGGTTCAAAGATGTGCCCTTGGAAACGCACGACTTCAAATCCAGCCTGGGCCTTCTAGTTTCTATCCTATAACAATAACGTCATTAACTTATGAATCCTCAATGCTTAAGTCTTCTGATAATGTCAGAGCCCTCATTATCCAATCATCTATTGTTGTTGGATCTAACAGCTGGGTACCAAAGCTTTCACCAATGACCTTTTTAGGAGACATTTCATAAACGATCTCTTACAGTAAGTAAATGTACAATAGCATGGTTTCCAGCATTTTATCTGTAATTATGATATATGCAGACTAGATTAACAAGAACAGTCTCTATAAATTCTAACATAAGGGGAAAAGTACTCATTTTCCTGAGGGTAGGTGAACATTTCTGTAATGTACAAGTAAAAAGAAAGATCTGAATTGGGCACA
>NW_008353213.1:35261-37210 GCF_000622305.1 Nannospalax galili | reverse complement strand
CAGGAATTGTTGGAGGGTCTGTGGATTCCCATGGTGAAAAACTCAAAAATGTTCATTTTTCACATTGGGTTTTTTATTTGCTAGCCTGTGATGTCTGGTAGAACAACTGAAACCACTATAAAGTAATTCAATTTAAACTGTTTTTATTATATATATTTTATATTTTATTATATATTTAATGTGTATTTTATTACATATATATTTAATATATATTTTAGATATGATATGTATTTATTATATTTGCAGGGAGATAAATGCTCATAGTACAGATTTTGATATGAATTTTTGAGGAAGATTTTGTTAACTGTCCATCGCCATCATCTCTCCTCTGCCCTGAATTCCCATTACTCCCTCATTTAACTTTCACATTACATTATTCCATTTTGCCATTATATCACTGTAGTGTCTCTACCCCTCCCCATGACTTTTTCCTGTTATACTAAATTCTATGGATTTTCTAATTGAAACATACACATCTAAAGAGGTAGCACACACTTATGAGACAGGATGTGTGATATTTCTGGGTCTCAATGATCTCACACATGATGTTTGCTTCCAGTTTCATTCAACTATGAACTTCATATTTTTTTCCTTAACATCTAAGTAATATTTTATCGTGAAAATGTACCATAAATTCATTATCCATTTTCATTTGACAGGCATTTAATTTTCTGCCATTTCCTGGCTATTGTCAATAGGGCAACAAAGAAAGTTGATGAAAAAGTGTCGCTTTAGTAGGATAGAGAGTTGTTTGAGTATATGCCCGAGAGTGGTATGACTTAACCATGTTGGACATATATTTTTAGCTTTTTGAGGAAACTCCACACTGATTTCTATAATGGCTATACCAGTGTGTATGCCTACCAGCAGTGGATATATATTCTTTCCCCACATCTTTACCAACATTTGATAGTATTTATTTTGGGGGTCTTAGTTATTTAGAATCTGATGAGATGAAATTTAAAACGAATTTTCATTTGGATTTACCTAATGAGTAAAATGTCAAAAATTTTAAAACATTTGCCAGTTCCATTTCATCTTCTGAGAAATCAGTGTTCCGTTCCTTGTTACAATTTTAACCAAGCTGCTTCTTTTCTTGGTGTTTGGTTTTTTGGTCTCTTTCTAGATTCTAGATACAGACCTTGGGTCTGATGTATAGCTGTTAATATTTTCCCACTATGTAGGCTGCCTGTTCATTTGAATGTTGTATCTTTTGCTGTACATAAGATTTCTAGTTTATGAGGCCCCAGTTGTCACATGTCGGTCTTAATGACAGCACTATCAGGGTCCTTTCCAGAAAGTTAACTCTTGTGCCTGTAAAGCCTAGTGGAGTCCCTACCTTCTCCTCTATCTGATTCATTGTATTGATTATTATGTTGAAGTCTTTGATTTATTTAGAGTTTATTTTTGTGCAGGGTAACAGGAAACGAGTTTTTCTATTCTGTGTATAGTTATTTAACTATTGCAGATTCAAAAGCCCTATTTTTAAAAATCTCTTATTATTTTTAGTTTATGTATATGCATGTATTACTGCATGTATTGCCTGCATGTATGTAAGTGCACCCATGTCATGCAATGCCTTTGGAAGCCAGAAGAGGCTGTTGGATCCCCTGGAACTGGAGTTATGGACAGCTGTTACCTTCCTTGTGGGTTCTGGGATTTGAACCCAGGTCTTCTGAAAGAACAGCCAGTGTTCATAAGTGCTGAGCCAAATCTCTAGTCCCCTCAAAAGCCCTATGAAGTGAAAGTGGAAATCAAGGAAAAATTCAACACTTGTTATTTATTATGAAATATTTGATGTCTGTGTAAACTGGTAAATACTTTGCCTTTGTTCTTTTTTCTACATTTGAATACACATACATAAACACACATACACACACACAAAATAAATGTATGTACATGTAGATAAAGGCATTTGTGTGTGTATGTAAATATCAGGTTAGTTGAAT
>NW_008353213.1:28385-35055 GCF_000622305.1 Nannospalax galili | reverse complement strand
AGGCATCTTGTAGACCCTATTACAAAGTTTGGCTGTGTTATGCATTTTGTGTTGAATTCATGGTAATGCTTCTGCCTCAATTTTCCAAATACTGGAAATTCATGTGTACACTAACATACCTAAGATAACAAAGGATAATTTATGTCATTTGTTTTCTCAATACATACAGAGACCAACTGATTCAAACTTGTCCCTGTAAATGCCCTTCAGTGTGCTTCCATCACTGGAGCCTGTTTAACCAACAAAGCATCCCTTGAACAAGTCTGCCTCTCCTTGTCCTGGTAGCCAGTGGTTGTCAATAGTTCCTCAGAAAAGGCTGAGCTTTCTTCCTCACCTCCCCACTTTCATGAAGCAATTTCATCTGACTTGAGCTTTGTGGGACATGTGTGTTCTGAGACCATTGTTGTGTGTCCAAATGTGTAACTGCCCACCTATCCTAACAATCTATTTCCCTGTGGTCAGCCATCACCTCTGGCTCTTCCAATTTTTCTGCCACCTCTTCCACAGTGATCCCCAAGTCTTGGTCTGAAGATAGTGGTGTCCTTTTCAGTAATAAACACTCTGCAGCATGTTATTCTCTGTACATAAGCCAGTTTGGGTCTCTGTTAATCACCACCTGCTGCCAGAGAAGCTTCTGGTGAGAGATGAGATATGGATTCATCTATGGGTATAACAAAAGCTCATGAGAAATCAGTTTAATACTATGTCTGTTTAGCATAATAATAGTAATAGGCCTTCCCCTGTGTCCTGTGACCTGTTTAACTATATGCTCCTAGTCATAATATCAACATCAGTTTTGCGTGCTACCTTTTGCAACATATCTTGATTAATTCCATAGTATTTGTGCCACTATTGCTCCAGTGGGCGTATCTTGCAGAAAAGTTGTTGTAGCTCATACGATTCACAGTTGGGTTAGTTTGATTACTGATTATCTATTTCAGTAGCATGTGTAGCACTTTTCATCACTATGAAAGCTAGCTAGTAGAGATAATTATATTCACATATCACCTATAAGCTGTGAAGATACCATCATATGAGTGAGATAAACAACATGTGAACTGAGAGAGCTCCCAATGTCTAAGGTCTAGAATGTGAAATCTGAGTAACTCTGTCAAAGTCAGTGTCTATCAAATTGTTTTGTCATCTAGACCTTTGCTAAACTTTAGAAATTTGCTTTGTGAATGCTTTAGTGAACTCAAATTACATTGATCATTAAAATTACACACTATAACAGCACCTTAGAAATCTAAATGAATCCTGAAGTAAACATATTTGTTTTTCACAGTATATAAAGTACAAATATGTAGACTCAGGCCACAAAATGTCCATATTTTTTATTTATTTACTTTTCTCTCTTGATCTCACAATTCTCTGTACAGAAAACTAATGATTACATTGAGCTTGTCTGTGTAATGCATTGAAACATGCTGGAGTTACGGGTAATGTGAGACTCTGTGTTTTACGTTGGGATAAAATAGGGTTTTCCTGTTTCAGTGCAGGGTTGAGTGAGCTCCATCTCAGCAGCCCTCATCTATGATTGCTTGGGGAGGGGTGTTTCGGCTTCATCTTGCTTTTATTAGTTCCCTTCCCACTTTTTTATCACCCAGTGCTCACTGTTATCCAGCACAGGAGTCAGTTCAACTATGTAACTTAGCTTTCCTGTACTGAAACAGAACTTTAGGCTGTTCAATGACAAATTCTCCTTGATGTGGCTGTTATTTAAAGAACTAAAAATTTTCCACTGTGGTACAGTGACCCTTTTTACAAGCTTTGTCCTCTTCCTCTGCATTTCTTACTTCTGAGAGTTCTCTAATGACATAGCCACTCCGTATTCCATTAAGATAACTCCACAGTGTTACTTTGAGGTTCAAGCTTACAACCCAGGGATCTTAGAGGGACAAACTGAAACTACACCCACACTACAGCATGTGCCCAATTCCCTGCAGGCAGCTGTAATGAAGAGAGTATGCAGGAGACAAGTACTTCTGAGAGTTCTCTAATGACATAACCACTCAGTATTCCATTAAGATAACATAAATCCACACTGTAACTTTGGGGATCAAGCTTAAAACCCAGGGATCTTAGAGGGACACACTGATACCACACCCACACTGCAGCATGTGCCCAATTACCTGCAGGCAGCTGTAATCATGTCACTTGTATTTTGTAGATTCATGCTTTACATATTTTTATTTCCTTACAATTTAATTTGCTAATATTTCACATCTTATAGTGGATTCCATCTTATAAGGCCTGGTTTGCTTGTCACTTCCCTATGATGCTCCAATGCTCATTTCTCTGTTCCATATGCCCAGGAAATAACAGTGGGAGAGAAGCCACCAGAATCTTTAGCAGCACAAAGCTCTGGCTGGAACAATTCATGGAAGGTTTTCTGTAATTTTATTAGGAAGCCAGTGATGTTTGGTTTCTCTATGTGTTTGGCAGCCACTGACCACCATGGCCAGTGCTATTTTCACGTATGAACTGGGTACTGAATGGAAGGTGTTTATACTTGTTCCAGTCCTCTGCCTACAACTCAGAAACTGGCCATCATGGGTGTGGACTAGCTTTTTGCAGAGTTAAATATGAAGCACTGCTGTGGTTGTCACGAGGCTCTCAGAGTCCAGAGCCAGATCAGCGAGACAGTCACAGAGCAGTTGGGCAGGTCCCTGCCTCCTCTGTAAGAGACTGGTAATAAAAATCTGATATTTGCACCAAACATCATCAGATACTTCAAAGATGCCATATAGTATTGAAACATGGTCCTGTTTCTGTTAATCCTGTAGGAGTCTAGGAACAGGCTAGCTCTTGAAAGTTCACTATCCTTCCCTTAAAGACTTTTTATCACTGTGTTTAACTTGGAGGAAACACAAAGACAATGGCTAATAAAGAAGGCAGTCTATCTCTGCCCCATCGATCTGACTTTTCCATGCACACAAGTGGCTCCTAAATATAGAAGAATAAAGGGAAATGGAGTTCTGAAATGTTTTCTTAATTACTATAAACCTCTGCTATTACTGAAGCACTATCAGTATCCACATTTCATTAAATAGATGAGACAGGTTCTGTTCCAAACTGATAACTGTTTCCTTGTAGCCACAGAGAATTACATGTGATGTACTTCTGAATTGGAAATGTTTTCAGAAAACGTTTCTCAAGAGACACCAAATTTAAACTACAGTATGAAAGGACCTGGAGACATAGGAGATGTTAAGTGAAGTCATGAGCAGAAAAACCCATTTTCCTTCAGCCCCCCATGAAGAGGCTGCCTTTGAATAAGAACTTAAGGGTGTGGTGGATGTGGACACGGAGTTGTTTTCAAGGCAATCCATTTATGGATTTCTGAATACTGTGCCCTGAAAGAGAAAATCATTGTCACGTTCCATCTGGTGTTTAGTAGGAGGAAAGGCAGATGGATGGTGGAATCTCTCCTTGTTCACTTTGTCTCTGATGCCATTCCCCCTTCCCTGCATCTTTCTAGGGATGGCAAAGCCTCTCAAGGAGACAGAAAATGTGTGGGAGTACTTTCCATAGCATCCCTCATCTCCTTAAACAGTTCATCACTCAAGATTGGTTCACAGTAATTATACTCATATGAATTAGGTAAGAGTGCTTCCTAGTGTCTAGAGTGATCACTGATGTCAGAAACTCTGACCTGTGGGCTGTTACCCAAATACTTCTTTAGAAGTTCAGGAAGACTGTGTTCTCTACAACGCTACAGCCTGTCACACATCAGAAAAATAGCAGATGACCCTTGCCTCAGGGAAAATTCTTGTTGAGTTGTGTGAACTATATCAACCCACAGGAAACAATGAAAAACTACAGAACACTAAATGCTGATGTGCTTCTGAGGAAAACGCAGCCAAAATTTAGCAAGAAAATGGTGGACAGTCCTGTCTGGTTCCTGATTTTAACAAGAACGCTTCCAGTTTTTCTACATTTAGAATGATATTGGCTATGGATTTGTTGTATACAGCTTTAATTATATTGAGGTATGTTCCCTCCAGACCACCTCCTTCTAGGACTTTTAACATGAATGTTTGTTGGATTTTGTCAAATGCCTTTTCTGCATCTATTGTGATGATCATGTGGTTTTCAGTTTAAGTCCATTTATATGTTTTATTACATTTAACTTATGTATGTCAATGAATGGTGAACCATCCCTGCATCGCTGGAATAAAGCTGACTTGATAGTGGTGGATGATCTTTTTGATGTGTATCTGTATGTGGTTTGCAAGTATTTTGTTGAACACATTTGCATCTATGTTCATTAAAGCCATGGGTCTTTAGTTTTTTTTGTTGTTGTTGTTGTTATATTTTCACCTGGTTTTGGTTTTAGAGTGATACTGGCTTCATCGGCAGAGTTTGGGAATTCTCCCCGTTTCTATCTTTCTGAACAGTTTAAGCAGTATTGGTTATAGATTTTTTTTTTTCAATGTCTTGTAGAATTCTACTGTGAATCCATCTGGGCCTTGGTGTCATAGAACAGAAGCTCATAGTGTTTGTAGTGTTGAAATACGTTGATTTTTAAGTAATAGATATGGCATTGGCTTTTTTGATATCAAAGATATGGCAATCCTAGTTCTTCTGTGAGTAGTTTCGTCTGACTTCAGCCATTACTTCCCCAAGACAGTTTATGCTGTCCTCAAAGTGGACACGGAGTTGTTTTCAAGGCAATCCATTTATGGATTTCTGAATACTGTGCCCTGAAAGAGAAAATCATTGTCACGTTCCATCTGGTGTTTAGTAGGAGGAAAGGCAGATGGATGGTGGAATCTCTCCTTGTTCACTTTGTCTCTGATGCCATTCCCCCTTCCCTGCATCTTTCTAGGGATGGCAAAGCCTCTCAAGGAGACAGAAAATGTGTGGGAGTACTTTCCATAGCATCCCTCATCTCCTTAAACAGTTCATCACTCAAGATTGGTTCACAGTAATTATACTCATATGAATTAGGTAAGAGTGCTTCCTAGTGTCTAGAGTGATCACTGATGTCAGAACCTCTGATTTGTGCGCTGTTACCCAAATACTTCTTTAGAAGTTCAGGAAGACTGTGTTCTCTACAACGCTACAGCCTGTCACACATCAGAAAAATAGCAGATGACCCTTGCCTCAGGGAAAATTCTTGTTGAGTTGTGTGAACTATATCAACCCACAGGAAACAATGAAAAACTACAGAACACTAAACGCTGATGTGCTTCTGAGGAAAACGCAGCCAAAATTAAGCAAGAAGATAGTGCAGAGTACTGGCGGGGTCCTGATTTTAATGAGAATGCTTCCAGTTTTTCTCCATATAGAATGATGTTGGCTATGATTTTTTTGTACATAGCTTTAATTATGTTGAGGTATGTTCCCTCAAGACCACTTCCTTCTAGGACTTTTAATATGAATGCATGTTCGATTTTGTCAAAGGCCTTTTCTACAATTATTGAGGTAATCATGTGGTTTTTGTCTTTAAGTCCATTTATATTTTATTACCATTATTTACTTAAATATACTGAACCATCCCTACATCTCTGGAATAAAGCCAACTTGATCATGGTGCATGATCTTTTTGATTTGTGCCTATGTGTGCTTTGTGAGCATTTTGTTGAGTATTTTTGCGTTTATGTTCAGTAAGGATATGGGTCTATAATTTTCTTTTTTTGTTGTGTCTTAGAAATTTCATTTATTTGTGTCTTTAATTTTTCATCAATACTTTCTAGTGATAAATGTCTATATGTTTTACCTTGTGGTCTTATTTATTCTTTAAAACATTTAAATTATTATTTTAAAAATATTTTATTATTATTTTTGTGACTGAGTATATTGCTTGCTTGTATGTAAGTGCACCTGTGTTGCGCAATGCCCGTGGAGATCAGAAAAGGTCATCAGATTCCCCTGGAACTGGGGTGGTTAGGGATGGTTGTTAGCTGCCTTGTAGATGCTGGGAATCGAGCTCAGGTCCTTTGGAAAAGCAGTCAGTGCTCTTACCTGCCAAGTCATCTCTCTAGCCCCTTAATTATTATTTTACAATTGTGTGTGTGTGTGTGTGTGTGTGTGTGTGTGTGTGTGTGTGTGTGTAGGGGTAGAGAGAAGATGAAATTGGGCATGTGTTGGTAGAGGGTGCAGGTGGGAGAGGGGAATTTAGATTTGATCAATACGTAGTAAGAAATTAGGAAAAAAATCAATAAATAGCTGTTTCTTACTTATCTTTCCATTTCTTTATTCTTTTTTGTGCCTTCGAGCTACACCATCTTCCTCTCTCCCCTGTCTCTGATTCTTTCTTCCTTCCTTTCTCTCTCTCCTCTCATTTTCTGAGATATTTGCTCATTTATTTTGTCCTTGTTGGACATTTTTCTTTGGCAATTTTTATTATTTTCCTAGGAACACCTGAGAAAGGACTTAGCAATCTATGCTAGGAGGTTTAGCTGGTCTGGGTCAGGAGGCTACTTCAGGGATTTGTTGCAGAGGAGTTGGAGTGGGTCTGGGTCCAGGGATATCAAGGGACAGGGTATGGGTGGAGTAGATTGGAAGTGTTGAGGCTTCAGAGGAATGACATAGAGACATGGTGGGTGAGATCTGACTTACCAGAGTCCTGGATGGGAAGGTCTGTCAGGCAGGTCAGGAGCCAGGGGAAGATGGGTATCTGGAACACCTGAGGAAGGATTTAGCAACCTATGTTAGGGGGGTT
>NW_008353213.1:21995-25368 GCF_000622305.1 Nannospalax galili | reverse complement strand
GCAGGATGGCATGTGAGAGACCTTTGTCCTTATAGATGAGCACAGTGTGAATGACCCCGTCAACTGGAGTCCATCACGATGCCACTGCTAGAGCTAGAGAAATACAAACACAACATGGCCTGGATGGCTACATACATGGCTGGGGTGTTGAAAGTCTTGACTTTCATCTTTTCAAGGTTGTCATTGGAGATCAGAGGGGCATAGTTGAGCAGCATGGGGTGCTCTTTGGGACCCCACACAATTTGTTAGAAAGTGCCAGGTCTTGTGCCAGATCTTCTCCATGTGGTCCAAGCTGGCGACATAGTGTTTGATGTGGTGGGGGGAATCCCAGGGATTATCATCTCCATGAAGCTGGATTCGCACAAGTTGATGTCAAACTGGGTGGCCAGTGTGGACCCTAAGAGGAGAAGATGCAGGGTGAACACAGATTTGACAGTCCCAACACCATGCATAACTGGAGGAGGATTCTTTGTAGAAAAGTACCCTTCACAGTGTTTCAATTGGCTAAAGTTTCAGATCACCCTTCATATCCTCAGTGCTGAATTTCACAGTAGAGAGAATCCATCATCAGAAGATGGGTATAGTCTGTCTGTGGATCAGTGAATACCAGGGCTAGGTATGAACAGAGGGCTGTCTGAAAATAAGTACAGTCTTTGTATCCCAGAGATGAAGGTAAAATAGGAGGCAGAAAAATCAAAAAACCAAATTGAGAAATCCCTCTGCTCTGCCCCACCCCATATTTACCCTATCTGAGGTTGCTTGAGAATTTCCTGATCTCTAACTGATTTTATTAAAAATGAGCTGTAAGGGGAAATCTAGCTTTTTCCTCATGATTTATTTCCCCTTCTATCACTCTGGCTCTTTTTTCCTCTCCTGCTCTGCATTGTAGTGTTTTTTTTTTTTTTTTTCTTTTTAACATGGAAGTATATGAACAAACCATATGCAACAACTTTTCTCTCTACCAATTTCTGGCACTGAATCTCTCAGTACCAGATGGACAAGAGATAAACAGTTTAAATCAAGAGATTTTCTACTTGTGATCTCAGGTTCTAGCTGCCCTTGACATAAAGTGTTCCAGGTCTCAAGATAAAATTGACAACAGATGTTTGGGTCATCATAGGACAAGCACTATGGAGAAATCACCCTCCATTTCATGTCCTTAGTTCTCTATTGGTACCTCAAAATTGATGAATTTTTTACTGCTTTCAAAAATATAGTTTTTATGTCTTCTTATTAATTAATTATTACTGTCAACAATATCACCAGAGGCCTCTCCACTGATACAAGTTATAACAAACCTCACAGGCGAAACAAAAGTGTGATACTGGACTACCCAGCTGCTTATTGGATGGCAACTCCATCTGATAATGTTTCTCGGAGAAATAGCTGGGACTGTAAGGTCACTGAAATATTTTGAAATAAGGTTCAGGAAGGTTTCTCTGATTCCTTTTTTCCTTCTCTTTGACTCCAAAAACACAGACATAACAACAATTACTATGATATTCCTTCACTCTGGTGGACTGAACTTTCTGAAAAGATGAGTGAAAATAAATCTTTACTTCGTAAGTTTTTAATGTCAAGTATTATGGTCAGTGCAATCAGATATTATTAATAAAATGTGACATTTATTGGGAGGTACTGGATATTGAAATAGGGGCTTTTCCGGTACTCCTTCAGAGTCCATGTATTCTAAGGTATGGCCTCCAAAGTTTCAAACTTGTCAAAGGAGCACAGGGTCATGGCTTTGATTCTCTCAGTTCCCTCCAACATCATACTGATGATTCTCTGGTCTTTACCAGTCCAAGAATCTTCTTGTAAATGCTACTAGCTATTGACTCCTACACTTCTAACCTCTGTACCTCATGGCAGGGTCCAAATTGTTGACATTGTAGGAGAAAAAGTGTATCTGGGATGTGTGCATCCATAACTCTTTATGATGATGGAGAACTGATGATAATTTTTAAGAGAAAGATCATATAGTAAGCATAAAAGAAGAAATGACATCACAGAGAACTTTTCATTAATATCCTCTAATATTACATAAGGCAGGCTGCTATTGATTTCTGACAAGTTAACTGTGACATAAATTTTGATGTTTACATCTGGACTAATTTTGAAAGGAAACATTTTTTATTGAATGATTTTCCTTTTTTCATATTTTCTTTATTATTTTTATTTTATGTGTATGCATGTATTGCCTGCATGTAGGCAGAGGACAGAAGAGGCTGTTGGATCCCTGGAATTACAGACAGTTGTTAGCTGGTATGTGGATGCTGGGTTTCGAATCTGGGTCTTCTGCAAGAACAACCAGTGTTCTTAATTGTTGAGCCAAATCTCCAGCACTGAATGATTTTTCTATAGAGTGTTTCATGGGATTTTAGAGTAAGAATGGGTGAATACAATATACACACAGTTCCTGACAGAATCATGGGCAGAAGTGAGCATTGTAGAAACTCCACTCCAGTTTTGCAGGTGGAGATGGGCTTCAGAGCTCCAGGTCTGTGCTACTAGGACTCAGTCTCAGTGACACATAACTGATTAGCTCATACTTTCTGTGACAAAGAGCTCTGGCTACTAGTCCAGATGGCATGAACTGTAGACCAGAAAATGCGTATCCCCTATTTCTAATACCGACTTTCCTGACTACTCGACAGTCTGTTCCCTCAGGCATTTAATTGCTGTAATGTGAACTCATTTTTCCATGTCAAAAGAGAACCTGCTTGTCATACCTACAATGCCTCCTATTTTACCATATGCATTCCAACTGATGATAAAGCCCAGATGCCTCAGGGACCACAACCTCTGCACTTAATAAAGTCAAGAGGAGGCCTCATTCTATGGTACTGAGGGGGAGGAGGATGAAGAGTTATGAATCAAGAGCCTCCCTGGCCACTTCTACCAAAACATTCCAGTTATTCTTCAATACCAAGTTGCAGTTGCTTAATGCTCTCTATGGACAGAAGCACTCAGAGGAGGAGCTTGTGCAATCCAGCCTCAAAGTTCGGCTTCTCTGGGGGGTTATGTTATGATTTGCATCCCTGTGGGAGGATACACATCATACAGGCAGTAATGTTACAACATCTATCAGCTGACTTCTGATAGTGAGGAAATAGTTTGTTCCAGATCCATTGCCTGTTAACATGGATATGACCCCAGTTTGGAAACTGCATGTGTAAAAGTCAAAATCTTTGGATTTTAATTGGATTTCTGTTACTATCAATTGCTAAAGTGGTGTACATATTTTGACTTGGCCAGCAAGTGATTGTGACTCTGTCTCCTAACAATGCTGACAGGGAGGATGGACATTAGGTTATCTGGATGACACAGTTGCCCCTGAGACTGGAATCATGCAACAAATGTGCTCTGTGAAACC
>NW_008353213.1:10213-19773 GCF_000622305.1 Nannospalax galili | reverse complement strand
AATGTGTTCCGCAATAGGAACCAACCGTCAATTATATATTATATAATATGCATATATATGTATATATGTATATGTATATACACATATATATTCATAGATCCTACAAGTTACTTTATAGACCTCTTCCACTTCCCAGCAGGGTTGGAAATAGATTCCAGGTTTATTTGCTTATATAGTTATAATGTGTTCCGCAATAGGAACCAACCGTCAATTAAACTTTATATAATATGCATATATATGTATATATGTATATGTATATACACATATATATTCATAGATCCTACAAGTTACTTTATAGACCTCTTCCACTTCCCAGCAGGGTTGGAAATAGATTCCAGTTGTTTTGTTTATTTGCTTTTTTTGTTGTTATTGTTGTTAAGAGTTTGTGAATATCTAGCCCCTCTCAAAATAATGTCAACTGGGGATCCTCCAGAATTCCTCTAGGCCTCTTTGACTCTTTCAGCCAGTCTATTCACAGCTCAGAAACTGGAACTCAGATGTTTGAAGTAATGATCATTGGCCTTAGGTTGAGTAGCCTTGGAGCTGAGAAAAATTGGTTCAAAGTTGCTGCCTGCTTTGTCTTTCAATTCTTTTCCCTTTTTACCTCCCTGCTGTGTACCTTATTCCTTTCCTCCCTCCCTGCCTCCCTCCATCCATCCTTATTTCAATTCTTTTTTCTTGTCACCTTCCCCTATATTTGTTTCTTTCCTTTGTTCTTGCTTATTTTAATATTTCTCAAGGATTATTTTTTGAAGGTGTCCTGATATTTCTATAAAACTAAAGACACTGAAATATGTCAGATATTAAGCAAATTCTTGTTATTGGAGGACTTAATGATTTAGGGTTTCGTAGCTCTAAGCTCATCTTTGATCCTCTATGTTAACTTCCTTTCCAGTCATTATTTCCACTTTCTATGATGGTATTTTTGGCTGTTAATTCATACCAGACGCTCTCACTCTCCATTGGCAAGGCAATCTACCTTTATTTTGCTGACTGCTTTGGATAGGCCCCTCCAAGCCCAGTGCAGCTACTCAGATTTTATAAACCAGGCTTTTGCAATGACAGCTGAGCTGCATCAGAAAGACAGGTACAGCAAGATGGTGCCACAGACCTAGGTCCTCATGTCCCTGGTTGTGGTATAATGACTTTTGCCATATGAACACAATATAAAACCTAACATATTGCCATTTTACAGGACTCTTTAAATGACAGTTTTCAATATTTGTATTATTAAGCCTCTCTCTTTATATATATTTAGTGCTCATTGTTTCTTCCTAATTTCAGGTGCCTGTAGGGACATCATTATGATCAGTCTCCTTGCTCTCTGGCTGTGTCATCAGGACAGATGGTCACCATTAACTGCAAACTACTAGGCCTGGTACGAGCAGAAACCATAACAGGCTCCTAAACTGGTGATCTCCAGGGCATCCACACAGGACTCTGGGTTCCCTGATAGCTTCACAGGCAGTTGGTCTGGGACAGATTTCAGTCTCTCCATCATATGTCCAGGCTGAAGACCTGACAGATTATCACTGGCAGCATTATCATGAGTTCCTCCCAATGTGCTCCACACTCGAACACAAACCTCCACTCAAAGTGCCACCAGCGTTTTCCATTACACACACGCCTGGACCTGCACACATCCTCCATCTGCCTGAGAGTCTGTACCTCACATCTTAATCAGAAACTTTGCAGAGCTCAGGAGAAATTTAATGGATTACACACACTCTCCTCTTTTTTATTTTTAATGTGAAAAATCCGTAAAAATATAATAAAAACTTTGTTTTGGTTTTATACTTCTTTAGAAATTTTCCATGTATATTTTGTCTTCAATGTGAGAAATTCTTTTTATATAATTTTGGAGTCCAGAGTTGCAGCATAGCACTCACTGGGTGATGTCAAGAAGTTCGTTCACGTTTCATTTCCATTTGGAAGCTGTGAACAGAATCTGTCTCTTGCTTTTTAGAGCTCCTGTAGGTCTTCCTCACTCTCCAGTTGGAGACTATTTTGCTCCATTTTTTTCTAATATCATTAATGTTCCCTTATTAATGTGCATTCATTGCACAGAGTATGGGTTTCATAAATGCAATATATTATAAAAATATGGCTAGGATTTGAAAATTTCGTATGAGATATTTTGATCCTATTCAGACCCTCTTCCTCCTCTTCAACAACATGTTACTACTCCATCCCCAACTTCATGTCCTCTATTGTTACTTTCTTTTGAAAGGTCTTTCTAGTCTAATCTGCATTTTCAAATGTTCTTGGCTGTGGATCTATCCTTTGGAGTCTGATCAACCTACCATGTGTCATAGCAGTGAGAAAAACTTTCTATCTCTTTCTCATCAACTCTCAGTTGCAATAGGTCCTCAGCTAGGACTGGAGAGTGTTGCAACCTCCAGTTCCTTTCAAGTTCCTCATGTTTTTTGAAGACCTGCATCACCTTCTCCCTTTCCATTCCCCACTTTTCCCTTTTTTCCCTTAGTGTTATGCTCCTTACTTCCTCTCTCCCTTTTAATGTGTGTGTGTGTTTGTGTGTGTGTGTCTGTGTCTGTGTGTGCTTTATCTACTTATAAAAAGTAAAAAGTCTAGGATCTATGCATGAAGGTAAAGCAGTGACATTTGTCTCTACATAATCATGTGATACTTGTGGTTGTGCCCTCTCCCTTCTCCCAGGCCACATTTCCCTTTAGAGTCTCCTTATCTACTTTCCAGCTGCAGAAACTGAGAAACTTCAGTCCACATTATAGTGATGGATGTGATTTTGTGTCAATAGACTCTTCCATTCCTGTATTTCACAAGAAGTAATAGAATTTAATTATGCCCCCATAAAAAAACATGGTATCTATAACATACATTTATTAATTGAAATATTAATTGTGTACATACTTGAAACAAAACAGTATCGCATGGATGAAGAGATTTATAGATTTAATATATCTTTTTGAAAAATATAAATATCTTTTAAAGCTGTTTCCATAGGATTTGGCCCTTCTTAATTTTCTCCATATTCCCATACCGAAAACGGGGATACAGATGTGCTGGGTGTTTCTGTGGAAAACTGTGGTGCTGTGTGAACTGTGCTAAGTGTAACAATTGTTTCTTCATTGTGCCTAAAGAACTTTGGAAGCTGACATAAAGGACCAAAGATTAATTTTGTCTCACATTCCCAGACATTTCAGTCCACGGTAGATTTGGTTCACTGCTGTTGAGATAATGAAAAGTTAAAATATCATGGAGGGTGGGCATGGCAGCAAAAACTACACACCACTGACATCTAGGAATCAGAGAGAGAGAGAGAGAGACAGAGAGAGACAGAGATACAGAGAGACAGAGAGAGACAGAGGAGAGAGACTGAGAGAGACAGAGAGAGAGACAGAGAGACAGAGAGACAGAGAGAGACAGAGGAGAGAGAGATTATTTTTTTAAAAGCATACCCTAGGTTACCTACTTCTTCAAACCCAGCTTGAGTCTTCTGCTTTCCACCATATACCAATAATGTCATGAATTTATGCATCCCCAGCATATACGTCCTTTGACTGTGTCAGAGCCCTCATGAACCAATCATGTCTAAGGGCTGGGAGCTAACAGCTGAGCACCAAATTTTCACACATTAATTTTTTAGGGGGCACTTCATTAGCCATCCCTAACATGAAGTAAACATGCTATAGAATAAAACCCAGCATTTAATTTATAATTAGTATATGTGTAGGCTAGAAAAATAAGAAAAGTCACTATAAATTGTAAAATCAATGAAAAATTACTCGTTTTTTCCCTAGCATATGATAAACAGTTGTATAGTTTTGTGATGTACCAAAAAAAAGGACACATGAAATTTCTGGTTCTTTCATTCATTGAGCAGGAAACCATGTGGACCTGTTTTGAGTGGACTGACATCAGTTCTCTACTTTCCCATACAGAATACCTTATCAAGTGAAGCGACACTGTCATGCACCATGTCCATGAAGACAGAAAGCACCAACAAAGGCTTTCCTCAAAGCTTCTTCACCCTTATTTGTATTTTCATAGAACAGAATTCAGCCTTGATTATGTGAACATGAGATATAGTTGAGGTTTACTTGTGTTCAGACACTACTTCTGGCTCCTAAAATCTACCCACCCTCTGCTGTAAATACTGTGATCCTAGGGAGGAGAGGGTTCACTATAGGAATCCATTTAGAATCCAAAACACTGAGGCCTCCTATTCTCTGCACGATGAAGAGTTGTGGGTCTCTGTTAACCTGCATCTGTTGCAAGAAGAAGCTTCTCTGCTTGCAGTTGAGAGAGGGTCAAATCTGTGAATATAACAATAAGTCATTAGGAGTTGGCTTAATACTTTGATTACTCAATAGAATAACCAATAACATGTCTCTCCTATGGCCTTTGACCTGCCTATCCACAAGTTCCTGGCTGTAATAACAGTGCCAACTATGGTCATCATTCTTGTAGCAGATCTTAAATCCAATCAGAAGCTGGTCCCTTACCTCCTTAACATTCATGCTTCCATTAAATATGATGAGCTTGTATTATATATTTTCACACAAAGTAAGAAAATTTTACTGATAATTATCCTTTCTCATCCTGTCTCTTCTGCCCTGAACTCCCATTACCCCATGATTCAACCTTTTTCATTCTTGTAGCAGATCTTAAATCCAATCAGAAGCTGGTCCCTTACCTCCTTAACATTCATGCTTCCATTAAATATGATGAGCTTGTATTATATATTTTCACACAAAGTAAGAAAATTTTACTGATAATTATCCTTTCTCATCCTGTCTCTTCTGCCCTGAACTTCCATTACCCCATCATTCAACCTTTCCCTTTACATTATTCCCATTCCCCCAATGTGTGACTTTACTATACCTCCCCTCCCCAATCTCCTGTTATACTGAACTCTATGGATTTCCTAATTGAATTACACATATCTAAAGAGTTAAAGGTAGCATACATTTATGACAGAGGACATGCGACAGTTATGGGTCTGGCTTACCTCAAACCTGTGTTTCTTTCCAGTTTCCTTCATTTATCTGTGAATTTCATATTTTTCCTTAACATATAAGTAATATTCCATTGTGAAAATGTAGCATACATTATTAACTCTTTTCAGTTGATGGCCATTGATGTTTCTCCCATGACCCAGCTACTGTGAGTAGAGTATCTACAAAAGTTCATGGACAAGTTTCTCCATTGTGAGAGTTGTTTGAGTATATGCCCAAGACTGACCATGTTGGAGACACATTTTTAGCTCTTTGAGGACTCTCCACACTGATTTCCATAATGACTACACAATGTACATTCCCACCAGCAGTGAATAAGTAATCCTCTTTTACCACATCCTCACCAACATTTGGTATCATTTATTTATTTATTTTTTTTTTTGGATCTTAGTCATTCAGGCTCACACACAATCAATCTATCTATCTATCTATCTATCTATCTATCTATCTATCTATCTATCTATCTATCTTCTATCTATCATCTATCATCATCTATCTATCATCTATCTATCATCATCTATCTATCTATCTATCTATCATCATCATCATCATCTATCTACCGATGTTATTATTTATTTATTTATTTGTTTATTTATTTATTTTTTGTCTTTTTGAGACAGGGTCTCCCTGTAGTCCCAGCTGACCGAAACTCACTATGTAGACCAGGCTGGCCTTGAAATCACAAAGATCCACCTGCCTATGCCTCCCAAGTGCTGGGCATGTGTCACCACTACTGGCCTAATCTTTTATTTTTAAAAGAAAATATGACAAAATCGTTGATTATATCTTTTCTCCAAAATAGCTTTCTACACTGCATACTCCATGAGATTTTGGGGGCTGTCATTTTTAAAAGACCACAAACGTGTTGGCTGAAAACATCATAGATTAATTGTTACAGTTTTGGAGGCAGAGAGATTCAACTTAGTGTCCCTGAGCACCTCAGCTATTGCATCCTTTGCATAGATATCATCTCAGATAATGTCCAGATAAATGTGAGGATTAGACTAAAACTATACTGAGACACTGAAAGAATGAATTCCGCATTGCAGTTCTAGCATACAGCATCTCTTTTCAGTGCTAAATAAGTGATTGTCTGTGTGCGTGTGTGTGTATGTGTGTGTTTCTGTGTTGTGTGTGTGTATCTGTGTGTCTGTATGTGTCTCTGTCTGACAGGAGGGAATAAAAGGAAGTGAGAGAGAGGTGAAATTGGAGCAGGTGTTGGTAGAGGGTGAAGATGGAGGAAGGAAATCTAAATTTGATCAATATGTTGTATGAAATTTACAAAAAGTCATAAACAGTTGCTGCTTGCTTGTCTTTTCATTTTTTCCCCTTTTTACTTCACAGCTAAACCACCTTCCTCCGGACCTCCTGGTCTCCCATCCTTCCTTCCTTTCTCTCTTCGTCCTCTTGATTTCCCTATATTTGCTCATTTCTTTTGCTCTTTCTGGACATTTTCGCATGTTTTATATTATCCAAGGATCATAGAGTTGAGGTCATTATTACATCATTTCATTAGAACTAAATGCACTGGAATGTATCGTAGGTTTTAAATGAAAACATGTCATAGTGGGTCTAGTAGTTCTGGTTTCAGAGCTCTAAGTTCACCTTCAGCTTCTATGTTGACTCCTTTCCACACATTATTTTCACTTTCTATGATAGTGTTTCTGGTTGTTGATGTTCACCAGGTTCCCTCATGCCCAATCTGCCTTTATATCTGTTGACTGCTTTGCATAGGCCCCTCCAGGCCCAGCCCAGCTGCTCAGATTTTATAAACCAGGCCTAATTAGTGAAAACTGAGGTGCATCAGAGACATGTACAGCAAGATGCTGCCACAGATCCAGGTCCTCATGGCCCTGCTGTTCTGGGTTTCTGGTGAGAATTTTAAAAGTGTTACAGTATCTTTAGATTAATATTATTAAGGAGATATGGATAATTATAAGATGTAATGAGATATAATTACTATTTCCTATATGAACACAGTGTGAATACTGACATAAGGCTTTTATAAAGATTGTAAATGTCAAATTCCAATGTTTCTAATGCGTGTGTTTGTGTGTGTGTGTGTATGAGTGTATAATCATTGTTTCTTCCTAATTACAGGTGCCTTTGGGGACATTATTATGACCCAGTCTCCTCGCTCTCTGGCAGTGTCAGCAGGACAGAGGGCCACCATTAACTGCAAATCCAGTCAGAGTATTTCAGCTGGTACTTACCACTACTTGGCCTGGTACCAGCAGAAACCAGGACAGGCTCCCCAACTGCGATGGAGCCCAGGCATCTGGAGTTGTGTCCTTGGTTGTTTCTTGGCATGGATATCTGATGTCATCTTGGTTAAGTGGGTGTTTTTATATTTGTCTGCTGCTGTTACTCCAATTTGTCAGGTTCTCTATCTCTTTTTTGTTTGGTCTTTTTGAGACAGGGTTTCTCTCTAGTCCCACCTAACCTAGAACTTGCTATGTTGACTAGGCTGGCCTCATACTCACGGAGATATGCCTTCCTGTGCTCTGAGTGGGAGTATTAAAGGTATGTGGCACCAATGTTGTTTGGTTTTATGTCTTCTGAGTGTTCAGTTTTGAGGCTGCTGTGTTGATGTTCTAATATTTGTAAGAAGTGGTCTCTGTTCAGCTAGCGATAGGTCCAAATTCTGAGCCTGAGTTTCTATGTTAGAATCTATGCATTCCTGGAACAGCAGGTTGGAATGAGTAACTTCTATGTATTTTCATTGTGCTCTAGGCATATGGATTTCTTTTGTTGCTTGTGTTTGATGTGAAACTCAGGTCTGCCTTCATTGTGTTGAAGTTTAATTCTGTTAATATTGCTGATATAGCTTGGTTGCTTTCTGATCTGGTCTAAATACTTTATTGGTCAGGGTTTCAGGTTCTGTCTTTTGATTTTTTTATTAGAAGGATTGGATGGATCCAGGCAGGCTACTCAGGAACTCTCCAGGAAGGTGAAGGAGCATAGGCCCAGACACTGTGATGGGTATATGCTGGGCTGATTCTAACTAGCTAAGCAAAACAGCTGTGTGTTCTGAAGCCAAGTGACTGGGACTGATCTCAAAGCAGGTGAATTGTGACCTATCAGGACTGGATATAGCTATGTCTCCTAGCTAGTCAGGCATCCTCTAGAAGCCTCAGCACGACAGGACCAAAACCCAAGGAGTGCTGATGGGAACAAAATGTGCTGGTTATTACTAACTAATGCAGAAGGCTTGAGCTCTGGACTAGTGGGAGTGGCTGGAGAACATCCTAAATTAGGGAGATGAGAGCTTGGGGTGAATTGTGTAGCTCACCCAGGCTAGTTAGGTATTGTCCAGCAACTTCAGCAAGAGGGGGTCAAGGCCCCAGAAGAGCCTATGGGAAACATATACCCTATTTCTGCTGAGGCAGAGAAGAAAGACATAGAGAAAGAAGTCTAGAAGATTGCTTGACTGTCTCTACTAAGACCTTACAATATGCATTAAAGCCTTGTACATCTCAGAGATAAACTCAGCCAATTTAGGGACCAGTAGGAATTTCTCAGGCAGTGTGTTCTTACAATTCTGCTTTTCTGGGTGGTTTGTCTATCGGAAGGATATCTCAACAGTGTTGATAATAATAAATTGCAGCATCTTCAGACTCCAGACTTCTGATGGTGAGATAACACTCTTCTCCATTTCTGTTTCCACTGAACCTTGATGAAACTATATCTGTTAAGTGGGATGGCTTATAGATCAAGCACTTTAGTTTCTGGTGATACCAGCATCTTTAGCTAGCAATTCCAAAACTAGCCATTCAAATGAAAGGAACCAGGATAATGGAAAGGAAATAGGGACATAAAGGAAAAGAAAGAACCTGAAAGAGAAGAACAGTAGGAAACAGGCCTTAATAAGGAGATATGGATAAAAATTTGATTAGTTTGAGGGAGGGGGAAGGGTTCACAAGGAAAATAGGGATTAAAGAAGGAGCTCAAGAGACGTAGGACCATAGGAAAAGAGTATTATCAGTAAGGGAGAAAGGGGGAAATGGGGGCACCTTAATTGGGGAAACCATGATGGAGACATGAGACAATGCAAGAGATAAATAATGCCTAGCTAGTTTTAAATACCAGATTGAACCATATTACTCCAACAACATACTTACAAATTATACAGAACAGATCAAGAAATATAGGTCTAGGTAAGGTTTATCTGAGAACAATTGGTCTTTGCCTAAGATTTATCTACATGGCACACAGTAATTCAAAGTACCAGACTGGTGGAACTAACCTTGGATGTTTAACAGACTTACTTTGAGGCCTATACTAATTTGGTCAGAGGGACATAGACAGTTTTTGTTCCTTGCCCTCCTAAGTCAACTAGTTCCAGGGGACTATGAGCATCTCTCAAAATGTCCTGTAATTGTGGTGGGTCACCTGTCCTCTTGATCAAGGAGGCCAAGGAGACTCCAGAAGATGGACATGAACCAGTGTCCAGTCTATAAAGAGGAGGGTCTTTCTTAATTTCTCTTTCTTTCTTTCTTTCTTTCTTTCTTTCTTTCTTTCTTTCTTTCTTTCTTTCTTTCTTTCTTTCCTTCTTTCTTTCTT
>NW_008353213.1:5879-9336 GCF_000622305.1 Nannospalax galili | reverse complement strand
AAAAAAAATCTTATCACATCCCACTGTGTGTGTGTATGTGTGTGTGTGTGTGTGTGTGTGTGTGTGTGTGTGTGTGTGTGTGCAGACATGCTGCATGTATGCTGTTGCTAACACAGAGACCTGAAAACATTATCAGATTCCCTGGAGTTGGAGTAACAGGTGGTTGTCAGTCCCAGGAATGAATGCTGGGAACTGAACTTGGGCCCTCTGGAGGAGCAGCAAGTATCAAGTGAGTGATGTCTCCAATCACAACGAATCCATCTTGATTAGTTTATCAGAGTTTCTTTACATAGTCCTGAAACAGTCCTTGACAAAAATTAGCAGATGACTCACAGTCTTTCTACCACGCTCCTGTTTCACCTGCCTGTGAGTCTACGGCTGAATACATGCAAACTGGATTTCAGTTACCACCTAGTGTCGAAACTCCTGAAGTAGCTATAGGCTCAGATGACATAAGGCATAGACAAAACCCGACTAGTGGGAAGCTACACACTAGTTCACTCTGTCCTTTTGCCAATCAGGAATTCTGCTGGTTTTGCAAAATGTTACGAAAATGTTTGGAGAATGGCTGTGTTTTTCTGGACTGTGTCATGTAGAACAGCTAAATTGTGGTTAGGATTTAGCAGACCTATTTCACTTCAGGACTCTGGAGTCCAGGAGCGATAGATCCCTAACTGTGGCATGTTAAAGTTACGTGGTGTGTTGTTAACAAAAGCTCTCAGTTCATCATTCGGGATTAATTTTACAAATGACAGTGATTCTCTCCAAAATATAGATGGCCAGGGTAACTAGAAACTAGATTAAGTCATTGCCCATTTCCAGATCTGCATATTTATAATAGTGAAAAAGCAAATTAAATTTCCAATCTATTTAACACATATGACACTGTAGAGATTAGAATTTTAAGATTAAATTTCCAATCTATTTAACACATATGACACTGTAGAGATTAGAATTTTAGGATTTTAGCTATAGAATCAGATTTCTCTGGAATTAGATTCTCTATTTCAGTTATAGAATCAGATTTCTCTGGAATTAGATTCTCTTAGGAACATAGTTACCAGAATGAATTATTTTGATAATGCTCTGAAAACATCCATGAGACGGAAACTCAGGGAATCATTTATCCCATTCCTAGTCTCATCTAGGATGAAGACCAACGGAAATCACAGTGTGGAGCTAGAGAGCTGATATTGCTTGGATAGGGCTAATCTACTCCAGACAGTCTGTAAGTTCTCTGAGGATTCAACAATAACACCTGTGTTAGGTGGGGAATCTCTGGAAGAGAAATATATAAGACAGGTTCAGTCAGAGTTGAAAGCTCAGGGTTGTTCAGCAGAGACATTGTGTTTCCATTCTTCTTCATCAGCTGCATTATTAGATATGGAGAAATGCACATGTAGTATTGCTGTGGAACACATGGCAACACCTGCGTAGTGGGCCGCCAGCTAAATGAGAGTAGCTGGTAGAAGACTTAGCCCTTGGCATCCTAGTTCCTCAGAACTGAGTGCATTAACAAAGGCGGCATCACGTTAGTGGAAATATCTTAGTGACATGGGATAAGTATAACAAGAAATATGTATAAGGGAATGTGGAAATAAAGAATTTGAGCACTAACCCAATCCTGTGACTTTTATAAATTAATGAAGCAAAGAACAGAGAGGTTTTTGTAAGTTATAGTCTATTTGAACATGAATGCAGCCATTTTTGTTTTTGGTGATTTGCATAATGTAGTCTTAGATGAGACTGTATGTAAGGCAAGGCACGTGAAGCTTCGTTTACAAAAAGATTTTGTCCCAAATAGTATATTCAATAAAGACCGCTTGAGAGCCAGTTACTGTAGTTCATCCCTCTAATTCTAGGACTCTAAAAGCTGAGGTCTGTTCTGTGAATTCCAGACCAACCTGTGATACAGATTGAAATACTATATCAATTTTCTACCCTCCAAAAATATACATTAACTTATGCTTTTTCTGTGCTCACTTCGAAAGCACATATACTAAAATTGGAATGACACAAGATTAGCATGGCTCCTGTTCAAGAATGACACAGATATTCATGAAGTGTTCCAATTAAAAAAAAAGGTATGTATTTTCCTTTGCATTAAATATTCTAATAATTTTGTTTCCAAAGCTATTTCTTCCATGGTTTCATTATCTTTCTTGAAATTGCCATAAACTGATTTGTGCTCTATATCTGAAGTGGGGTTTCTGATGCATAGTTTTCACAAGCATATTAAATTTCATAGTAGAATTTTCAAATTCTAGACTGAATATTTAACTTATTTCCAGGTTTATGTGTTCTATGCTTCGGTTAGAAACCTCTGCAAAGTTTCTGGTCACTCAGAAAGACCTAGATCGAAATAGAAGGACTCTAGTTGTACAGCGCATAGGGAAAGTGAGATCAGCAATGATTAACTTTATTGTGCCATCTTATGCCACTTATTGAGCTGTCTAGTCCATACCTAGGCTTTCAGGTACATGAAGACAGGCATGCATAACACCATTCACAATATGAACAGCTCTTTGTCACTGAAGTGTCTATGTTACATTATTTTCTGGAAATCTTAGAGAAAACATGTAAGATAAATTATGTTTTAATTATTGAGGAGTGAATAAGAGTTCTTGGAACTAAGAAGTCATCCTTGTTTAACCAAGACAAGGATTTTAAAGGTTTAGTTTTAGCAAATTTGAAATTTCTTCCTATATACTTTGAAAATATATGTTTTCAACAAGGTGCATCTCTCTAGTGCTTCCTCTGAAGTATCTCATTTCTTCTCCCATTGATATTATTTCTCAAATATCAGGAAAATACAGTTTTCAGAATATGGGAATAGATGTCTTTTCAGAAGATATACTTATGTGATCTCCAGCCAGCCTTAGACCCAGACAAGCTACATTTCCTCCACCTCAAATCCCTGGACTAGGTTCCTGACTCAGACTAGCTAAACACCCTCCCACAGATTGCTAAGTCCCTACTGAGGCAATTCCATCCACCTCATCTTCCCTGGCTCCTGATCAGTTATACAGACCTCTCCACCCAGGAATCTGGTAAGAGTGATCCTGCCCACTGCATCTCTATTCCATTCTTCTCACTCACTCTGACCTGTCCCTTCCAGTCTCAGACCCAGTCAAACTCCAATTCCTCTGTAAAAGATCCCCACACTAGATCCCTAACCTACATTAGTTAAACAACTTCCCATAGATTGCTAAGTACTTACTCAGGCAGTCCCTCCAACTCCACCATCTTCCCTGACTTTTGATCAGCTACATAGATCTAGACTCACCTTGTCTTTTTCTGAAATAGCCATTCCTCCAAAGATGGATGTCTCCTTTCTAATGAATTCATGTGTTTAGAAACTGAAAATGTTCTGTGTTTAGTTGCTTGCCAAAATTTTAATTAGGTTCTTCATGTTTACTGCTGTGCTTGTTTATTTGTTTTTTGCTTCTGAGTAGGC
>NW_008353213.1:3679-4441 GCF_000622305.1 Nannospalax galili | reverse complement strand
AGTTCCCACTTTTAATTGTTGGGTTTATTAAATGCACTACTACAGTCCTGTTCAGAAAGTTGTTTTCTGTAATTTTAAGTTCCAATGTATTCTTTACTTTAACATCCAACAGATTCAAGGTATCAGGTCTTACATTTGGGTCCTTGATCCATTTGGAGTTGAGGACTATGCAAGGTAAGAGATGGGGATCTAATTTGGTTCTTCTACATGCAGCTATCCAGTTCACTAACATCATTTGATGAACATGGAGTATTTTTCAGTGTGCATTTCTGTATACTTTTTCAAAAATAAGGTGACTTTAAGTACTTTGCTAAAATCTGGGTTCTCAATTATATTGCATTGATCAGGATTTTTATGCAATTACCATAGTGTTTTATTTTTTAAGGTTTTTATTGATATTTTTGACAATTTCATACAATTTAATTTTATTATATTCAGACCATTTGCACTATCTGCATCCTTTTATTACCCCCACCTCATTTCCTATACACCTGATTTCCTATGTATTAAGGCCTATCATGTAACATTTCTGTCTGTGAAAACCTTTAGGTGTGGGCACATCCACTGGAGCCTGGTTTAACTATCTAGTGTCATACACAGTAGCTCTTCTGCTGTTTGGAAAGCTCTGTGTCCTTGTGGTCATCCACCACCTATTACAAAGTTGCCCCCATTGTCCTCAGTGATTCCTGAGGCCTGGGTGGCCAAGGTTTGACGTAGGTGTCCCGTTCACTGATAAGTAGTATGCAGTCTCTTTGATCACTT
>NW_008353213.1:3421-3560 GCF_000622305.1 Nannospalax galili | reverse complement strand
TGTGTCAATTAGTGATGAACACTTCAAAGACACTTATACTCTGTGTTTGACTAGTTGTGGAGCTTTGTAATTGTCTCCATCTGTTGCCAAAAGGCCATTCTTTGAAGAATGATGCATTGTAAAATTCTCTGTAAATATA
>NW_008353213.1:0-1895 GCF_000622305.1 Nannospalax galili | reverse complement strand
GAGGAAACCCAGGTACATGAAGGCAAAATATGGATGTGCTCCCTCATAAATGAATGCTATCTTTGAATTTCTAAAACTTTATTTTTATTTTATGTGTATGAGTGTTATGTCTGCATATATGTAAGCTCACCTGTGTCATGCAGTGCCCACATAATCTTACAATATTTTTTGCATCAGAAGTGGGTGACATATCTCTTGGACCTGGAGTTACAGATGATTGGTTGCCACCATGTGGGTCCTGGGTACTCTGGGTCCAGTCCCCAGCTGTGAACTTTTAGATAGGTGCATTTCAAAAAACATCTTACAGATGGGAAAAAGAATGAGGGGTCTTTGTGAATGGTTCATGAGAAGGGAGACAGAAAGGTGTGATAGAAAAGAGAAAGGATAATAGAGAATAAGGTGAGTTTAACGAAATGGAGAGTAGCAGGGTAAGGCAAAAGGCAAAACATGGAGTAAAAGGAGGCACAACATACAGTAAATATCTCTTGAAAGAATCATAGGGATATCTCCTAAATAGGCACCTTTCATGATGTACACTGTTAAACAATACTGGCTATTGTCATTGCACTTGTTTACCCACCAGACTCTGATGGTAAAACTCTATTTCTGAAGATACTACATACTTGAATTCTAGAACAAACATGGGTAAATCAAACTGGTCTGACTTCAAAGCTACATCTCTGCTGACTAGTTTTCATAGAACTAAAATGTTTTGCATGTTACTGGCAGGAAAGGTAATCATCAACCTTACCAGCTATGACCCCTGGAAGCTACAATGACAAGTGACTTGGCAAAATATGCCCACTGATGCCACAATTTACTTAGGTGAGGCTGGAGATTTGTAACCACTTCCTCATGACTATGCTTGGATGTTTTTCTGATTTGAGCTTACAGGGGACATGTGAATGCTGTCAACCTTGCTGTGATTTCATATGACTAACTGACCAGATATCTAGAAAACATTCTTGTGAACATCCAACACTTCTGGTTCTAATGATCTTTATGTGCCCTCTTTGTAATGATCCCTGAGCTTTGGAAGTAGAAATGCGATATAGATGCCTTACTCATGGATAAACACTCAGTGTCCTCTTGTTCTCTGCATGTTTGCTGCTTGTATGCTACTATGATGATTAACATTTGTTGTGCAATGAAAGCTCTGGTGAGAGTTTAGAGATGCATTAATCTATAGGTATAAGAATAAGTCATTAAGTCCATTTAATATGATAACTACTGACTGAGGGAAGGAGCAGAAACAGTCTCTTTCAAGCATGGGACTCTTGGTATGTTAACCAAACTCAGTGGATGGACCAGAGGTAGTTGATGAGTATAAGGAAACTGTGTTGTCTGGATACCATAGGGTAGTTACACACATCACCTCAAATATTTCTGATAGTATACATGAGACCTGTCCAAACACAAGCTAGGCAGGAACCCAGCATGAATGGGAGAGGCGAACAAGAAGTCCCATCCTTAACTGAGGAGCTATTGCTAATTGATACATGTTGGGAGATGGTGAGCCAGTTTTCCTTGTCTGCATGACATCTGGTAGCATGATCAGATTGCAAGGGATAGGCCCCCATCCAAGAGGACTTGAGAAACACATATCATACTTAATAGGCCTTTAACAAAAGGCAAATAAAAAAAGAGGAAATGAAGATGGCAGGGATTGTGGAAGTACAGTAGAAGGACATGGCTGAGGGAATTTTATTATTGTCAAAATGCATTGTATGAAATTCTGCAATCAATAAAATAGTTTTAAATTATTCTGATGATTGAAGGGATAACTCCATTATACACTAGGAGACATTATCTATGGCCTTCTTTAATCTTCACAGAATCACCTGTTCTTGTTTCTATCTACAATGAAGTTTTAAATTGTTATTTCTTGTTCTATG
>NW_008353212.1:0-345 GCF_000622305.1 Nannospalax galili | reverse complement strand
TAAGCACATCCCAATTCCATCCCTAAGAAGGTCTGGATTTCTAGTATGATATGTACTAGAAAGTCACAGCTGTAACTCACATAGACAAAGTCTCCTTTGTGTCCTTCCTCCTGCATAAGAGCCAGTGCATCCCACACCAAAAGGCTGAAGAACCACTGATTTTGTCTCTCTGACCTAGTCGGGGGGCTAAGAGTGCTGGGGGCAGCACACCAGGCCCAGGGCCCAGGACCTGCCCAGGGATCTAGGCGTCCCAGCATAGGGCAGTGTCTGCGGTGGGAAGTCCAGCCTCCCATACCCATCTCCCGGAGTCCAGCTTTTCCATCTCCCAATGTGTCCTGGCCTGCT
>NW_008353211.1:325319-326163 GCF_000622305.1 Nannospalax galili | reverse complement strand
GGGAGAATCCAAAGTTTGATAACTGACCATGACCATTTCCTGTAGTGATTTTTATCAAATGGCAGTAACTGTCAGCAAAGAAATCTTAAAAAACAGTGAGCAAGAACAATACACAGTATCATCAGAGGGCAACAAGGGATAGGAGCCATGCAAAACAAGGGATTGCTAAGCCAAATAGATTACAAAGTTTTGAGAGTGTTAACATTGGTTTCAACAACATTTGATTCATTTACAAAGAAACAGTATCTTTCCCAATATCATATAGTCCCCATGTTCAACAGTTATCAAGTCCAATGTTCTTTTATTGTGAAGCACAGTTCTGGTGAGAAAGTTCATTTGTTGTTGGAGAAACTTCAGGCTGTCAGTCACGAATGTCACTGTTTCGTTCTGCTTGTCTTTAGCCAAAACAGGTACAGCTTGTTGTCATGGCAACGCCTCCAGCATCCAGTATAAGTTCGGTCTCTGTCAGCAGGGGGGAAGAAGATCTTTCTCTGCTAGCAGCTGCTGGGATGCAATAATTATTATACAAAGGTGGACAAAGAGAAATTAACACAGTTTTGGGCTTTTCCTCACTCTATAGGAAAAGACTGGGGAGGCTTGCTGCTGAAAATGTAACTGAATAGTTAGTCAGTTGTTTGAATCCACTTAGATGAAAGTCAGTGAAATCTTTTTCTGTTCCTGGGTAGAGAAGGGTGGTAGCTGGTACTGTGGTCAGCAAAAATCTATTGCTGGATGCACACACAAAAAAAGCTATTAGACATTGGGGTAGGTGGTGAAGGGAAGAAGGTTAAACTTGTTTTAGGACATAGTCGATGTTATTTGGTCCTGTCTTTCCTGTAAAATG
>NW_008353211.1:324026-325094 GCF_000622305.1 Nannospalax galili | reverse complement strand
GCCATGAGAATGACAGAAAAGGAGGATCCAGGGGGACATCTGTGGCGTGCAGTTTCCACTAGGTCATGTACTTCTCTCCACGTGATCCGGTGTGGCTTTGGATGATGTCTCTGCCTCTTTCTTTTCTTTGTCTCTGTCAGGGTCATGCGAGCCATTTTCTTCGTGGGTGGGGAGGTGTCTGACATTTCTAGCTGGAATCCAGATAGGCTTTGGTTGGTCCTGTGGGAAAACACAAGCAAATCCTCTCCCTGTTGTTAACAATGGATCTGGCTTTCCAGAGACCATCAAAGGGGTCCTTCCATCTGACCATGATGGGTGGTACTGGGTGTGTTTGAGCCCAGTGTCGGGTGATGGGAGGAGCATCTGTCCCTCTATATACATTAAGTATATTAAGGGTGAACAAGGCTAATGTTAATTGAATATTGTGAGAATATGTTGTTTGAGCCTGTCTTTTTAATTGGTCCTTTAAGGTTTTGTGTGACCTTTCCACAATGGCTTGTCCCTGTGGGTTGTAAGGGATGCCAGTGTGATGGGTGATTTTCCACGCTTCACAGAAATTTTTAAATGATGAGCTGGTAAATGCTGGGCCATTGTCTGTCTTTAATTGTGCAGGGAGGCCCATAATGGCAAAGGATGAAAGCATATGATTTATTAGCTGTTTTGATCTTTCACCAGTCTGAGCCATAGCCCAGAGAAAATGAGAGTAAGTGTCTATAGTTACAAATACATATTTCTGTCTGCCGAATTGAGGGACATGAGTTACATCAATTTGCCAGAGGGCATTAGATTTTAATCCTCTAGGGTTAATGCCCATTTTTTGTATAGCCGGAGTATGTATTAATGATTCACAAGAAGAGCAGGTTCTAAAAATATGCTTAAGCTGCTTGAGAGGAATGTGGGGAAATCTGAGATGGAGCCCTTGTAAATTAATATGAGTGGCATTGTGGAGATTTTGGGCATCCGTTATGCTGGCAGGGAAAGTTCCAGCGGTGGATACTTTGTCTGTTATGGCATTTCCTTCAGTAAGAGGTCCTGGGAGAGAGGAGTGGGACCTGATATGCTGGACAA
>NW_008353211.1:323127-323942 GCF_000622305.1 Nannospalax galili | reverse complement strand
GAACAAGGCTAATGTTAATTGAATATTGGGAGAATATGTTGTTTGAGCCTGTCTTTTTAATTGGTCTTTTAAGGCTTTGTGTGACCTTTTTACAATGGTTTGTTCCTGTGGGGATTTATCAGATAGGGGTTGGAAATATATTATAGGTGGATCATCAGGAGAGTCATATATGACTAATGTAGCTCTTTTTTTCCCTCCATCTGTAAAGGCTGTAATAGTCTCTTTTATTGGTTTATTGCAAAAAAGTCTAGGCGGTAGACAGCGAAATGTTGGAATAACTGACATCCATTTATCTTTGGGATGGTGATTATCAATTTGTCCTGGGAAACCTATTAAGCTAATTGCAAAAGAGGAGTGATGCTTTAAGAGCCATTGTACATCTTATAATGAGAAAGGAATAATGAGGGCCTCCGGTTCCTTTCCTATTATTTGCATGATTCTATCTCTCCCATGTCGGACCATGGAGGCAAGGGTGTCCACTTCTGTAAGGAAGCGAGGAGTGCCACCTACTGGCGTGTGAAGCCATTCTAGTACTCCGTGTGATGATGAATCGCTCCTACCATGGTCGGGGAGGAATTAAATATTAAGAGTTGGACAGGTAGCTTGGGGTCATATCTGGCTAGTGATGCCTTTTGGAAGTGGCTATTAATTACTTGTAGAGCCCTTTTTGCATCTGGGTTTAGATACCGTCTGGAGGTTGGGTTTTTGTCTCCCTTTAAGAGATCAAAGAGTGGCTGTAATTGACTTGTGGGGATGGAAAACTATGGACTTAGCCAATTAATAGTTCCTAGAAAACTTTGAAGTGAGTTAAGTGT
>NW_008353211.1:313960-321972 GCF_000622305.1 Nannospalax galili | reverse complement strand
TGCATGTCTTGTCAGGATCCCCTTGTTTTCTGTAATACTTGTTACCTATAAGGTCTTCAGCTTCCCTCTTGTTAGCGGAGCTGAGGGCTGCCCCTGAAGAAGTTTAAAGGTGACAAAGGAGTACCATCCTTGTCATTTTTATATCTACAATCTTTTTTCCAGTGAAAGCCTCTTTTACAGCGGGGGCAGAGGTTTTAGGGGGTCTAGTGGCAGCTGAGTTATTTTGGGGGCAATTTTTTATCCAGTGTCCAGTTTCTCCACATTTAAAGCATTTTGAGTTGGACTGAGTTGCAACTGCAAGGGCTTGGGCAAGGGAGGAAGGCTGGTACGTAGCAGTTCCAATGTCATGGGTGGCTACAATCCTCTTGTCATAATGTTCATTATTTAATCCCTGGCATGCTTGTCTGTGTTCAGGGGTCATCCCTTCCCAGACAAGGCTGTTTAAAAGCATTGCTTTGGCTGCAAGATCTGTTATTTTTCTATCTAAGCTTGCTTGCACTCTTAGTATAAAGTCTGGAAGAGCCTCAGTTGGTTTTTGCTTTAAAAAGGTTAATGTAGAGGTCTCGCCAGGCCCAGGGGACAAGGGGGTTAGGCGGTCCCAGGCTGGCAGGGCACATAAGCGAATCTGCTCTATACAGCCAGCAGGGATTGTAGCTTGCTGAATTCCTGTGGAGAAGTCACCCTGACCAAAAAGCTGGTCATAATTCCAATTTATAAATCCAGGTGGTGGATCCTGCCCTGGTTGAGGTCTTAGCTGCTGATTATGAGTTTCATTTCTTTTAGCTTGCATTAGGCACTCATCTCTAAATAAGGCTTCCCATTGTACAAATAATGGACTGGGGAGGGTAGATCTACAGATGTCTCTCCAATATTGGGAAAGCAGGTTAGTATTAAATGTTTGTAATACAGATTTAGTCCAAGGAGCATGAATGCCATCCTCCCGCACAGCTTGGCGCAATTCCTTAAGTTCAGCAGCTGGGAGTGTGTACCAGGCTAGGGGACACTGTCTGGTTATTTGTAAGTTAACAGGGAAAGCCTCTACTGGTGGGTTTTGGGGGTCCTGAGACCGCTGAGGCTGTAAATTTTGAGGTGGCAGCTTTCACTGTCTTTAAGATTACACAGCTGCTCTGAGGCTGGGTGTGTCTCCACAGGGGGTGGAGGCTGCTGAGGTGGAGGGGGAGGAGGGGATTTTATCTGAGAATCTTTGGTAGCTTTTGAACTTTGGGTGTTAGTATCTGGGCTTGTTGAATCAGCAAGAGAGGGGTGAAGATTAATTTTACTGATGGGTGGATTTTGTCTGGCTTTTGTTGAATCTGCTACTGGACAGTCTGCAGGGGTTTTTTATCGCGTACATCCTTTCTTTTATTATTCTCTGATAATTGTAAACTTTCTTCAATTTTAGGTGGGTTTTTTAAGCATTGCTGGATGGCTGCCATTATTGGGAAAAAGGAAAGAGGAAAATCATGCTTTTCTTGGGTTTTTTTCTTATATGTCAAATGTGAAAGAAAGTTCCACACCTCTGGATCAGATATGTCTGCGGATAAGATCCAGGGTGCAAATCGGTACACCTCATTCCAAAATTTTAAGCTTTCCTCTTTTGAAATTTTTAATCCTCTAGATTTAAGTAGGGTTTTAAGAGAATGAATTTGACGTTTTTTCTGTCGTGATGCAAAACTTCCCATTGTAAGGGGAAGATGTTTTTACAGCAATCGGACACTAGAGGGCTGAAGCGCCTTTGCAGGTTACAAGCCCCTAGGTTTAGAGAAAAAAAAAATGCAGTTTTAAATAGAAGCCACTTTTGAGCTTCCAGGTGCCTGGCAGGGACTAGTTAATTTAAATTCTCACCTAACCAGTTTCAGCTGTTGCTTGAATGCTTGGGGGCAGGGTAGAGAAATCTGCCTGACTCTAAAGCTTAGAACTTTAGGGATTTTTCCTAGCAGTGTTCAGATAGAAAAGTTGGATGAAGTGACGGTTCCCAAAGGGACATTCCTGAAATTGATATTTCAGGGGATCACAGTGGTTCCCAGTCATAAGACCTTACCGCAAATTTGAGAGCCTGGCAGCCACCCTGTGGTTTTTAATTGGCCGATACGTCACCAGGTTTGATATTAAAGAGATGTCTAGATAGAGGTCTTTGTCCACACCTGTACAGGCAGTCAGGGTCCCCTAGGGGATCAGAGAGAACTTCAGTTAACACCAGGGGGTAGCCCTGGCCAGGAAACCTCAGTTGTCTCTCTGGCCCTAGCGGTCCCTCGTGAGAACTTCTAGACCGGAAAAGAAAAGGAGGAAATTTAGAAGAGATGAAGAGATTAGATTACTCTCCTGAGTGGGAGGGATACTTATGTATCTAGCGTTTCTGTGGGCACCAGCTCCTATCTGGCATGAGGTTCAGAGGCTCTTACATTGTGGCATGAGGTTCAGAGGCTCCCACATTGTGGCGCCAGATATAGGCAAGCGTGCATGCTGGGCGCACTCCCAGAATGGCATGGTGGGTCCGCAGGCTTCTCTGCCGCTCCGGTGCCGAAAATTCCTCTGCTACTGGAGCGTTGTCCAGCCGAATCCTGTCCCTATTCCACCCGTGTACCTTCCTCAGGAAGCGAGGTCCACTGGCCACTGGACCGCGCGGGCAGAGTACGAGGACAGCGAAAGCAAGGAATGTCCGCAAGTCGGTAACGGAGGAGTGCTGCCCCCCAGAGAGGCTAGGTCACCGGTAGTAAGACACAGGACTCAAGACTTGGATTAGTCTGTGTTACAGCTTTATTAAGTGTCTCTGCTCTCAGTGATTCAGCAGCTCTGTGACCCAGCTCTCTGATATTGAGAGAAAGACTGGGATATTTATACCATGGGGGTAGTGGTAAAAGCTTTGGCTGTTAGATACTTTGTGAAGCATTCTATTTACATATGGAAGTGGGTTTCTGCCATGCCTGTGTGAAAAATCACACAGGAAAGTGTGGCATTCCTGGAGCCAGAGGCCATGTTTATGTTTAGAGCATTTGTGGTGGGCACTTCAAAAGGAGTCAATAAGGATGCCAGGTACTCTGCTGAAAGGAGTCTCAGCACATGATTCCGAGCTGCATGAGCTGTCCGGATGTGAAGAGACTTCTACTTCATATCAGGGGCCCCCAACACTATGTGGTGCTGATTTTGGTGGCAGGAATGACAAGGGACCATGGACAGAATCTGAGGCTTGGCACAATGTGAGGCAGAAGAAGCCATTTGTGAAGATGCAGCATCCATGGGTTGCAGTGAAGACTCTGACATACTGGTTGTGCCAGGGACACGAGCTGACCACCAAGACATTGGAAGGGGTGGAGTGAAGCTGGCTTTGGCCTAAATCACAGGCTGTGTGTGTAGTAGATGGCAGAGATGTAGAAATGGAGCCACCAAAGCCCTTTGAACCCAGAAGTTCATGTGAGCCACAGATGCTAGATATTGAACAACTATAGGATTTGATTTATACCACTGGATGTTTGATTTTACTTTAATTTGATTGCAACTATGTCCTGGATTTTAGCTCTTGGAAAAAGAAAGCATGTAATTTATTTTAGATTTTACAGGAGCCTACAGTGAAGAGATTTTGGACTTAAAGCGAACTTGAAGTTTTAAATTGTTCTAATTTTTAAAGATTGTGACAGTTTTAAAGTTTCACTGTCTTATATTATGATAGGAACCTAACATCATGGGGATACGCAATATAGAAAAGGTTATAGTTTAATCTTATTGCAATGTGTTTGTTGGGCTGGAGAGATGGTTCAAAGGTTAAGAGCCCTGGTTGATCTTGCAGAGGACTGGAGTTTGGTTCACAGTACCCATATGGTGGCTAACATCCATTACTTCGGTTCCCGGGAATCCAATGTCCTCTTCTGATCTTCCTGGGCATTGCACAACATGAGTGCACTTACATATATGCAGGCATTACACGCATAGACACATAAAATAAAATAAAAATAATAAATAAAATATATATTTTAAAAAAGAGTAACGTATTTGTGTGTCAAAATGACAAATGGTCAATTGTGCTGGTTAATTTTGTCAATTTGTCACACACTAGAGTCATCTGAAAAGAGGGAATCTCAGTTGAGGAATTCCCTCTATCAGATTGGACTATGAGCATGTCTGTGTAGCATTTTCTTGATTGTTAATTCATGAGGAAGGCCCCAGTCTACTGTGGGCAGGTGGGCTTGGGCCATAGAAGAAAAATATCCAAGCAAGCAGGGGAGGCAAGCTGGTAAACAGTGTTCCTCAATCATCTCTGCTTCAGTTCCTGCCGCAAGTTCCTGCCTTGTCTTCCCTCAGTGATGAACTGTGATATACATGTATCAGCCCAATAAACCCTTTTATCCCCAAGTTGTGTTGGTCATGGTGTTTATTATACTATCACAAACCAAAATAAGACAAAGTTATAGATGTGTATTCTTGTAAAGATAGTAGATTAAACTATCACTTCACAAAGCCAGATGTGGGCAAAAAGTAATTTTCTCCAATTATAAAGAATCCAACTTTATTTCCTTTCTTGGACCAGATTTATCAAAGGCATGAAAAGTATCAGAGACATGAAAGGCAGTCATCTGGACATTCCTTCTGCACTTTTCCTGAACCAGTGAGACCAAGAGCCTGACAGAGCTCCTTGGGCAGAGATCAAGGGGGCTGAGAAACAGCCATGGGAGGCAGTGGTAACCTCCTTCCTGAGGAAACTGCTGAGTCAGAAGAACCGATGGACCCTCAGCTCTGCCTCCTCCCCTCCCATCCTCTCATCACCACCACTGAGAGCTGAGCAGAGGAAAAGCAGGGGCCAGCAGGACTAAGGGCCGTGCACACCACAGGCAGATTGCAAGGCCGAAGTGACCCCTGGAGGCCCAGGCAGGCTCCCTCCGAACAAAGCTGTGGATGAGGAGGGTAGGAACCTGCAGTAAGTGCTCCCACCCTGCGCTCACCCATTCAGCACTAATGAACTACAGAGCATGGAGGGTGGAACTGAGAACCATACTACTGAACCCAGCACTGGTCTGTCGAAAAGTCCATTCAAAAGGTCACTGGTGATGATCATCCCCCAAATTTGGTGAAATGGGCTTAAAGTGGAATATCGCACCTCCCCCATGGGTGCTGTTTTCTACATGAACCACCACAGGGAGGGAAAGAATTCAAAATCCATCCTTCGTGGAAGAAATATCGACTGATGTGGATGCTTTTATTTTTTGAGACAGGGCCTCTCTAGGCAGCCCTGGCTGACCTGGAAGTTTACATAGACTAGACTGGCCTCAGACTTACAGAGATCTGCCTGTCTCTGCCTCCAGAACACTGAGATTAAGGCCTGCACAATCAGGTCCAGCTTAATTTTGGGGGGTAGGGGTTCTGTTGTTACTTTGTCTTTTGTTGTGGGGTCTGTCCCTCTCCTCGTGGGTCATTGGCCACTGGTCCATGAGGACAAAGGGAGCAGAAGTGACGAGCGGGGTCAGGACGTCCAGTGAGCACTGATGGAAGAAAGCCCTTCTGGGGATGCAGGTTCAACGATGCAAACAGCTCCAGACTCAGTGAAACAGCTCCAGACTCAGTAAAACAACTCCATTTATTCAGTGGGGGTTAGGGAAAATATAGTGTGGAGGCAGTAGCCAAAACCTCAGCTGATAGGTGCTCATAGTATGCTTTATTTACATGTGGCAGTGGGCTCCTATTGTCTGACTACCGGGCAATGCCTGATTATCATATAGAAAAAACCTGGGGGAAGTTTTTAATCCAGGTAACTATGCCAAAGGTCATGTTCCAAATAAGGTCAGGTATCCGTGCTTGGTGGCATTTTCCAGAAGAGAGCAGGAGGCCCCCTGCTGAGAAGGGGAGTCCTTCCATATGGCGCCGAGCCCCTTAGAGCTATCCGGACGTGGAAGACTACAACCCTAACAGCAGGGTTTCCCAACATTTTGTTATTGTTAATTTTTTTCTGCCTTTAAATCTTTATTCTTGAAGAAATATCTCTTAATGTCCTTTCTTTAACTTGTATATGGCTTGGTCAGGGTGTGAGTAGTTGTTCAGTATGCTACCTCCCTCACTGTGCTCCTGTGTGTCCTCCCCTGTGCTTCCCACAGTATCCACACACACCCCTCCTTCCTAAGCTCCTTCCCTTTCCTTCTTTCCCATCCTCTCTTCTTTCCACTTCTCCTTTTATTTTTGTATTATTTTTATTTTATGTGTATGAGTGTATTGCCTGCATGCATGTAAGTGCACCCATGTTGTGCCATGCTCACAGAGGTACAGAAGAAGGCATCAGATCCTCTGGAACTGGAGTTTTGTACAGCTGTTAACTGCCACGTGGGTGCTGGGAATCAAACCCAGTTCCTCTGTAAGAGCAGCCAGTGCTCTTAACCGCTGAGCCATCCCTCCAGCTCAGGCCCACTTCTCTTTTTAAAAGATTCGTTTTATCTTTATGTTTGTGTGTTTCTGTATGTGTATGAGCAAATGCATGTGGGTGCCACAGAGGCCAGAAGAGGGCATCAGATGCCCTAGAGATGGAGTCTTAGACTGTGTGAGACATCTGATGTGGGTACTGAGAACTGAACTCAGTCTAGTGCAAGAGCAACAAGCGCTCTTACCTGCTGAACAATCTCTCCAGCCCCGTTTTTGGTTCTTGACTAGAGTCTCCCCAAACTTTAATAACCACTAAACTCTGTGAACCAGAACAATTTTCCATCCTTCTTCCCTGCTATTTGCCCACCTTGATTTTTTTCTCAATTAACTTAACAATTGTTATTTTTCCTTTCCGTGTCTACATCTCTCCCACTCCCAATCTCAGGATCTGATTCCCTAGATTAAGTCACACTACCCTTGCCAGGTCATCTTCCAATTTTGCCCACATCTTGAGGATAGAAATTACACCCTTGTCTCTCCCTCAGCACAAAACTCCAACTACGAATGGATAACAGACCTCAGTGTAAGAACTGAGCTCTGAAACCGTTAGACAAAAACCTGGGGGACTAGTTCAGAATACGGGCATAGGTAGAAAATTCCAAGAACTGTAGGAATAGAACTCCAGTCAGTCAGGACAATGCCAATAACTGACAACTTAAACCTCACGAAACTGCAAAGCTCTGCACAGCAAAGGGAACAACTACGATGTGAACATAAGTCTGTTGAACAAGGAAAAACTTTGCTAAAAATACGTCTGACAGAGGATTAGCATAGAGACCATGCAACCAACTCAAGAACTAAGTAACAACAAATTAAACCCAACCAATCAATGGGGTAATGAAATGATCAGGTTTCAAACTATGAGATACAAGTAAAAGTGATGGGGAGATATGGGAGGGGTTGGAAGGGAAGGATTGGGCATAGATTTGATCAAAACACCTTACATGCATGTATGAAATTCTCAATAAAGTTTTTCTAAAAGTTAAAAAAAATTACTGGATTGTTAAGTATAACTTCTTCATTTTATATTAACAATCTAAATTCACATTAAATTGCTCTATTTTAAAAATTCAAAAACAACTAACAAGAAATTATTTAACTTCATTAATCATCAGAAAAATGCTAATTAAAGCCACATTGAGAGTTCACCACAGTGGCAGTAATTAAGAAAAGAAATATCAGGGGACTGGAGAGATGGCTCAGCAGTTAAGAGTTTTTGCTGCTCTTCCAGAGGACCTGAGTACAGTTCTCAGTGCCCACATCTGGTGGTTAAGTTACCTGTAACTCCAGCTCAATAGATCTTATGCCCTCTTCTGGCCTCCACAGGTACCCACACATTGAGAGTTCACCACAGTGGCAGTAATTAAGAAAAGAAATATCAGGGGACTGGAGAGATGGCTCAGCAGTTAAGAGTTTTTGCTGCTCTTCCAGAGGACCTGAGTACAGTTCTCAGTGCCCACATCTGGTGGTTAAGTTACCTGTAACTCCAGCTCAATAGATCTTATGCCCTCTTCTGGCCTCCACAGGTACCCACACATGTGGCATGCATGAAGAGATACATATACATAAAGTAAAAATAAATATTTTAAGGAAAAAAAAATAACAAATTGAGG
>NW_008353211.1:312125-313276 GCF_000622305.1 Nannospalax galili | reverse complement strand
ACTGGGGGGAGTAAAAGGAAATGGAGGAATGGAAGCTTAGTCTATGGGATGAAGGAAATTGTAGACTTATATGAAAAGGTATTGTGTCACCGAATACCATGTTCCATGACATACACCATTGGGAAAACAGGAAAGAAAAGTCTGTGGATCAAACAGAGCTACTTTGTCCATCCAGCCGGTTGTGGCTCATTAACTCACAGTTGACACTCAGTGAAAAATGAGCATGAAGGGACCCTTGCTAATAACATTACGAAAAACTCCAAGGTGGTAGGGGCTGGAGAGATAGCTCTGAGGTTGAGAACACTGGTTGTTCTTGCAGAAGACCCAGGTTCGAATCCCAGCACCCACATGGCAGGCAACAACTGTCAGTAACTCCAGTCCCAGGGGATTTGACGGCCTCTTCTGTCCTTGCGGGCACTGCATGACATTGGTGCACTTACCTACATGCAGCCAGTATGCTCCTACACATAAAATAAAAATAGTAAAAAATCTTAAAAACAAAAACAAAAACTTCAAGATGGTGACTGCAAAGCCACGCCAGGGCCTGTCAGGGTCTCACAGGTTTCTGCCTGTGAAGCTTGCCATGAAAGAAAAAAAAAATGTATGACAGCTTTGATGTAGACTGCAGAGGCCACGTAAAAAAGATCCCAAACACACAACCCAACACCACCATGTCATTAAAACAGTGGATGAAGTTAGCTGTAGGGATCGCAGGTGCAGCTACAGTCAGTTTCAAAAGAAGGTAAAAGAAACTCCTTGGGGCTGCAGAGATGGCTCAGTGGTAAAGAGTGCTGGCTGCACAGGTCCTGGGTTCGAATTTCAGCTTCCAGATGACAGTTAACAACCATTTGTAGCTCCACTTCCAGGGGATCTAATGCCCTCTTCTGGCCTCTGCAGGCAATACATGACTCGGGTTCACTTCTATGCATGCAGGCAATACACTCATACACATAAACTAAAAATAGTAAAAAATCTTAAAAACAAAAACAAAAGCTTCAAGATGGTGACTGCAAAGCCACGCCGGGGCCTGTCAGGGTCTCACAGGTTTCTGCCTGTGAAGCTTGCCATGAAAGAAAAAAAAATGGATGACAGCTTTCATGTAGACTGCAGAGGCCACGGAAAAAAAAACCCAAACACACAAACCAAAACCA
>NW_008353211.1:309089-311736 GCF_000622305.1 Nannospalax galili | reverse complement strand
GGCTGCTGCTAGCTTTCTTGAATATATATTTCAATGAAGAAACTTCCTTTTGTATTCCAGTATAAAAGGAAGTTCTTTTTATTGAGTTTTTTGTGTATTTCATATAGAACAGCTCAATCTTAATCGTCTTTATACCCCCATCCCCACTGGCACTTTCCCACAGTGCCCCCCAATACTGGAGTCTATAAACTTGGTCATCCCTGATAAGACCTACTGAGTTGTCAGTGTTCCTAGCCATTCCTCAATGCAAGTCTGTCCACTAAGTCTAGTCAGCCTATCTAGAGTCCCTTGTTTTAGGAAGATCAGCTCTTCTTCACTGAGCAGCAATCAGATGCCAACATTCTAAAAGGAAGTTCTAATTTGAATTCCCCCAGGACTCTAAATTGGTGCCTTCAGAGGAATAATAACAAGGAGTGAGGAAGATTAGCATTTTCCTCTCTCCTCACAACATGTTGGATGAATCTTGAGTGAGTGTAGCTCTTCTGTCTCCTCCGTTGCCTCACTCCTGATTCCCAGAGTGAGCAATGTCAGCTATGGAGAGAGGGCCACTAAGGAAAAGGAAATGGGGCTGGAGAGATGGCTCAGCAGTTAAGAGCACTGGCTGCTTTTGGAGAGGACCCAGGTTTGATTCCCAACACCCATGTGATGACTAACAACCATCCATAACTCCATTTCAGGGGAATCCAACACCCTCTGCTGATCTCCATGGGCATTGCATGACACTGGTGCACTTACACACATGCAGGCAATACACTTAAAATAAAAATAATAAATAAAATATTTTTTAAAAATAGTATTTCCAAGGAAGTCCTCCCAGTTCAGAAGATATGTAAGGAAACTGATTATGACAGCACACAGGCCACTAAGGCATGTGTACCTCATGGATCTGAAGCTAAGGAACAAACACAGCAAGGAAACAAAACAACAGATGGAGGACCACAGAGAACCGCCCTCTGGCACCCTCCTCCTCCTCCTGCAGTTAGGGGAAAGCATCCTGTTTATCCTCTCCACCCCAGCTCCAGGGGACACGCTCCCTCGGGATCTGTGTCTACAGATCTCACTAGAATGCTGCAGAGTGTAGGATGGCACAGAGGCTTTTGAAGATGAAGAATGTCAGCCAGGGCCACAGTGTGAACTACCACCTAAAATATTTCCAAATTTCTGTACATGAACCTGAAAAGCTTTGTTACTTATAGTTCTGAGCAGGCAGCCAGGTAAGACAATGACTTGGAGTATATTGGCAACTTGGTTTTCCAAAGTGTGTTATTGGTACTGTTTTGTTTTCAGAGACTCACAGATGACCTTTGTCACGTGACTTTGTTTTTCAATAGTAAGGTTTGCTGTATTTATAAATACACAAAATGTGCATGACTAAGAATGCTGCTCTGCCCTTTGAAAGCAACCCTTCACAGAGTGCATGAAGCAACTGCACTGTCCCTTCCTGCTGCAAAGCTTAGAATCCCACAGGATCCTTGGAAGACTCCCCAGTTCATTCATTTTGTTTGCGTTAGTCACATGAAATTGTTTTCTTCATCCAGTGATTTCTTAAACCAAATGTTGCTTTTTTGCAGGACTCACCTCAGTGTCAGCCTCTGCCTAACTTAGTAGAGCCTGGGGAGTTCTCTGTGCCTCCCAGCAGTACAGTTCCCACACTCGATTCTTCCTCCTTATATACAGGACCGAATCCACTGCATTTTTCTAAGAAAGGAACAAAGAGAGAGCTGAGCTGCTTCCCATCCTTACGTCTGCTCTGACCAGGAGAACCCAGGAGACAACAGGAGTTCAGAGAATCCTGGAAGAGGTCCAGGGCAGCGTGAAGGGAAAGTCACAACATTTAATTAGAATCTCAGGGGTAGGGTACCAGGACGCTTACTGTGGGGGGAACAGAGGTCCTGCGTTCTTGTCCAACTCTGTATTTACTGACCTGGCTTACATAAATAGAACAAAGACCATGACTCAGTGCAGACAGTCCTGTGAAAGCTTTAATACCTCTTGGCTTGGTATTTTAAAACAGAGAATGTCTTTGCTAAGAAGGAAACTGGCTAAGCATGTCAGACCTGTGGCTAGAGTGCTGTTTTCTTATTGATTCTGGGGTCCAGGACACCAGGTTCCTTCATCTGCCTCAACACCCATGTCTGTGCAGTTTTACACCATGTAGACATCCTTGACTGCAGGTGCCATTGCACAAAGTCAAGCATGTGTTCAGCAGCCTTAACGTAGAGCAGTTTCCCCAACAAGATCATCAACATATTTTGCAAATCATAGAGGGAAAAATACCAATTGAAAACGTTATCTGGTCTGGCATGGTGGTGCATGCCTTTCATCCTGGCACTTAAGGGTCAGAGGCAGGTATATTTTTTTGAGTTTGAGTCCAGCATGGTCTACATAAGGATAGTTCCAGGCCAGCCAGGACTATATAGTGAGACCCTGTCTCAAAACAACAACAGCAAAAGCCTCATTACATATCTTTCAGTACGCTGTAAAACAGCAGTGAAACAGTAAACCTTTACAACCAACTTATGCATAGTTCTTCAAGAGTTTAGCATTGGTTACAAACCTATTCTTTTAATTATGCAAATGAAATTTAAAAGATGCGTTCTTTTAGGGCAAAATAGAACTTTTCTTTGACAGAACGGAACAGCAGGAA
>NW_008353211.1:304504-309009 GCF_000622305.1 Nannospalax galili | reverse complement strand
CGGAAAAGAAGGAATTTTCTTGATGGAAAAGAAACCCAACAGAGAATGCACACTCTTGAAATGAGAAGAGCTGGACAGTTCTGGTATTCCGGAGAAATCTGAGATGAGATAGAGAAACTTCTGGGATCATAGACAACAGGACAGGCATCCTCACCACATGGATGGAGCTGGAAGAGAGGAGGGAAAATCTCATATCTGAAGAGTGAGCTCACATTAGGCAAAATAGAAGCTGGACCCAAGAAATTAGCTCATGGGAAGGATTTCAGGATGTGGAGCCACAGGCACTTGGCAATCACTACTGAAGAAATGAGGGAGGGGTTGCTGAGTCCACAGAGGACTTTTCTGATCCAGGGATTCAGAGTAATTCTGACTTCAAAGAAAGAATTTGGAAGTGTTTCTTACTTTCCATTTTATGAGATCATTTGGGGAGTATAGATACTAGTTCTTTGAAAGGTTAGGGGGCTTTTTTCGTTAGAAAATTTTTCATTAGAAAATTTTTCATTACCATATCTGTCTCATTGGTTGCTATGGGTCTATTTAAGTTGTTTATGTCACTTTGATTTAACTTTGGCAGGCCATACAAACTTGTTTTTGTAGGCAAGTCTTCTCACTGGGGCCAGGAACTCTCATTTAGCTTGTCTGCCTGGCCAGCAAGCACCAAGGACCGTCCATCTCCATTTCCCCTGCCACGGCTTACAGGAGCACAGCACCATGTGTGGATAGTGACATGGATGCTGAGGATCAAACTTAGATGATAGGGAGGAAAAGCAAAATATTGCATGTTTTCTCTCACATTTGGCGTATTCAGATGTGAAGGCAGAGTTAAGACTCTTTGAGGGAAAGAAAGAAGGTAGAAAGGACACAGGAAGGAAGGGGACAAAAATGAGCCAAGTGCAATGATACATATGTATGAAAATGTCTTGATGAAACCCATTGTTTTCTGTTCTAAATTTATAAGTTAATTATGAGAAGCTGAAGGGCACACTAAGTAAGGAACACTCCCAAGTTCTGTCCATGAAGACAGTGTTACTCTAATACCCAAACTAGATAAAGACCCAACAACAAAAAAATAAATTATAGGTCATTTTCTCTGATGAATGTAGCCTCAAAATTTCTCAATAAATTACTCAAAAACTGAATGCAAAATACATAAAAGGATCATCCACCATGACAAAGTTAGCTTCATCCCAGAGATGCAGGGATGGTTCAACATACATAAATCAATAAATGTAATCCACCACAAAAACAGACTCATGGACAGAAACCACATCATCATCTCATTAGATGCAGAAAGGTCTTTGACAAAATTCAACACCCATTCATGAAAATTCATGGAGAATCTAGGGATACAGGTGACCCAGCTCCGCATCATAAGGGCAATATACAACAAGTCCACAGTCAACATTATATTAAATCAAGAAAAACTCAAAGCATTCCCATTAAAATCAAGAACAAGAAGAAAACTTCACTCTCTCCATTTCTGTTCAATATAGTCTTGAAGTATTATCCAGAGCAATTTAGATCATGAAGGAGATAAAGGAGATAGAAACTGGGAAGGAAGAAGTTCAAAGATTATGTTAGTCTGTACATAAAGGACCCTAAAGACTCCACCAGAAACTCCTGGAGCTGATATACATTGAACAAAGTATTAGGATGTAAAATTAACACCCTAAAATCAGTGGCCTTCTTATATGACAATAAGAAATGCACTGAGAAAGAAATCAGAGAAACAATCCCAATCATCATAGTAGCCTCAAAAAACATAAAATATCCTGGAATAAATGTCACCAAGTAAGTGAAGGGCTTGTATGATAAAAACTTTAAGACATTGAAGAAACAAATTTAAGATGATACCAGAAGATGGAAAGACCTCCCATGCACATGAACCAGTAGGATTAATATTGTGAAAATGGCCATCCTACCAAAAGCAATCTACAAATTCAATGCAAGCCCCATTAAAATTCCAATGAAATTCTTCACAGAAATTGAAAAATTATAACCTCAAATTTTGATGGAACACACACACACACACACACACACAAAACCCCACAATATACTACAGAGCTATAGTACTAAAAACAACATGGTTCTGGCACTAAAATGGACACACTGATTAGTGGAATATAATTAAGGACCCAGACTTAAATCCACGCATTTAAAGCCACCTGATGTTTTACAAAGGAGCCACAAATTCACTGGAGAAAAGATAGCATGTTCACAAGTGGTTCTGGTCAACCTGGAGAGCCACATGTAAAAGAATGAAACTAGATCTCTATCTCTCACCAGACACAAAACTTAACTCCAGAAGGATCAAGGACCTCAACATAATACCTCAACCCGATACCTTGAATCAGAGGAGAAAGTATGGAATACACTGGAACTTACAGGCACAGGACAGGACTTTCTAAACAGGAATCCTATAGTGCAATCATTCATCCACAATTGACAAAGGGAACTTCATGTAAGCATAAAGCTTCTATACAGCAAAGGCCACCATCATCTGAGTGAAGAGACAAGCTACAGAATGGGAAAAAAATTCTCCATCTGCTATACCTCTGACAAAAGGCTATTATCTGGAATTTACAAAGAACTCAAAAAGTTAAACATAAAAAAAAAGAGCCCAGTTAAAGACTGAGACAGGGAGCTCTCTAAAGGTCAATCACAAACGACCGAGAAATAGTTTTAAAATGCTCAACATCTTTAGTCATCAGGAAATTGAAAATTAAAGCCACCTTGAGATTTCATCTCACCCCACTCAGAATGGCTAAAATCCAAAAAAAACAAACAATAACAAATGCTGGCTAAGATGCAGAGAGAGGGAATTCTTTGTGCAGCCACTATGCAAATTAGTGTCGAGATGCCTCAAAAAGCTTGAAATTGATCTACCATATGACCCAGCCAAACCACTAGAAATACCTGTTCATCCATGTTCATTGCTCCCTTTTTCAGAATAGCTAGGAATTGAAACCACTGGGTATCCATCAATGTGGGAAGCAAGCACCGCCGAGTCAGCCAAAAATGGCGCCTTGGCTGGCTGCCAAGCCTCGTGACTCCAACTCTTGGCTGGCTGCCAAGTCTCCTGACTCCAAGCTTCTTGCCTGAGGCGCCTTGGCTGGTTGCCAAGTCTCGTGATCCCCGCTTGTTTACTTCAACTCTCATAGCCCGATCAGCTCCATCATTTGCTGCCTGCCTGATTAGAGACTGACCTGCGTGGCCCAATGGGCTGCCACTCTGCCTGTCTGCTGCGTGTGTGTGTGTGTGTGTGTGTGTGTGTGTGTGTGAGCGCCCTGATTGGTCCTGGCTGGAGGGAGGGCCGTTGAGAACGCTATATAAAGAGCTGAAGTGCGTAATAAAGAAGAAGAAGCTTGAACCCTGCCTTGGTGTCTGTGTCGTTCTTCCTGGATTCTGTTGGACAGAGTCTTGGATTGCGGCACATCAACTGATGAATGAATAATAAAGGTATAGTATATATACTCAATGGAATATTATTCAGCTCTTAAAAAATAAAATTATGAAATTTTCAGGTAAATGGAACTCAGTGTGATTAATGCCTCTCAACGCTCAGCAGACAGCCATTTTTTTTTTTTCTTTCTTTCTTTTTTTTTTTTTTTAATGAAAAAGCTTACAAGAAACAATGTACTAATAGACCAGGACTGTGAGAAATCCTGGCCACAGACGGCGACCATGGCAAGCCCCCTTCCTGCACGTGGTGTCAGAGGGGATAAGAGTGACATCCTCAATCCATCCAATTTTCATCCCTGAGTGGTCAAGCGCTCTGAGGGCTGACTGGGCTCCAGGTCCAGGGGTTTTGGACCTGTTTCCCCCAGTGGCCTGGAATTTGATATGTAGGGCAGTGATACTTAGCTCCTTGCCCCTCTGGGCCATGTCCTGGGCTGCATATCCTGGGGGCATATGGAGAAGACTCATCCCGTCAGCCTCCACCTTCATTCCACCAGGCACTTGGCAGATGTTTTCCTTGCCAGAAAGATCAGTGACGTGGAAAAAAGTATCGCTGAAGGAAGCAAAGTGGTGACAGACACCAAGCACATTCTCTCCTCAGCCACCCGAGGTCCAAGGCCGAGGACTTGCTTCTTCCCTCTTTTTCCTTTCCCTTTTCAGGTACCATGTCTGCTAGTCGTCTCCAGACTCCACCACTGTAAAGAGAGAAGACAGCCATCTTTATGCAGCAGATGGCGATTAACACAGACAATCACAGCTGACCAACGTGTAGAGAACAAGAGGCGGCAGAGTGCTTACCCCTGAGTAGGATCTCTATGTCAAACTTCTGCTTCAAAGGCTCAGGGATCATTGTGGAAGAGGAAACCAAAGGATTGTAAGACCCAGGGGAGGTGAATGACCACAAGGAAACAGTTTTCCAGACAGCTGGTCAGTTGCTCATATGAACAAAGCAATTGTGATGGCATGTACAAGGCCCATGTATGTTCAAAACAGACAAAATCCCAGCATCGATGTGGGGAAGAGACCCTGCCTGAAGTATTGGCAAC
>NW_008353211.1:301250-303148 GCF_000622305.1 Nannospalax galili | reverse complement strand
ACTTTATTTCATGTACAAGCATGTAATAAGGTACCAAGTCAGTTTCATCAACTGTTACCTTCCAAACAAATTCAGCATCAAGGTTCTATGCCTATGATTCCAGTTATGCAATTTTCCCTTATATCACTAAGAATGCATTGGCAAATGCAACAAAACCATAATTTTTCTTCTTCCTTGTCCCTCTATACACATACCCTAAACAACTGCAGAAACAACATTTCACATCACAAAATTCTCATTCCTGTTTGCTTATAATATCTCAAAGTATTTACTAGATTTCTTCAAATCAGAGCCACCTTCTGATCTTCCTGTTCAGTGCACCCCTCACGTCCTTGTTCCTCAGGGTGTAGATGAGAGGGTTGAGAGCAGGAGTGACCACTGTGTACATGATGGCAATGATCCAGTCCTGGTCCAGGGAGCTCCCTGAGGTAGGACGGATGTAGATGAAGAGAACAGGAGCATAGAAAATAGTGACAACCATGAAGTGAGAGGCACAGGTGGACAGTGCTTTGTGGAGCATGCTGCAAGAACGGGTCTTGAGGAATAGGTAGGTGATGATGTAGAAATAGGACAGAAATGTCAGAAAGAAGAGGCCAATGGCAATGGTCCCTGTGACATTACTGAGCAACCATAAATTGAGCTCAGTGTTCCCACAGGCCAGCTCCAGCAATGGCTTCACATCACAGAAGTGATGGATCTGATTGGAGCCACAGAAGTTCAAACGCGATGTCATTACAGAGTGAAGAAAGGCGTGGATAAAAGGAATGGCCCATATGGTGACAACCATCTGTACACAGACCTGATGATTCATGATGACAGGGTAGTGAAGTGGTTTGCAGATAGCCACAAAGCGGTCAAACGCCATCACCGCCAGCAGCAGGGCCTCTGTGCTACCCAGGAAGTGGAAGAAATGAAGCTGAGTTATGCATCCCAAGAAGGAAATTGCTTTGCTTGTGGAGAGCAAGTTCTCCAGCATCTTTGGCACAGTCACGGTGGAGAAGCAGATGTCTAGACATGCCAGGTTTCCCAGGAAGAAGTACATAGGTGAGTGGAGTCTTGGATCCAAGATGACGATCATCAGGATGGCTCCATTCCCAACCACACTGACAAGGTACATGGTGAGGAACACGGCAAAGAGAAGAGGGTTCAATTCCCATGTGTCTTTCACTCCCAGGAGGAGAAAGTCAGTGACTGAGGTTTGATTTGACATCTCTTAAAGGAAAAGACACAGTCATTGTAGGACAATAACACTCATGTTGATCAGTCTTTCTTGCCATGAATTTTCCTTTCAAGACCAAAGTATTCTAAAAGAGTATTGTTGTCTCCCATAACTCACCTCAAATCTCGTGTGCTATTAGTCACTTAGCATATTAAGTATTAAGTATTAACTGTTTGTTGTAGGTCTGACTGAAATATCTTTGAATTTATTATGTTGTCATTGATATTTTCTTTTGTATTGGCGATTCAGAACAGGTGATCAGCCTACCACATTCTCTCGCTATGAGCATTTACAGTCAGGTCCAATAAAGAGCAGTTTTTAAAATACTCAACCAGGCAGATATCTTCTGGAAAGCTTTTAACTTGAGGAAAACAGCAGCAATGGATTTATATCAACCACGGATTCTTTTCAAAGGAAAGACAGATTTGTATGCAGCTGTAACTAGACTTCTACTTAGAAGAATCAAACTGATTGGTTTCCTACCTAGGAAGCATGATTGAGCCAGATGGGGTTAGAAACATAACATAATAACCACATAATAATCTGGGCAGGTTATGTTTGCCACTCTTCACTGCTATGTCTGGTGATGTGCTGAGTGTCTTCCTGTAATCCTGGTCATCAGATACTTGTAAAGCATAATCTTTTTTCATTTTGTTCTTCAAGACATGATCTGCACATA
>NW_008353211.1:295715-297533 GCF_000622305.1 Nannospalax galili | reverse complement strand
CAAAGAGTTATTTCATTTTTCTGTGTTTGTTAAGATTTCCTTTGTATCCTGGTATATGATCCATGTTTTTTAACGTTTCACAGGTTACTGAGAAAAATTTGTATCCCACGATGTTTAGACGGAATGTTCTATAGCTATCTGTCAGAACATTTGACATATAATGTAATTTATCTCAGATATTTCTTTGTTCATTTTTCTTGAAATGAACTGTCTATTGCTGGAAGTAGGGTACTGAAGTCACACAGTATTGTACTGGCATTAATTTGTGTCTTTACCTCCAGTAGTCTGTGTTTTATGAAACTGGGTGTTCTGGGGTTCCTTGTGTGTATGTTTAGAATTGTAATGTTTTCTTGATGGATTGATCCCTTAATCAATATGAAATGAATCTTCTTTATCTCTTTTAACTTTGGCTTCCTATCTATTTTGTCAGATACTAAAATGGTGACATTTTACTCTCTAATCCATTTGACTGGAATAACTGTTTTCACTGCTTTACCCATAAGGTTGCTTTTGTCTTTGGTGGGCTTCTTGGAGGTAACAGATGGATCCCATTTTGATTCAATATGCTTGTCTGTGTCTTTTTTTATTGAATTTTTGTGTATTTCACACTGAAAATCATCTTTATGCCTCCTTCCCCATTGGCACCCTTCAATATTCCCTCCCCCACTGGAGCTCATAGATTCTATCATTTGTGTTAAGGCCTATTATGTAAAGTTAGTCTCCCTAGACGTCCTTCAATGCAAGTTCATCTACCAGGATTTAGTCAGCCTATCTAGAGTCTCTCCCTTTGAGATCAGCTCTTCCTCACCCAGCAGTAATCAGCTGCCAATAATTCTTCAACTAAGATTGGGGCCTGCTGTTCATTTCCACAGTTCTGTGCTGGGTTTTTGTCTGCCTAAGTTCGCATGGGTCTTGTGCATGCTGACACCATTGTTGTAAGTTTGTATGAGAAGGGTCTCAGGCACCTGTAGGACCATTTCCATATGGTCGTGCACCTCCTTCCTGGCTCTTATAATTTTTCTGCCCCCTCTTCCACAATGGTCCCTGAGCCCTGGGTGGGTGGACCTCAATATAGGATCCTATCCAAGGACCCACACTCTGCAGACTCTTATTCTCTGCATTTTGACCATTTGTGGCCTTTTGTGTTCCTGGTCCTCTGTTGCATGAGGGAGCTTCACTGATGAGAACTGAAAGATGCATTAGTGTTCTCGTCATCCCTTGTTCTATGGTCTGTGAATCTAATCTGTGTCTTTTGATTGGGGATATTTGAGATCACCAATATTCATAGTTATCATTAAGAGGTATGGATTAGTGTATAAGAACGACTTTTACAAAATGGACAGAATCTGAACTAATGACTTTTAATTAACTTTCCCACCAAAAAGCTAATGCGAACATACTCACTGAGCCATGTGCTCTGTGACCTGGGCACCTGATTCGGATCGCTGGGAGCCTCAATTTGCTGCTCCATCCAAAGATAGTGAACGAATGTAGGTATACTTGAGAGTTAACTAAACAAAGAGCCTCTTCATTGAAAATAATAAAGGTTGAGAAGACTGACATTGTGTGTATGAGAAGTTTCAGGCCTAGGGGTGAAAGGGCAAGATTGTCTGACAAGGGTGGATCGAAGCTTATAGTTCCCTAACTGAAGCTAGAGAAATGGTTTTGATAAAATTATGGGTAAGGCTTAGCTCCAGGGCCCAGTTCCAGGAGACATCTGGAGGAACAGGTGCCCTCTGAGTCCTAACTACAGTTAGGAATTGAGCTGTTTATTTAGCTATAACTAATTTTTCATACTAACACCACATTAACATCTGT
>NW_008353211.1:291961-294428 GCF_000622305.1 Nannospalax galili | reverse complement strand
TGGGAGAGACTTATTCAGTTGCTTCCATGACTGTACCACACTGGAGATACCGAGAATCCTATAGTTGCTCAGCAAACCCAATCTGGAGCTGAAAGACTAGAGGATTTCTGGAGAGCTGCTGAACCTTTAGTCTACACTGGAAACCAGAAAAAGCTGGTTCTAATAGCAGCAAAGGAATCCATAGCAATACAATACAGGAACTTACAAGAAGGAATGAAGGCAAGCAGGCAAAAAGCAGTTTCCTTTCTCCATGTCTTTACTTTGCCTGCCACCAGAAGGTGCTTCCCACACCTAGGGTGTGTCTTCCCACTGCAATAATATGATCAAAAAAGTCACACACAAGGGTGCCCAGGAGGTTCTATTTTAATTGAATTCAGATCCAGTCAAGTTGACAACCAAGACAGCACAGATAGCAATGGCCATCCATTAAAATCTTCAAAATATAAAATCATTACAATTTCATCCTATAATTTCATTTTATAACATACAAAGTAATGGGTTTTATTGTGATTTTCATACTTATATATCATTATAAAGGGTCTTATTCCTCCACCCAGTGTTGTTATGATTTTATTGATCACAGGTAGGCTCAGTCACAAAGAAATGATAACCTCAGCAATTTAATAAGATGATCAGGGGGTAGCGTGTTCAAAGCCTCATTAGGCAACAGTGAGGTCCAGGCCCATCTGGGAAATCTCATGAAAACCTGTCTCAAAAGAAAAAAGAAAAAGATTGCTGGACACATAGCTCAATGATAAAGCATATACCCAACGTGTGAGGTGCTGGGTTCAGTCCACAGTGCTGCCTACTAAGGTGATTTTAGTCATCACACAGTATGTTAACTTTACAGATAAACATACATATTAATACATACTACCCATCTATTCAAAACATGGGCGGTATAGGCATGTTTGTATACTTTGTCATGTACAAGCATGTAATAAGGTACCAAGTCAATTTCATCAATAGTTACCTTCCAAACAAATTCAGAATCAGTTAGTTCATGAATCTCACTTGTCCAATTTTCCTTTATAATACTAAGAATGCATTGGTTAATGCAATTAACTATATTTTTCATACTTGTTCTTTTACCTGACTCCGCTTTACATATATCCTAAACTGTAGAAACAACATAATTTCACATCGCGAGATTCTCATTCATGCTTGTTTATAGTATTTCAAAAATATTTACTGATTTCTTCAACCCAGAGCCACCTTCTTGTCTTCCTAGTCAAAGCACCCCTCACATCCTTGTTCCTCAGGGTGTAGATGAGAGGGTTGAGAGCAGGAGTGACCACTGTGTACATGATGGCGATGATCCGGTCCTGGTCCAGGGAGCTCCCCGAGGTAGGACGGATGTAGATGAAGAGAACAGGAGCATAGAAAATAGTGACAACCATGAAGTGAGAGGCACAGGTGGACAGTGCTTTGTGGAGCATGCTGCAAGAACGGGTCTTGAGGAACAGGTAGGTGATGATGTAGAAATAGGACAGAAATGTCAGAAAGAAGAGGCCAATGGCAGTATTCCCTGTGACATTACTGAGCAACCATAAATTGAGCTCAGTGTTCCCACAGGCCAGCTCTAGCAATGGCTTCACATCACAGAAAAAGTGATGGATCTGATTGGAGCCACAGAAGTTCAAACGCGACGTCATTACAGAGTGAAGGAAGGTATGGAAGAAGCCAATGGTCCAGATGGTGATGGCCATCAGGATACAGACCTGACGATTCATGATGACAGGGTAGTGGAGTGGTTTGCAGATAGCCACCAGCGGTCAAACGCCATCACCGCCAGCAACAGGGCCTCTGTGCTACCCAGGAAGTGGAAGAAATGAAGCTGAGTTATGCATCCCAAGAAGGAAATTGCTTTGCTTGTGGAGAGCAAGTTCTCCAGCATCTTTGGCACAGTCACGGTGGAGAAGCAGATGTCTAGACACGCCAGGTTCCCCAGGAAGAAATACATAGGCGAGTGGAGTCTCGGATCTGAGATGACGACCATCAGGATGGCTCCATTCCCAGCCACATTGACAAGGTAGATGGTGAAGAACACAGCAAAGAGAAGAGGGTTCAATTCCCATTTGTCTGTCACTCCCAGGAGGAGAAAGTCAGTGACTGAGGTTTGATTCAACATCACTTAAAAGAAAAGACAGTAATTGTAGAACACCATCTCCCTCATATGATCAGTGTTTCTGTCATGAATTTTCTGTTCAAAAACCAAAATATTTTGAGAGAAAATTATTGTTTTCTGTAACCCCTCATCAAAAATTTTCAAGTATTTTCCCATTAGTACATTAAATAATGAGCCTGTGTGTCTGTTGTGGATTATAATCAAGCATCTTTCAATTTATCACATTATCATTGATGGTTTCTTTTATATTTGGTGATCAAAGCATTTATATCTTGATCCAACTCTCTTTTCATAGCTTAAGTCATCTCTCACAGAGAATAGCTTTTTTTAATTTTTAAT
>NW_008353211.1:282819-291903 GCF_000622305.1 Nannospalax galili | reverse complement strand
GAGCAACAGTACATCTCTTTCACAAGTGGGTTGAAGTATCTAGGTTCACAGTTGAATTAGTATAGTTATATATTATTGAACTCAGTATAAGCCCTGTAAGACATAAAATTGGATGAGTTTTTAACCTTTAAAAAAGATCCCCATTTCATTTTAGAATATATTGTTCCTTGTACTCCACTAGGCAGATCCTCTGACAAGTAAGAAGGCTCTTGAAAGATTTTAACTTGAGGAAAATAGGAGGTATCAATTCACTTCAACCACAGTTTTTAGAGAGGAAAAATAGCCAGGAACAGTCCCAAGAGAGTGAACAGACAGCCTACAGATTCGGAAAAAATAGTTCCCAGCTATAATCAGACACAGGGTTAGTGTCTAGACTATATAAACAACTGCAAAAATTAAGTTTCAAAATGGCCAATCAGGGTAATAAGCCAGTGACCTAAACAGATATTTCTCAGATGAGTAAATACAAATGGACAGTAAATATTCCTAAAAGTGTTCAACATCCTTATCTACCAAGGAAATGCAATTAAAACTACTTTGAGATTTTATCTCATGTCAGTCAGAACAGCTATCATCTAGAAAACAAAGGACAATAAATGTTGGTGAAGATGTGGAGAGGAACCCTTATTTACAGTTGGTAGGAATGTAAACCGGTGCTACCACTATGGAAATCAATAAGGTGAATTCTCTAAAAGTAAAACTAGAGCTACCATATGACCTAGCCATACCACTCCTGGAAATATACCCAAGTGACCATGTGCCCTACCACAGAGACACTTGCACATCCATGTTTGTAGCTACTCTATTCACAATAGCAAGGAAATGGAATTAGCCTAGCTGTCCATCAACAGATGACTGGATAATGAAAATGTGATACAATGGAATTTTATTCATCTGTAAAGAAAAACGAAATTGTGAATTTTCAGGAAAAGTATGGAAGTAGAAAACATGAAGCAAAGTAGCCCAGGCTCAAAAAGACAAATACCATATGTTGTTCATCATATGAAGAGCGTAGTCTCTGTAATATATGCTGGTCCAGGTGGGTGTAAACATGGGTAAAGTCCAGAAAACTAGAAAGGGGCCCATGTGACCTAAAAAAGGAAGCTTTAAAGAGAGTGGGGGAGGCAATAAAACGAAGTGGAAAGAGAATATCAGGGGCCAAAGGGTGCGGCAAGAGAGGACAGGGAGATGACAGGAGTCGGGGGACAATCAACCAAAATGAATTGTGCACGAAAATCCCATACTGAAACCTGTTGCCTTGCAAGATAAAATTTAAAATAAAAGTAAAGTATTTAAAATAAATAAGGAAAAAGAAAAAAATAGGTATCTTTGCAATATAGCAGTAACTAGACTTTCTCAACTTAAAACAGAAGTAGAGACGTTTTTGTTCTGATTGGCTTCTTATATACAACCCAGGAAAGACCATGGAGCCAGACAGAGAAGAAACCATGACCACGTCAATAGCATTATACTCTAAAAATATTTGTGCACAACATTTTTCACTACTATATCAGATGTGGGGCTTTGTGTCTTCCTATAATCTGAGCTATTAAATACTTTTTCTTTTTGTGTGAGCACACGTGTGTGTGAATGCCTGTTGGTTGATGTCAGATGTCATCCTTGGTTGCTCTCCACATAACTTTTGGAGACAGTCTCTCATTGAATTGGAGGCTCACTAACATGGACAAGCTGGCAGGGCAGCAAATTCCAGGAATGCTCCTGCCTCATGCTCCTCAGAGCTGGGATTATAGATAAGCCCTGCCATGCTGAGCTTTTACTGGGTGCTGGAATCAAGACTCAGGTCCTCATGCTTCCATAGTAAGTCCTTTACAGACTGAGCCACCTCCCCAGCCCCCATTTTTGTTATTTTTGACAAAGTCTCCATATAAATTCAACCTGACCTCACACTTGCCTCGGTTCTCCCACCTCAGTCTCCCAGGTACTGGGATAACAGTCTTGTGCTGCCATAACTGTCCCAACTTAATTCTCCCACTGCAAGTTGTGTTTTATTATCCTTCTATTCCCCTAGTTCCCCTGAGATTTTTTATCCTTTTCCTGATCTCTAAGTCCATGGATCAGAGAAGCTCTTCCTCTGTAGTCTCAGAAGTTCCTCCATCACTTCTCCAGTAATGACAGCCTAGTGCTTATGACTCAGTCCCTTGAAATGCTCTTTTGTGTTCTAATTTCTTGGGTCCTTCTTTTTCTTTACCTGAAGCTCACTCCTCAGGTTCAATGAGGATTTTCTCTTCTCTTCTAGCTCCATCAGTGTGGCAATGGTATCTGTGCAGTCTTCTGTGATCCCCAAATCTGTCTGCCTCATTGCAACTTGCTACCAAGATGACAGAACTGTCCAGCTTTTAACTCTTCAAAAATGTATTTTCTCCACCTTAAAAAGTGTTTGACATTCTTAGTAATTAGGGATGCAAACCAGAAGTACTTTAAGATTTCAACTGCTTCCAATAAGAATGGCTATGATTAAGAGAATAAAGGACACCAGATGCTGGCATGGATAAAGGGAAAGGGAAACCTCATCTACTGCTGACGGGATTGCAAACTGGGAAACCACTGTGGAAATCAGTATGGAGAACTCTTAAAAAACTAAAAATAAATCCACCATATGATCAGGTTATACCACTTCTTGGCATATACCCAACAGACTCATCCTACTGCAGAGGTACTTGTGCATCCATGTTTGTTGCTGTTATTGTCACAAGAGCTTAGAAATGGAAACAACCTAAATGTCCTTCACCTGATGAATGGATAATGCAAATGTGATACATTAACACAGTGGAGTTCTACTCAGCTATAAAGAAAAACAACCATGAAATTTTCAGGTAAATGGCTGGAACTAGAAACTGTTATACTAAATGAAATAACAGACTCAGTAAAACAAATGACATATGTTTGCTCTTGTAAATCTTAGCTCCAAATCCCTAGATGTGAGTATATATCCTGATGTAACTGTAGGAGCCAGGAAAATGGAAAGGAACCATAGGAATAAAGGGGAACAAGGAGCCCAAGAGACAGGGATAGGAGGAGACAGGTGTTACCAAGGAAAAAAATGTGGGAAATGGGAGTAAACTTTAACTGGGGAAGGACTAGGGAGGGTTATACGTGGGTTGTGAGAGGAGAGATAAATAATGTTTAGATGGTATGAAAAGCCGGATGGAAGTGTTCAAAAATAAACACACACTAAGTGAATGAGTGCAGTGGATAGCTGAAGAGAGAGACTCCAAAATGACACAGGCTGTTTCCATACCCTCCATTGCCTCCCAGAACTCAAAGGTAAGACCATATTGCTGAAGATGGGACATACATCAGGACAGGACTTGGAGCAATGGAGCTGGAACTGACCTGGAAGCCGCCTCCCTGAAGACCAGCTCTCCTGGTTCCAGAGGACACTATGCAAGCTGCTAAGGGAGAAAACTAATCAATGGTCCTACACAGCTGTAAAACAACACTGGCTGGTCCAGCAAACTATCACTACTGATATAGCAGTGGCACTTTTATCCGCAGTTTAATTGGAATTAAGGCCTGCTCAGTCAGAGGGAACTCATGTGTGGAACTGAACAAAGACAAATACACATGGCTGGAGAGGTCAGAGGTCCTAGAGAAAAACTTACTTTTGCCGCATCCCTAGACCCACATAAATTCTTACTGTAATTTCTTGCTGTATATGCATCCTCATATTTACAGACAAGTGTACTTCTCACCCCTCATCATAGAAGCCTCTTTTTGCAACATATGGAGACTATTAGAGGTTCAGAACTGGTCAAATGAAGACAATAAGATCTTAACCCTAAGTGACACATCTTCAATGTAACCTCTATACATAGGATGAATGCACCTCTCAACTCTCACCAGACAAGCTTCCTTATGCAGCAGGTGGTGACTGACACAGAAACCCACAATCGGCCAATGAACAGAAAACAAGAGGCCGCAGAGTGTGTATCCCTAAATAGAACACTTGTTTCAAACCTTTGCCTCCCAATGCACAAGGATTATTGCAGAAGAGAGGGAGGAAAGATTGTAAGAGCCAAGGCTGGGAGCAGGGGTTAACCACAAGAAAACAGAGACTTCCGGACAATTGATCAGTTAATCATATGAACTCACAGCAATGGTGGCAGTATACACAAATCCTGTGCATTCTCAAACCAGACAAAAATTCCAGTATAAACATGGGGAAATAAGAAATCCCAGCACAGCCTCAGGAACTTAAGGCAATTGATGGCTGCTGGAGGGGGAGAGACAATGTCTTACATGGATGGAACTCTTGGTGGACCCAGTAGATGGACCCACACTGAAGGACATTTGGGGACACAAATGAGACTCTGTGGGCCATATTATTTATATAAGAGTACACCAAATTGAGCAGGGGGCAGTGAGGGGAAGTGTGGATAGGGGAGATCTGAATACCATCAAACTACATTATAAGGAAATCTCAAAAATTCAGTTAAAAAAATTTTAAATGTGTTTCCTCTCTTTTCTCTTCCTTTCTATCAAAGTCCAGTTTTGTGTGATGAACGCATCTTTTTCCTTCATTTGTATAATTAAGATAATATTTTTTCAATGAAAGTGAAATTCTTAAGAAATTATGAATAAGTTAACTGTAAAAGGTTTCATCTTTAAATTGCTTTCAAAGCTCACTAAAATGCAGATAACCTTTTGAATTGCTTTCTCTCCGATTATTTGCAAAGTAGCTTCCTTATCTCCCTGAGGTTCACTGGTCAGAGCAGACATAATTATGGGAGGAAGTTTCCTCTTTGTCCCTTCCATTTACAGATGCAGCAGAGGGCTGGGGAGATGGCTTAGTGGGCACAACACTTGCTGTGCAAGTGTGAAGGCTGTATTTCAGATCCCAGAACATATAAAAACTGTCAGGCAAGCATGGATAGGCTACCTGTAACTCATAACTTGAGAGCTAAAGACAGGGGATCCTCAGGACAAGCTGGCTTGCTACCCTAGACCTTGCCTCAGTAAATACAGTGGGGAGCAACCAAAGAATACATTGGACATCAGTTCAGGTATGTACACACACAGACAGGTTCATACATATCTTGGCACACACGTATGCATCCACACACATGCAACCATACACTCATACCACACACATACACACTACCAAAGAAATTAATAAAATAAAATGTGGTGAATTCTCTTGTATATACAAGGAAAGACTCAGAATTTAATGTGTGTGGGAACCATACTACGGGGGCAGTGGGGGGGTGGGGCACTGAGGGAATTCCCCAGGATGTACTGGAGTTCAACAGAGGCTGACGCTGGGGTGATTCATGCAAAGATGAACCATTCATGATGTGCTAAATCCATGGATGAAGAAAATAATCTGATGCAACTAAAGCAAAAGAATTAACTGGGGAAAACTTGGAAAAATCCCATGAGATTCTTAGCTTTAGAGCTGGGAGAAAATTTGAGAAATAAACACTAGTGTAATTACGTAAGGGTTACCTTCAAACAATTCAGAGCCACTTTCTTTGAGAGTCATGCATATATTGTGTATGTATGTATTGTGCTTTTATAAACACAGTAGACCTTTCTATTAAAAATACAAAGTCATGTTGGGTATGGTGGCGCATGCCTTTAGTCCTAGCACTCCCGAGGCAGAGGCAGGCAGATCTCTGTGAGCTCAAGGCCAGCCTGGTCTACATAGTGAGTTCCAGGACATCTGGGGCTACAAGGAGACCCTGTCTCAAAAAAGACCAAAAAAAAAAATACAAAGTTATGTGTTACATGTCATGTATGAGACTCTGGACAAGAAAATGAAACAGTACCAAAAAACACATATGGGAGCACAAATGCTCTTAAATTTTAAGGAAAAATATCAATCAGTCTGGTCTGTACTGGTGATTTAGTTTAACCCTCAATATTTACAGACTCCAGATTGGACTGGAGAATGTTTAGGGAAGCAGGCATGGTGAGTTAAGACAGGACAATAAAAATACAGAAACCCCTCACACGTCATAAAGAGTCCTTCACAAGACAGGAAACCAGTTCTGAATCCTGAATACCACAGTTTAACTTTGCAAACAGACCACTTCCTAAAGGACAGAAAATACAGGAAACTTCCATAAACTCCTAATTCATTATCTTACCTGGCTGCCTACTCAGAACCACAAGTAACAAAGCTTTCAGGTTTGTGTATATCAATCATGCAAGTCGTGAAATACTCTAGGTGATAGTACATGCTGTGTATCTGACTGACATTCTTCATCTTCGGAAACCTCTCTGCCATGCTGCAGCTCTGTAGCATTCTAGTGAGATCTATAGACCCAAGGATCCCAAGGGAGCGTGTCCCCTGGAGCTGAGCAGGGTAGATGAAAAAATAAACAGGGCACTTTTCCCTAGCTGCGACAGGAGGGCTAACCTAGTGCACTTTGCTGCGGCTCTCTATTTTTCCTTCTTCCTTTCATTGTTATGTGTGTTTCTTACTTTCAGGTCTGTGGACAACACAGGTCTTAGCAGCTTAGTGTATTATCATAACCAAATTCTTTTCACTGCAGAGTTGTGAATTCACTCCCTCACCTTAGCAAGTTCCCTGGAAATGCTCTTATATATTTAACTGAAGGGAAATTTAAAAAAAAAAAAAGGACTTTAAAAAGTGGTAGTAGTTACATTGTGTGATTGCACACAGAGATGATTACATTTAATATTCTCCTTTGTAACTGAGTTATGTTGAAGAGTAATAGAGGGAAGCACTTTCATTTGTTTATTCTAAAGCTGAGATTTTTGCCATTAGGGACAACATTCAATTATTTTCTTTAATTCTGTGGCCAAAAAAACTCACTGTTTGAGTGGAATGGGTGACACTGTCTTTCCAATGCACATTCTCACATCTCATCATATACTTTCACATAATTTGGGTACAAACAATGGCCTAGCTGACTTATCTAAGAAATACCTATGTGTGATCTGTCATCTACCCAAATATTATAAAATAGCTTAATGGCATTCCACTGAATTTGTCCTCTTTTTACAGATTTTTTTAAATTATGTGAGTGTGTGTGTGTGTGTGTCTCTGTGTGTGTCTCTGTGTGTCTGTGTGTCTGTGTATGGGTATCGGTATGGGTATGGGTATACCCATGGGAGTGCAAGTGCCTCAGAGGCTAGAGGAGCCAGATCTCCCAGGAGCTTGTCACAGGAGGTTATGAGCTGCCCGACATGGGTCCTGGGAACCTGTGATGGTTGGTCTTCATGTCAAAAATTGCCACAAATTAGAATCCCCTCAGTGATGGGCTCAAGTGATGTGAGAAGTCCCAGCCCAAATGTGGATGGCGCCTTCTGGTAACAGCCCTGATAAAAAGGTCACAGCAGGAGGATTGCTCGCTTTTGCTCACTTGGCCTTCCCTCCTGTGCCAGGTGACTGCACCGCTGTTGTTGCTGCTGATTCCTTCACTCACGGAACCAATATGAGAATGACTCTTTCTGGGAGTCTTTGCTTTTATGTTGCTCATTGTGGGTCTTGTTCTGATTAGTTTTGCTTACAATGTGTGGTTTTATTGAATATGTGTGCATTTCATACAAAACATCTTAGACATCTTTATACCCCTTCCCCATCCACAACCACCATAGCCACACACACACACACCGGGCTTCATGCACTCTATCATATATGTTAAGGCCTATGAAGTCAAACTTTTGTACCCAGATGTCCCTCGTTACTGGCATTGTGGCCCCTGGTAGGTCAACCATGTGCTAGCAGATGGCCACAACAAAGGGTACATGGGTAATATAAATTAGACTCAATGAGTTAAAAATAAGAGGACACAAGTTTTGGTGGGTATGGGAGGGGCAGGCAGACCTGGGGGAAGTTGAAGGAGGGGTGAATATGATCAAATTACATTGTACAAAATTCTCAAAGAACTACTTTAAAGAAAACTGACTTTCCCTCTCCTGGAAGTGATTACCTGCAGATAGCTCCTCGGGTAGGGGTGGGACATCCTACACGCAGCCCACCTCCATGATGAGATTTTGAGTGCCGAACTTTCAGCTAACTGTGGCTCCATCCCTGAGGGACCCACCAGCTGTTTACTACAGGGCATCTCTGACTTTCTACAGCCTCAAGGAACTAGGGAAATCTCTGTACAATGCCCTCCCTCAGGGGTTCATTTTTGTATATAAGAACAATGATGGCTTCCACTATAAAGGTTGTTTTTGTTTTCTTTTTAATATTTTAATTGGCTTTTTTAACTTTTATTTTATGTGTGTGAGTGTATTACTTGCATGTATATAAGTACATCCAGTGTCAGTCATCCTGTGCAGATGCATAGCCCTCTGGATGTCTATTGGCAACCAACTTGAACCATGCTGGAAATTCATATCAATACCAGGCTGCCTCTACATAAACAGGCCCTCAGACCTACCTTGATTCCCTACAGATTGTGTAGTCTTTTTCTATATGCTGTCTTTACAAAATAGATTATTAAAATTAATTTTTTTAAAAAAGCTGGGGGTGGTGATACATGCCTGTAAGCCACTTGGGAAGTACAGGCAGGAGAAACAAGAACTTAAGGCTAGCTTGGGTAACATGAGACTTAGCCTCAAAAAAAAAAAAATTCCCTCCACTCCCCCAGAAAAAAAAATCTAACTTAAAAAAGAGCAAGATTGGAGACTGGAGAGATGGCTCAGCAGTTAAGAGCACTGGCTGCTCTTGCAGAGGACCTGGGTTCATTTCCCAGCACCCACATGGAGGCTGACAACCTTCTATAACTCTATTTCCGGGGGTCCGGTGCTCTCTTCTGGCTCCATGGGCACTGCACACCACCAGTGCCCTTACATAAGTGAGGCAAGGCACTCATACACATGAAATAAAAATAAATACATTCATAATTTCTAAAGAACAAGAAAAAATGCAAAATGTCTAACTTCTGAAAAAAATTGCATCATTCATTTATAAGTTGGAGCTGAGTGTAGGAAACCAGGATGCCAGGCCCTAGAGTGAGGTGAGCCTAAAACTTATAGGCCCAGGCTGCATTCTCTGCTAAAGGGAGTGGCACTGAAATCAGTGGCTCTGATAATCCCTGTCCTGCAGAACACTGTTAGACTGGCAGGAGGAAGCGGCCTGGGCAT
>NW_008353211.1:280737-282700 GCF_000622305.1 Nannospalax galili | reverse complement strand
TCCTGAGCTAAAAGCTAAAAGTTCACCATGCTTTTAGCGCTAAGAAAGAAAACATTGTGGTCAATAAATTACTGGATGGGCATTGATAACCTTGAGTAAAAGTTTAAGAGTCCTTCTGGCGCCAACTAACAGACTAAATGTCCTGTTTCTTTGTACCCTAAATCTTTGTATGTGACTGCCGTATCCCACATGACTGCTGGTTCTTGGGATGTATAAAAGCCATCTGAATTTTAAAATAAATTGGCTTGTTGGAAAGACACAGGTCCCAGGATCTAAGACAGCTGTTTGTTAATTAAGTACCCATAGTTATAAATAAAATTCCTCAAAATGTGAAGGCATGATCTTATTCCTCCAACTGATATGTGTTGACAGAAGAATAAGCCTCAGGACTGTCTGTCCATACATGTGTATTGCACACATATTTCTATTTCTGGTTATATACAAGAATACATTAGGTCACAAGTCAAAGTTATTAACTAAAATGCTAAAAATGAAATCAGGAACAGGATTCTGCTACTAGAGCCCCACAGATTCAAGTTTCTACTGTATTATATGCAAAAATATTTTATTACAACTAGAGCATATTCCTCTATAAATTTTTCCATTATTCAATTTACTCTAAAACACATATATAAGAATATATCTTAAAAATTGTAGAAATATGTTATTCAACTTTCTCATTGGACGATTATGTCTCAGAAGAGTTCAAGTCAGACCCATCTTCTGAACTTCCTACTTAAGGCACCCCTCACGTCCTTGTTTCTCAAGGTGTAGATAAGTGGGTTGAGAACAGGAGTGACCGCACTGTACATGATGGCAATGATCCTATCCTGGTCCAGGGAGCTTGCTGAAGGAGGACAGATGTAGATGAAGAGAACAGGAGTGTATAAAAGAATAACAACCATAAAGTGAGAGGCACAGGTGGACAGTGCTTTGTGGAGCATGCTGCAAGAATGGGTCTTGAGGAAGAGATAGGTGATGACATAGAAATAGGATAGAAAAATCTGAAGGAAAGTACTGATTGTGATGGTCCCTGTGACTGAATTGAGCTGCCATAAGTTGACCTCAGTGTTCCCACAGGTCAACTCCAGCAATGGCTTCGCATCACAGAAGAAGTGATGGATATGGCCAGGCCCACAGAAGTTCAAACGCGACGTCATTACAGAGTGAAGAAGGGCATGGAAGAAGCCAATGGTCCAGATGGCAATGGCCATCAGGATACAGACCTGATGACTCATGATGACAGGGTAGTGGAGTGGTTTGCAGATAGCCACAAAGCAGTCAAACACCATCACCGCCAGCAGCAGGGCCTCTGTGCTACCCAGGAAGTGGAAGAAATGAAGCAGAGTTATGCATCCCAAAAAGGAAATTGCTTTGCTTGTGGAGAGCAAGTTCTCCAACATCTTTGGCACAGTCATGGTGGAGAAGCAGATGTCTAGACACGCCAGGTTTCCCAGGAAGAAATACATAGGTGAGTGGAGTCTCGGACCTGAGATGACGACCATCAGGATGGCTCCATTCCCAACCACACTGACAAGGTAGATGGTGAGGAACACGAAAAAGAGAAGAGGGTTCAATTCCCATGAGTCTGTCACTCCCAGGAGGAGAAATTCAGTGACTGAGGTTTGATTAGACAAACTTAAACTTAAAGAAAAAGACAGTAATTTCAGAACAGTAACTCATGTTGATCATTCTTTCTGGCCATGAATTCTAGCCCAGACTAAAATATATGACAGTATTTTTTCCATAAGCCATCTCAACTTTGTTCTAGTATTTGCCCATTATTGCATTAATCAAGAAGCTTAAGTATTTATTCTGGATAGTGATCAAGCATCTTTTAATTTATTACATTATCCTTAACTTTCTTTTAAGGATTCTGATCTGGTCACCAGTCTACCATATTCTCTACACTTTCATCAAACCCTATTTTCATCTTAACTGTAATGGAGGACAGCTTTTAAAA
>NW_008353211.1:276768-280677 GCF_000622305.1 Nannospalax galili | reverse complement strand
AAATATTCCACCAGGAAGAACAACAGCTTTTAAAATACCCCACCAGGAAGAACAGCTTTTAAAATACCCCACCAGGAAGAACAACAGCCTTTAAAATACCCCACCAGGAAGAACAGCTTTTAAAATACCCCACCAGGAAGAACAACAGCCTTTAAAATACCCCACCAGGAAGAACCTCTGACAAGAAGCTTCTTGCCAGGTTTTAAGTTGAGGAAAAAAGGAGGGACCAATTTATTTCAACCACATATTCTTTTAAAAAAGAAACAGAACGCGTGCCCCTCAGCTGACAAATGAACAATGAAAATGTGGTTCATTTACACAATGAGGTTCTACTCTGCAGTAAAGAAAAATGGAATCATGAAATGTGCAGATAAATGGATGAAACCAGAAACTGTTACACTAGGTGAAGTAACACAGACTCAGAAAAACAAGCAATGTACATTCTCCCTCATTTGTGGATCTCAGCCACAAATTCCTATATGTGAGTATATATCCTGATATAAGTGCAGGAGCCAGGAAAATGGAAAGGAACCAGGGAGGTAAAGAGAAAGAAAGAGCTTGAGAGAGAAGAATAGTGGGAAATAAATGATACCAAGGAGGAAATGGGGGAAATATGGGTATTCAACAGAGAAGGGTAGAGGAGGACACACAAGGAGCTATGGGGGTAAATGGGAAGCAGAAGTTCAAGAGAAGGTATATAATAGGAGACAGGCATGATCAAGGGGAAAATGGGAGTATTTAAGATGGGAGGGCAGAGGGAGGTTAGACACAGAGAGAGGCAAATTACTTCTTTTCTAAGACATGGTCTCTGTATATAAACCCAAGTTAACTGCAAATCTGATGCAGTTATTCTGTCTCAGCCTCCAAAGTGCTGCCATGACTAACCAAGTTACTTCTTAAACTACAAATGCGCATTATTATGCACGATTTGTCTACTTGCCCTAAGATTTTTTTAAAACTTATTTTCTAGATCCCTGAGTGTCTGGTCACAGAAGCTCTTCCTCTGTGGACTCAGCAGCGCCTCTGTCTTGACTCAGGTAGTGACTGCCCTGTACCTAGGGCTCAGTCCTCTGAAATCGTTCTTCTCTTGTGATCTAATTTCTTGGATCCTACATTTATTTACCCTAAAGCTCACTCCTCAAGCTGTCATGGGGATTTTCCCTCCTCTCTTCCAGCTCCATCATGATAGTACCTGTGGTGTCTTCTATGATCCCAGAATCTCTCAGCCTCATCCCAGCCCTCTCCTAACATGCTGCAACTGCCCAGCTCTTCACCCCTTAAAAATGTGTTTTCTCTCTCCTCGTCCTTTGTATCTATCTACTCTGCAATGAATGTATGTTTTACCTTTAATTTTCATAATTAAATTAAGTCATTTTTCAATGAATGTAAAACTCTTAAGAAATTATAAATAAGTTTATTAATGGTTTCAAATATGACTATGCTTTCAAAGTTTACTAGAAAGAAGTTTTACCTTTAATTTTCATAATTAAATTAAGTCATTTTTCAATGAATGTAAAACTCTTAAGAAATTATAAATAAGTTTATTAATGGTTTCAAATATGACTATGCTTTCAAAGTTTACTAGAAAGAAGACAACAGTTTAAATTCCTTTTACCGGAGTATTTGAGAAGTAGCTTTTTTTTATCTCATTGAGTTTCATTGATCAGAGCAGACACAATTATGGGAGGTAGTTTCCTCTTTGTCCATTCCCCTTACAGATGTAGTGGAGGGCTGGAAGATGGCTCAGTGAATACAATGCTTGCTGTACAAGTGAAGAACCCATGTAAAAATTCAGACAGGCAATGATGCTGCCTGTAATCCCACCATTTGAGAGCTAGAGACAGGGGCTCTCCAGGATAAGCTACGTAGCTACACTAGACCCTGCCCCATAAATACAGGGGAGAGTAATCGGAAAAGATATTGGACATCATTTCAGGCCTATAAACACACAAGGTTGGCATGCATCTTTGCACACATGCATGCCCCCATACATGCAAAACAATCATGCACACCACATACATGCACTCCCCAAATTAATAATAAAGATAAAGATGTAATGGCTGCCTCTTGTGTATACAAGAACAGACTCAGAACAGAGTGTGTCGGGGAACCATACTGAGAGAGTGTTGGGAGCCTCTGTTATGCAAAGTCGAAGCCCCTTCACACCTGACAGCTCATGCAGCTCGGGAATTATGTGCTGCGGGCTCCTTTCATAGGAAGATATCTTCCTGGCATCTTTCCTGTCTCTCCTTTTGAAGTGTCTGCCACAAATGCCATAACATAAACATGGCCTTTGGCTCTGAAGGGTACCATGCCTTCCTGTATGATTTCTCCAGGCAGACAGCAGTCTGGCAGAAACCCAATTCCATATGTAAATAGAATGTCTCACAAAGTATCTAAAAGCTATTACCACTACCCCCAAGATATAAATATCCTAGTCTTCTCTTAATAGTCGGAGAATGGGTCCCAGAGATTGGGACCCAGAGATTGGGTCCCAGAGAGCTGGATCAGCAGGAGCTCGAGCAGAGACATTTAATAAAGCTGTAAACACAGACTGAGCCAAGCCTGAGTCTTGTGTCTTAATACCGGCGATCCAATCTCTCCAGGTGGCGCACTCCCTCATTACCGACCCGCGGACATCATAGCTTTTGCTCTCTCCATACACTTCCCACGTGGTTCAGTGATAGGGACAGGCTGTCTGCAGGACAACGCTCCTGCAGCAGAGAAGCTCCAGAGACACAGGACCCGAGCCACCGGGAAAAGCCTCCGGATCCGCCCTGCCATTCTGGGAGTGCGCCCAGAGAGAGAGCGCGTGCCCCTATATCTGGCGCCACAATGTGGGGCCCTCTGAACAACGTGGAGCTTAGCCTCTGAACCTTGTGCCAGCTAGGAGCTGGTGCCCACAGAAATGCTAGAATCCGTGAGTATCCCTCCCACTCAGGAGGGTAATCTAATCTCTTCCTCTCTTCTAAAATTTCCTCCTTTCCCTTTCTGGTCTAGAAATCCTCGCGAGGGACTGCTAGGACCAGAGAAACAACTGATGCCTCCTGGCCAGGGCTACTCCCTGGTGGTGGCCGAAGGTCTCTCTGACATCCTAGGAGGACCCCGACTGCCTGTACAGGTGTGGACAAAAAACCTCTGTCTAGACATCTTTTTAATATCAAAACTGGTGACACATCGGCCAAGTAAGGACCATTAGGGGCGGCCACCAGCCTCTCAAAATAAAATCCACCCATCAGCAAAATTAATCCTCACCCCTCTCTTGCTGATTCAACAAGCCCAGATACTAACGCCCAAATTTCAAAAGCTACCAAAGATTCTCCTCAAGTAAAACCTCCTCCCCCTCCACCTCGATTGCCTCCTGTGGAGACACGCCTCACAGTTACAAAACAGCTGTATAACCTTAGAGACAGTGAAAGCTGCCAGCCTCAAAATTTCCAGCCTCAAAGGTCTCAGGACCCCCAAAATCCACCAGTAAAGGCTTTTCCTGTTAATTTACAAATAACCAGACAGGGCCCTCTAGCCTGGTACCCACTTCCAGCTGCTGAGCTTAAGGAACTGCGCCAAGCTGTGCGAGAGGATGGCATTCATGCTCCTTGAACTAAATCTATATTATAAACATTTAATACTAACCTGCTTCCTCAGGATTAGAGGGACAATTGTAGATCCACCCTCCCCAGTCCATTATTTGTACAATGGGAAGCCTTATTTAGAGATGAATGCCTAATGCAAGCTAAAAGAAATGAAACTCATAATCAGCAGCTAAGACCTCAACCAGGACAGGATCCACCACCTAGATTTATAGATTGAAATTCTGACCAGCTTTTTGGTCAGGGCAACTTCTCCACAGGAATTCAGCAAGCTACAATTCCAGCTGGTTGTATAAAGCAGGTTCGCCTATGTGCCCTG
>NW_008353211.1:273596-274425 GCF_000622305.1 Nannospalax galili | reverse complement strand
GGCTCTTGATAAGATTGATAAACCCTTCAATTTTATTCTCACAGCATTTATGCTGTTAATTTACTCCCATGGCTAGGTTGTTCCTTTATTAAAACAGATGGCAACCCCATCTCACCTCTGCTGATTAAAATTTCCACACTGTTACAAAAGAGAGTGGCTCCATTATTTGTCCAGCATATCAGGTCCCACTCCTCTCTCTCAGGACCTCTTACTGAAGGAAATGCCGTAGCAGATAAAGTAGCCACCGCTGGAACTTTCCCTGCCAGCATAACAGATGCCCAAAACCTTCACCATGCCACTCATATTAATTTACAAGGGCTTCATCTCAGGTTTCCCCACATTCCTCTCAGGCAGCTGAAGCGTATTGTTAGAACCTGCTCTTCTTGTGCATCATTAATACAAACTCCTGCCATACAACAAATGGGTGTAAACCCTAGAGGAGGATTAAAATCTAATTCCCTTTGGCAAATTGATGTAACTCATGTCCCTCAATTTGGCAGACAGAAATATGTATTTGTAACTATAGACACCTACTCTCACTTTCTCTGGGCCACCGCCCAAACTGGTGAAAGTTCTAAAAAGCTGATAAATCATATGCTTTCATCCTTTGCCATTATGAGCCTCCCCACACAACTAAAAACAGACAATGGCCCAGCATTTACCAGCTCATCTTTTAAAAATTTCTGTGAAGCGTGAAAAATCACCCATCACACGGGCATACCTTACAACCCACAGGAACAAGCCATTGTAGAAAGGTCACATGAAACCTTAAAAGACCAATTAAAAAGACAGGCTCAAACAACATATTCTCCCAATATTCAATTAACAT
>NW_008353211.1:260416-273345 GCF_000622305.1 Nannospalax galili | reverse complement strand
TCACGTGGAGAGAGATCCATGACCTAGTGGAAACTGCACACCACAGATGTCCCCCTTGAGCTCCCTTTTCTGTCATTCTCATGGCTGTCTTTATCCTGCTCAGCACCAATTCTTCAGACAGCCCCCACTCTCCCTAATACCGTGTTCTAGAGATTTTATTTTTCAGGGAAAGAATCAGATCCATGGGACAATCGGTGGAACATTAAAGTAATAACTCAGGTGTATTTTCTAGGTACCCTACAGCTAACTTTCATGTCTCTCAACAGCTTACATCTGCAGCCAAGTCTGTGCTAATTTACAATGTCATTTTACAGGAAAGACAGAGGACCAAATAAGATCGACTATGTCCTGAAACAAGTCTAACTTTCTTCCCTTTCACCACCTACCCCAATGCCTAACTGTTTCTTTTGTGCATCCAGCAATAGATTTTTGCTGACAACATTACCAGCTACCACCCTTCTCGACCCAGGATCAAAAAAAGACTTCACTGACTTTCATCTAAGTGGATTCAAACACCTGGCTAACTATTACATTTCAAATGTAAAAAGCTTTTTCTCCTATACAGCTACTAGCAGAAAAAAAATCTTCCTCCCCCTGCTGGCAGAGACCGAACTTACACTCTATGCTAGAGGCGTTGCTATGGCGACAGACTACAACAAGCTGTGACATCAGTGACTGACAGCCTGGAGTTTCTCCAGCAGCAAATGAACTTTCTCACCAGAACTGTATGCTTCACAATAAAAAAAATTGGGCTTAATAACTGTTAGACATGAAGACTATATATTGAGAAAAGTACTGTTTCTTTGTAATTGAATCAAATATTGTTAAAACCAATGCTAACACTCTCAAAACTTTATAATCTATTTGGTTTAGCAATCCCTTGGCTCCTATCCCTTGTTGCCCTTTGATAATGCTGTGTATTATGCTTGCTCACTGTTTTTTAAGTTTTCTCTGCTGACAGTTACTGCCATTTGCTAAAAATCACTACAAAAAACAGGTCATGGTCAGTTATCAAACTTTGAATTCTCCCGAGATAAAATGAGTTGACGCTTAGGGCTGGCATGGCACTTCTTCATATTTAAATCAAAGAGGAGAATATCTGTGCGCGCAGGGACCCCGAGTGCCCAGAGAGCGCACCCCCCCATAAGAGAGCTCCCCAGACTGTACTGGAGTTGAACAGAGGCTGACACTGGGGTGATTCCTACAAAGGAGGAACCGTTTGAGGCTTTTCAAATCATTGGATAAAGAAAACAATTTGATGTAACTAAAGTGAACACAATGAAAGAGTTGGAGGAAAACTTGCAAGGATCCCATGAGAATCTAAGCTTTGTAGCTGGAAGAAATTTTGAGAAATATTGTAGTTGCTGTTATAATTCTGTTAGGAGTTGCCTTCAAACAAGTCAAAGTAGCTCTCTTCAATAGTCATGTTTATTTAATCAGAGTCAGCTCTGATTCCTGGGTATCACAGTTTAACTTTGCAAACAGACAGACCACTTCCTAATGGACAGAAAATACAGGGAACTTCCAGTATACTCCTAACTTATTGTCTTAGCTGGCTGTCTGCTCAGAATCACAAGTAACAAAGCTTTCAGGTTTATGTAGAGAAATCATACAAGTTGTAAAATGTTTTAGGTGATAGCTCATGCTGTTGATCTGGCTGATAGTCCTCATCTTCACAAACCTTCCTGCCATCCTGCACTCTGCAGCACTCTAGTGAGACAGATCTGTAGACACAAGGATCCCAAGAGAGCACGTCCCCTGGAGCTGAGGTGGATGGATGAGAGAATGAACAGGGTGCTTTTCCCTGACTGTGACAGGAGGGGTCACCCAGCACAATTCTCTGTGGTCCCTCGTTTTTTCCTTCTTTCTTTCCTTCTTATTATATTTATTTATTCCTTAGTTCCAGGCCCATGAACTATACAGGTCTTCGTGGCCTATTACATTACCATAATCAATTTTTGTTCATTTCCTCAGAGTTGTGAATTCACCTCCACCTTGGCGCATCCGACTCTTCCTTCTTCATTATCCCCCTTTACACCACCGTGTTCAAAGGAGAGATCCTTTGAATGCCCTGCTCATCCTTGTCTCCTGCTCCTCTCCCGTCCCACCCACCTGCCTCTCACTGGTCCCCTTCTCCCAATCATTTCCCTCCTGCTTTTATGTATGTATATTTACATCTAGGGTCCAAAATACAATGTGTTGCCTTTCTCCCCGACTACACTCTCGCATTCCCTACTCCCTTCCTTCCAACCCCATAATCTACTTTTTTAGAAATTTCAGTTGGTTTTTAAACAGCTTCACAGACCAAAGAAAGCTGTGCAAAAGAGTTTCTTGGCAGCTGCAAAGACAAGTTCGATGGAGTACATGTGTGTTTTCAGTTAAAAAGGACAATGTAAACAAATATCTCTAAGATAATTCGGGGGACTCCAGCTCCTTTGCTGTGGGGCAGACCGCATGTCCCTGTGCATCTGCGCCACCCAGCGGGAGTCCTAAAGCATGGCAAGAGTTGAAGAAGCCACTTTGCAGATTCAGAGTGCATTGGATCCCAAAGAAGTGAGGGGCACCCAGCGTCAGGAGGCGACTACACCGAAAGAAAAAAAGCATCACAGTGGAAAACCTTAAATCAGTTCTATAAGAACTAGAATCAAGACCACACAGCCCTGGTAACTTAAATACAAACAAAAATTATAAACATGGGTGTCCAGGCTCAAGAGAAAGCACTGTGCTGGCCACTGGAAGCGAACTGTGGTGCTGTCAAAGTGGGACCTGCCTAGCTGCTCACAGCAGGGCCTCCTTGACCCCCTGCAGCCTCAGGAACTGAGGGAAATTCTCTGTATGACGCCCTCTCCTGTGAGGTTCACCTTTTTCAAGAACAAAGATGGCTTCCATTACAAAAAGTTTTGCTTTTTTGTTTTCTTTTTAATATCTTTAGTTGTTTTTTGCTTATTTGCAAGGGTTAGACTAAGGACTTTGAAAAGTAAAGGAAGGTTTCGGGGAGGGGGAATCTAACCACAAAAAACATTCTCACCTTGGACTTTAGGGTCACTTGAAAACTGTTCTGCAGATAACTAAGGCTGCTCAGTTCTTGGGACATGACTGTGGATTGTGGCTAGGACCAGTGAAAAAGACACTAACCAGATTTTGAAGAGTTTGGAAGGTCAGATATAAAATATATCAATATTCTTCCATGATTATATGTTGACATATTTTTATATGTTGATAAAATATATTATTAAAACTATTTTTAAAAAACTGGGTATTGTGGTACATGCCTAAAATCCTAGCACTTGGGAGGTAGAAGCAAGAAGATCAAGAATTCAATGCCAGCCTGGGCTACACGAGACCTTGTCTCAAAAAAAAAAAAAAAACGCTCTCCCAAAAAAACTAATTGCAAAACGAAGTTGAAAAGAAATAATTTACCCCTAATACAAAAAAAAAAAAAAAAAAAAAAAAAACCTGCCAAAGCTCATTTGTGAATCGGAGTTAACTTTTCCAAATGGGTAACCATAGTTTTAAATAAAATTCCACAAGATAAGAAAACATAATTTATTTATCTAATATGTGTTCACAGATAAAGAAAAAAACATCACTACTATTCCTAAACATGATAGTATATACACATTTCTAGCCCAGGTTCCAAACATGAGCACATTAGAGTATGTCACAAGTCAAAGTTATCAACTAATATTCAAAAAACAAATTCAGAAATTAGGTTCTGTGACTAGAGCCCCAGATTCAGATTTCCATTTCGTGACCTACAAAAATAGTTTAATACAACCAGACTGTTTTTTCACACAATTTTCCATTATTCAATTTGCTCTGCAATATATGTATAAATTATAAGACTATGTCTTAATAATTTTAGAAACACATTACTCAACTTTCTCATTGGATGGTTACATCTCCGAAGAATTGAAATCAGAGTCTTCTGACCTTCCTACTTAAGGCACCCCTCACATCCTTGTTCCTCAGGGTGTAGATGAGTGGGTTGAGAGCAGGAGTGACCGCACTGTACATGATGGTGATGATCCGGTCCTGGTTCAGTGAGCTCCCTGATGTAGGACGGATGTAGGTGAAGAGAACAGGAGCATAGAAAAGAATGACGACCATGAAGTGGGAGGCACAGGTGGACAGTGCTTTGTGGAGCATGCTACAAGAACGGGTCTTGAGGAACAAGTAGGTGATGATGTAGAAATAGGACAGAAATGTCAGAAAGAAGGGGACTGAGGCAATGGTCCCTGTGACAGTATTGAGCAACCATAAGTTGAGCTCAGTGTTCCCACAGGCCAGCTCCAGCAATGGCTTCACATCACAGAAGAAGTGATGAACATAGCTGGGCCCACAGAAGTTCAAATGAGATGTCATTACAGAGTGAAGGAGGGCATGGAAAAAAGCAATGGTCCAGATGGTGACAGCCATCAGGATACAGACCTGAGGATTCATGATGACGGAGTAGTGAAGTGGTTTGCAGATAGCCACAAAGCGATCAAATGCCATCACTGCCAGCAGCAGGGACTCCGTGGTACCCAGGAAGTGGAAGAAATGAAGCTGAGTTATGCATCCCAAGAAGGAAATTGCATTGCTTGTAGAAAGGAAGTTCTCCAGCATCTTTGGCACAGTCACAGTGGAGTAGCAGATATCTAGACACGCCAGGTTTCCCAGGAAGAAGTACATAGGTGAGTGGAGTCTCGGATCTGAGATGACGATCATCAGGATGGCTCCATTCCCAGTTATGCTGACAAGATAGATGGTGATAAAAACAGCAAAAAGAAGAGGCTGTGGTTCTTGTATGTCTGTCACTCCCAGGAGGAAAAATTCAGTGACTGAGGTTTGATTCCACATCACTTAAAAGAAAAGACATAATTTGTGGAACTCAGCCTCAAATGAGACCACTCAATCTTCTCAGATAGAAGTTTCTTGCTAAGAAAAAAGGAATATTTAGACCAGCATTGCTGTTTTACATAATCCAGTCTCAGATCCTGTATAATATTGGGGTATTTTGATCTTGAACTAACATCTGTGTTAGTTCCATTTAACCATTTTAACAAATTAGGCCCATCATTAAAATGTTTATTCCCTTAGAGAGTCACAGCAAGTTATCCACATGCCATCTTCTCTGGCTATGAGCATCTGCATTCTGATATACTCTCTTCTATAAGTCAACTCTGTGGAGTGTTGCTTTTTAAAGGATCACTGTGCTTTGTCATCCTTTATCTAGTGAGATGCTCCTTCAAGATTTTTCAGAATAAGAGCTGAGGGTAAAATCATTTCATCACAAATTCCCTGCAGAATTGGAAAAGCCCTGAAACTGTAATTCCTTTGCTTTAGAATGTAAATGCTAAATATGTTATTTATTCATCTCTTCCTGATGAAAAGTCGTGGAACCCTATTTGATGGGGATGGGACAAGGAGGAATCAAAACCACATAATCAGGGTCAATCTGGGGTATTTTTGAAATCTTATCCATGGTTCTGTTAGATGACAGGTCAAATTCTTACTAAACTTTAATCCTTTACATTTTCTCAAACAGAAAATCAAATCACATATTTGATGAGAAAAGTTACTGTGCTTCTTTGTCTAGTTGTATTACAACTTTCTTTTCTGAGACCCCTAGATAAGAAAGTCCTGCTTTCTGGGTTGTAGGAAAGATGAGCCTCCTGGCTAGTATGATGAATCTGACTGGCAGTGGGGCCTAACAATGAAACTTGCAAAAGGAGAATTTTAGTTAAGGATCTCAGAGATTTAAACAAATGTCAGGAGGGTTAACAGAAACATTCTGTGTGAGAGAAATTGGAGAAATTGGGCTTTGGAGAAGGGTGTCCAGATTTAGCAGATAAAATACAAAATGCTCAGTGAATTTGAATGTCCAATAAATAATGAATTATATTTTTAGGACAAATATGCCCCTTCCAATATTTCAGATGTACTCTCATTAAAGATACTCAATACTTTCGGCATGCTTATTCTCAAATTATTCAGTAGTTGATATGTACTTGTCCAGTGAAATATTCATTGCTTACATGAAACTTAAGGTTAACTGGGTATCAGCATTTTCTGATTTATTCATCTCTTCCTGATCCTTCCCCAGAAAAGTCATGGAACCCTATTTGATGGGGATGGGACAAAACCACATAGCCAGGTCAATCTAAGGTATTTTTGAAATCTTATCTGCGGTACTGGTATGTTGGGAGCTATTATTATGGGCACAGCCATTGCTGCATCAGGCTGTGGCAGCTTGCCTTGACTTAAGCATTGGAGAAAGAATGCCTCTACCTTGGGAGTTTCCCTGCTCTCTGCTTCTGTGGTCTGAGTTGTCAGGCTGTGCTTCCCCGGTTAATTGGCAGTCTTGGAAACATAACCAAAGAGTTCTGTTTCAGTTTATGGGCACTGGAGTTTCTCAGCACTGATAGCTTGATTTCTACATAGAAATAATGAATTATAGTAGTTGCTAAGAGTAATCACAAAGAGTACACCTTATATCTAAGATAGTATAAATAGTATCTAGCTGAATCTTGGATACTGTCAACGTTGGGTGAGTTTCCGTTGGTGAAGTGATGTATTCTTGGTGGTAACATAATGTATCCTTGGTTATTCCTTAGCTACCTTCTGAGCACCATTAGCTTGGTTTCTATATAGAAATAATGAATTACAGTAGTTGCTAAGAGTAATCACAAAGAGTACACCTTATATCTAAGATATTATAAATATTATCTAGCTGAATCTTGGATACTGTAAATGTTGGGTGAGTTTCGGTTGGTGAAGTAATGTATTCTTGGTGGTAACATAATGTATCCTTGGTTATTCCTTGGTTACTCCAGATCTTATTCCTATATAAGCTTGCTTTAGTTCACTGGTACACAAGCCTCTGCATCTCCTGAGTCTTGATTTCTATCCGTTGGGGTCCCCAAGCCCTTCAGGCTTGGACTGTGGTCACTGTACCATGACACTGTTAGATGATGGGTCAGTGCTACATTGTAGCTGAAACATTAGACACAGGCATTCAGCTTGCCTTGCTCAGCTCTGTGAGGATAAGCAGTCCCATCATCACCTCTAAAAAGGAGACATATAGGGATGGAAAAGCTTTCTATGGCAATATTAGAGAAGTGAAATAAAGGCATTCTCTTTAGAAGCAAAAAGAAAGGAAATCCTGCTTTCAGTGCGATCATGTTTCTCCCTTATTTTACTGAAAACTAACAAGTATCTATGCCTTCAGTTTCTTGAAATTCTATTTTCTTTTATAAGAAGTAGGATTCTCTTATTTTAAGTCATTTTATTTTGCCAAAAACAAACCTACCCCTCAGCTGTCAAGGCTTATTCTACTTCGAGCTGAACTCCTTCTGAGGGTCACTGGCCATTATTTTGTGTTTTGCCCTTTAAGTCAGCCTGTCTGCATCATATCAGCGCTCTTCAAAGTTGCCACAGGTTGCCAACTTTCCTTGATTGTAAAATATGTTTTCTCTATTTCTTCTTTTCATAATTTAAAATTCTATTTTCTGTTAAGAAATGCATTCATCTCTATTTTGTATAATTAAGCTTTTTTATTCTGTAAATGTTTAAACATTTTAAGAATTTTAAATGAACTCATTATAATGAAACATGAGTTTGGACTAAATTTGTATTGTTTACTGAAACAACATTTTTTTTTTTTTTTGGTCTTTTTGAAGCAGGGTCTCCCTGTAACCCCAGCTGTCCTGGAACACACTATGTAGACCAGGCTGGCCTTGAACTCACAGAGATCCACCTGCCTCTGCCTCCTAAGTCCTGGAACTACAGGCCTGTGCCACCACACCCGGGTGAAACAACATTTTAAAAAATCTTTTCTCCTGCATTATTGGAAAGTGCCCAAAATTACCTCCTTTAGCCTCACTGACAAAGCAGATACAGCAATTGTGTGCTGTCTTTCTTTTTGTTCTTCTTCATTAAATACATACTGTGGATTACTTTTGCATTTTAGGAAAGACAAACTAGGCTGTGTGGGAAATGTAACATGGGAAACCCTGACAGAGAGGAAAAGCTGCAAGGAGAGAGGCTCACATTGAGCGTTTCCTACATAGGGAACGACTGGCGGTCTGGGCAATCATGGAGAGAGGAACTGATTTGGTCTGACTGGAGTGAAAGGGGAGCGAGCTAAGGAAACTTTTAGAGAGCCCATGAGCCTTTGTGTAAAAAATCCATTGGGGGGAAAAATAAGACCCAAGAAACAGTAAACCAAACAAACTTATTTTTCCCAAGTTTTAGAGAACATTGGTGGTCACACTTCTCTCTGTGAGATGGTTTCTTTTACTGACATTTCAATATTTAGGAATTACAGATCTGCCTCAGGTTACACCTAAAGATCCAGGTGTGCTGAATTGAGAATGAGACGTGATGATAAAAATGTGGGAAGAAAAGTGCCTTCATGACCCACAGTAGGAGTCCATCTGAAGATAGGAAACCAGCCCTAAATCCTGAGCAGTTCACTGAAATAACAGCAAGTGACAGATCACAGCACAGAAAATCCAGGCAACTTCCCAGCCTGATTTCTGATTTCATTCTCTTACCTGACTGGACAGGTATGAAGCAGGTTCAGGTGTAGACTTCTAATGATTACAAATAATAGAAAAGTATTTGAGGTGACCGGTAATGTTGGTTGGGATCACAGGATAAATTCCTTGTCTTCTCAAAAATCTTCCTCACCTTCTGAAAATTTGCTGTCCTTTAAATGACTCATGAGTCTCAACAAAAATCCTGAGAGAGTTCATCCCATGGCGCTGAGAAGAATGTTCTAAGAACAAGTAGGAGCTGCCTTATGAGATCCCTATTGTTTTATTTGTTTTGTGTTGTCTAATTATGTTTGAGCCTTAATGGTCCCCATGGCCTAATGGATTTTCCTAGTCAAACTTCCCTTCCTTTCCTCAAATAGATGTGGGAATTCACTTTCTGTCCTTGAGGGCCCCCTTGGAAAATGTTCTGGAATTTAAGGTGGAAAGAAAACTGGAGATGAAAACAAAGCAATAGTTCATGTCCCCCTGACAGAACAGAAAGGCCATTCTTTTCATAGTCTTCTCATTTAAACCTATGGCTTCATGAGCAAGCAGGGGAGGGTGGTAAAGAGAAGCAGTTTGCTTTTGTTTCTTTTAAGTCTCCGTTAGTAACAACACTGAATTATCTTCTCTAATTTTGGAATCCCAGCGCTCACCTGCTTCTCTATAATGTACATCCTCACTGCTCTTTTATTTAAGAAATATTTTATTTGTTATTACAAAGATAAATACATGTGATCTGCAATATATGGAAGAATTCTAAGAACATATATTGTCCATCTTTATTGTTTCATTCTTGTTCCTGTGGATGTCATTATATATTCACCACATTAACCAGACCTTGTTATTTTATAAGCTGAAAACATAATACGAATAAACAGCATTCAGTACATGCTTCATATTTACTATTGTTCTGAACTCCTAATGTGAGTTTACTTATCTAATTCTCAGAAACTCCCAGTGAAAGAAATATCAAAATTATTTTCATGTTACCACAATAAAACAGGGTTGTTAAAGGGTTTTAGTAAGTTTCCAATAATCGTATTGTGAATTGTGAAGCTAGGACTGAGGCTGAGGCTCTGAGTTCTAGAAACCATTGAGGTGGGATCTTCCTTCTTCCAGAATGTTACCATCTGAAGTCTGTTCTGTTTTCACCTGTGCTGAGTACAACCACTTTTCTGGTCCTGTTTGTGAGGTTTAGAGTTTCTCACTTTTCTTTAGTCTTTTAGAGGTCAAGTTTACATTGCTGTTAGATAATCAGCAAGAGTCCCAGGCATTACTGGGAATGTAGATGAGCGATGGAGTGCTCAACGAGCAAGCATCAGGCATGGGGTCTGACCCCTGGAACACACAAAACTGGGTTGACTTTACATCTTTGCAGACAGATGAGCTTGTCTTTCCTCACAACCTGTGGTCACATCTTTACAGTATTTCAAGGCTTTCCACATGCAAGTTACACTCTACTTACCAAAATGTTTTTTTCTACTAGATGAGTTGAATTTTAATTAATGTAAGTTTATTGTAAGTCTTAATATCTTACAGATTGTCCAACCTTCAATAGTCTTCTGTAAAAATTCTTTTGGAGTTATAACACTTTTTCCCAAGCAATTTGAATGTTGTAGAGAATTTTGTCTAAGGAAGAAATGCCTAAGTCCAGCACAAAACAGAAAGTCAAATTAAGATAAAGCCAGAATTCCTGAAGGATGATCACAAAGATTTCTATCCAAAAAGGAAAAAGGTACCAGAGTTCCTCTACTGTCACCTAAGTTCAGTTTTAAAGAAAGTATGTACTCTGCTAAAGTGTGGCTGAACATCTGACTTCACACCATTTAAATTTTGAACATATGCCACTTTATATATCTAGGGACCTCCAAGACAAGACATAAGGGCCATGGAGTTGGCTGCGAAGCCTGATGATACGTGTTTGATCCCTGGGATCCACATGGTGGAAGGAGAGATTCAAGTCCTGTAAGTTGTCCTCTGGCCTCCACATGTACACTGTGGCATGTACACACCAACACACATGCATACTTTCTCGCTCTGTCAAAAAGGCATGCACAAATAAATAGGCATGATTTTTTAAAATGATTTAGCAAAAGCATTGATCTCCGTGTATTTATATCCTGGGATGACTTGATGATTTCCAAATAATTTGTGGACTTTTGAAGAGTTTTTTTATGTTGTCATTGACTTGTGACTGTTTTGGACAAATTGTGTTCTTTTTATCTGTAATGTGATCACTGCCTGCCAGGGACTCTCCAGCTGCCTCACCAGGAGATTTAGGTTGGGAATTTGTGTTCCCTTTCCTAGCCTGCTCCCATCAGGGTGACCCTGAGTAGCTGTGCTACAAGGCACCACCACTACCTCCAGGTCCCTCTCCTTCCCTTTGGGACTTGTCAGAGCCTAGCCAGATGCCTGCCAGAGGCCTGCCAGCTGCCCCACTCAGCCTAAGACCCATGACCAGTTCACACCACCAGGGGAAACTCATTCCCAGCACCTTGACCAAGTGGCTGCAGGCACCAGACTGCTGAGAGGCAGAAGATATGGAATATAGCCTCTACCCCTCCATATCAGACAAAGCAAATCAATGGCCCAACCCTATTGTGAGTCAGCTCCCTCCTGAATATTGTAAGTACCTTCATTGAAAGCTGAAAGGTGAGTTTTACAAAAGAGGTAAAGAAAAACTCAACCAACAAACTGACTCCAGATGCACAAACCCCAACACACAAATAAAAACAACATGAAAACTCAAGACAAATCTCCAAAAATTACAAATGCCAGAGTAACGACCCTAAGGAGAGTAACCTGAAAAAACTTCCAGACCAAGATTCCACGGAATGATTATCGCTATGTTCAAAGAACTCAAACACAAAGAGATTAGTAAAATAAAAAGTCAGCAAAGAGAACTGCTGAAGAAAGCCGAAACTGAAATAATGCTGAAAATTAAAGACTCGGTAAGTCAAATAAAACTCAGTGGAAAGTCTCACTAACAGAATGGATCGTGCTGAAAGCAGAGTCAGGGCTGGAAAAGAAAGTAGAGGAATTGGCTCACGCAGTAACAGCAATGAGAAGTTTTTAAGATACATATGAACAGAACGTGGGAGAGGGGACACCATGAAAAGACCTAACCTTGAATTACTGACATAGAACAAGGAGAAAATTCTAGTGAAGGCATAAAGACTATCCATCAAAATCACAGATTATTTCCCAAACCAAGAGAAAGAGATTCAGGTACAGGAAATCAGAGCACCAAATACACAGGATCAGAAAACAAACTCTTCATTACATATTATAGTTTAAATATTAAAATCACAGAATAAAGAAAGGGTATTGGAACCTGAAAGAGAAAAAGGTCAAGTCACTTATAAAGGTGGGCCCATCAGAATGACACTTAATTATTTGACAGAAAAAATGAAAACGAGAAGGGCCTGGCAAGATGCATTCCAGTTGTGAAAGACCACAGCTGTCAACCTAGACTATTATACCCAGCAAAACTGAAAAGTATCCACTATAAAAACAGATTGAAGGAATTTGTGACCACTATGCCAGCTCTGCATAGGATATTGGATGGAAGGCTTCAGTCTGAAGAGAAGAACAAGAAGCTATAGGGAATAAATAAACAGAACAGTTAATCAAAGGAGAGCTAAGAAAACAAAACCAACAAAGAGCAGTTAATACACATCTTTCAAAACTACCTTATCACATTAAGCTCCAAGTGACTTCTCTTTGTCACTAGAATATGTTTTCAAGAAAGAAATAGTAGGACTAGATGGATGACTCAGTGGTTAGGAGCACTTTCTATCCTTACAGAGGACCTGAGTTTGGTTCCCAGTTCCCACGTGGCAGCTCAAAAATGCCTATAAATCCAGTTTCAGAGGATCTGATGCCCTCTTCTGACCTTCGCAGGCATCGCATGCATGTGGTACACATGCACACATGCAGGCAGTCATGCACATAAAATAAAAATAAATGACTCTACACACCTCCTTCCCATGCTCATCAAGGAGTCGAATCAGTTACCTCTCCCACCCAGTCAGTCAACCTTAGCTGCACGTGGGGGGAGGGACAAAGGATATATAAGCCGAGAACACCAAAAGGCACCTCTCTCACAATTTTGTGGGCTGTTGGGAGGTCACAGGATCTGTATTTGAGTGCGGACTTTACAGCACAGCCATAAATGTGGGGTACCCACTCTTCTGTAAACAAACCACTACCCCATGCTCTGTTAAAATAAAATTAAACACCGGGCATGGTGGTCCACGCCTTTAATCCCAGCACTCAGGAGGCAGAGGCAGGCAGATCTTGGTGAGTTCAAGGCCAGCCTGGTCTATAGTGAGTTCCAGGACAGCTGAGGCTACAGGGAGACCCTGTCTCAAAAAGACCAAAAATAAAAATAATAAAGTTAAA